>NC_132794.1:34734375-35047500 GCF_048418805.1 Vulpes vulpes
TTTTATTTCTCTGATAGTATTTTTGATATTTCCTCTCTGATTCTTGGTTTTATTTTGCTTTTTCTCTTTTGTTTTTGATAAGTCTGGCTAAGGCTTTATCATTTTAATTAATTCTTTCAAAAAACCAGCTCATGGTTTTATTGATCTGTTCTACTGTTTTGTTTTGTGGGGTTTGTTTTTTTCTGTATCATTATTTCTGCTCTAATCTTTATTATTTTCCTTTTTCTACTGGCTTTAGGCTTTATTTACTATTCCTTGTTTAGCCCTTTTATTTGTAAGATTAGGTTGTGTATTTGAGACTTTTCTTGCTCCTGAGGAAGGCCTGTATGCCTATGCACTTTCCTCTTATGACTGCCTTTGCTGTATCCTAAAGATTCTGGTCTGTTTTGTTTTCATTTTCATATGCTTCCTTGTGTTTTTGTTTTTCTTCCTTTAATCCTGGTTTACCCATTCATTCTTTAGTACTTTAATAGGATGTTCTTTTATCTGTGTGTATTTGTCAAAAAAAAAGCATATTCTGCTGCTTTAGGATGAAATGTTCTAAATATGTCTGTTAACTGCATCTAGTCCAGTGTGTTATTCAAAGTCATTGTTTCCTTGTTAACTTTCAGCTTAGATGATCTGTCCATTGCTGTAAGTGTGGTGTTAAGGTTCCCTACTATTATTGCATTGCTATCAGTGAGTTTCTTCATGTTCATTATTAATCAATTTACATATTTGGCTCCTCCCAAGTTGGGAGCATAAATATTTACAATTGTTAGATCTCCTTTTTTGGATAGACTCTTTTATTTTGATATGGTGCCCTTCTTCATCTCTTATTTCAGTCTTTGGCTTAAAATCTAGTATGGCTGCTCCAGGTTTCTTTTGATGTCCATTAGTATGATAGATGGTTTTCCATCCCCTCACTTTCAATCTGGAAGTGCTTTAGGTTTAAAACGAGTCTCTTATAAGCCGTTTATATTAGAGTCTTTTTCTTTTAATCTATTCTGACACCCTGTATCTTTTGACTGGAGTATTTAGTTCATTTGCTTTCTTAGTGATTGCTAGATATGAATTTAGTGCTATTGTATTACCTGTAAAGTTGATGGTTCTGGAGATTTTCTCAATTGCTTTCTAGTCTTTATTGCTTTTTGCCTTTCTTTCCCAATCAAAGAATCCACTTTAATATTTAGTGCTGGTTATTAAACCAGTTACAAACTTTAGTTTTTATTTGTCTGGGAAACTTTTTATCTCTCCTATTCTGAATGACAGCTTTGCTGAATAACATATTCTTAGCTGCATATTTTTTCTCATTCTGCACATTGAATATATCATGCCATGCTCTTCTGGCCTGCCAGGTTTCTGTGGAGAGATCTGCTGCCAACCTTATTTGTCCATCCTTGTAGGTTAGGGATTACTTTTCTCTTACTACTTTCAAGATTATTTCCTTATCTGTGTTTTACAAATTTTATTATGACATGCCCTGGTGTTGGCTGGCTATGATTTTGATGGGAGTTATCAGTGCCTCCTGGATTTGGATGTCTGCTTCCTTCCCCAGATTAGGGAAGTTTTCAGCTATAATTTCCTCAAATATGCCTTCTATCTGTTTCCCTCTCTTCTTCTGAAACTCCTATGATATGAATGTTGTTTTGCTTTATGGAACATTTGAGTTCCCTAAGTCTACCTTCATGATGTGATAGTTTCCTTTCCCTCTTCTTTTCAACATTATTTTCATAATTTTATGTTCTATATCATTTATTCATTCTGCTTCTTCTTCCACTCTTTCGTCATTACATCCGGTCAGTTTTGCATCTTGAGGATAGCCCTTTTATTTCAGCCTGATTAGTTTTTAGGTCTTCTATGTCTGTGCTACAGGTCTCTCTAGTCTCTTCTGCTTTTCTCAAGCCCTGCTATGTATCCTTAGGATTGTTGTTTTGAATTCTTGTTTGGGTATATTACTTATAACTATCTTGCTTAACTCCCTGACTTTGATTTCTTCTTGTTCTTCTGTCATATTCCTGCCTTCATCCTGTGTTCAAGCTGTCTGCAGGTCCAGGTGTGCAGTGCTTCTGTGTTTCATTATAGGCACATGGCTGGGTTTCAAAACTCCAAGTTTTAGGGACATAACACGGTGCAGACCCATGGAGATCTCTTGGAGGAGGGTTTCACCATGCTGTAGCTGGTACTGCTTTGTCCCAGAAAAATAATTGCATGTCCACACTGGGACTTGGATTTTATGGTAAAGCACAGCAAAAGACAACATCCATGTTAGCTGCCCTTAGCAGGTGTCTCTCCTCATAAGCAAACGAATGGGGTAGCTTAACATTGCCTGCTAGCTCTTTTGTCCCTTGAGAGGCAGTGTCACCTCTCCCAAATGCACTCTAAGAAGGGGAACTGTTTCTCCCAGTAGGACCCAGGGATCTTCAGAGCATGCTGTCCACTCCCAGGCCTCCACCCTCCTTCTCCACAGGAACACCACTAAACTTACGAGCCTTGACCCTGACAATGGCAAGGAGATCTAAAACTTCAGACTTTGAGTCATCTGTTGCTTATAATAATCAGCCCTTATTTTCCCAGTCAATTGTTTGGGGAGATGTTTTTCTTGTGCAATCCCCTGCATGCTCCTTTATTTGTCTCTCTTTCTCTCCTCTCTTCATGACCAGGGCTCCCGACTGTCCACAATACCCATGATTCTTTTGCCCCCAAATCATACACCTCCTACCTTCCTTGACGTGGCCTCTTTTCTCTCAATCCTCAGATTGATTTCCTGGGTGTTCAGAATGATTTGGTATTTATCTAGCTGTGTTTGAGGAATGAGACAAACATAAGGTCCTCCTACCACTCCACCATCTTAATTCTCCCTTATTAAAAAGAAAGTTTATTGAATCATAATATTAAAAAACTTGGATAAATTTGTTTGTAAACATGTATACATACAAATATATACATCTTGATGAGTTTTTCTTTTTCTCCTTTAAACAGTTGTATAAATGGCTGTTCATCTATAAATAGTTTTCTGAATCATTCTTCATGGAGATAATTAGCTGTTCCATTCTTTGTAGTTTAATAGAATTAAATATATTCCTTTTAGCATTTTCCCTTATTCATTTTTACCTCATTCAGTACATTCCATGAGATAAGGGCACTACTGCCTGGATCTGCAAGGTACTATACATTTTTTTTCCTGCTAAATAAATGATATGAATTATTTACATGAATCTTCTTAAAACATATTTACTGGATTACAAAGTATTTGAATAAACCAAGCACACTGAGACTCTGTTCCTTAATATTACTGGAGGGGTTGGCATCTTATCTATTAAATAATAATAAAAATTTAAATAATTTTTCATCACAAATTTGTAGAAAATTTGGAAACAATTTAGAATATGGGAAAAAAAATTTAGTCTCTTCAGTAATGATTACCAGCAGGAAGCAGATATGTTTTCATACTAAACACAGTTAAGACAATATGGCTAAACCATTTTATAGTCTTATTTTTTAGCAAAAATTACAATTATGCATAATAAAATCAATAATGTAATTTGAAGTGGCTATGTCATAGTTCATATGGTATGATTTTTATAAACATTCCCATGATTCAGATTCTAAAATTAAACAAATACAAAATATTCTGAGGATTTCATTGTCAGTATTTTAGAAAGATAAACAAAACCAAAAAAGATTCCCCTCCTAGTCAATCCATTAACTCTCTATTTTCTATTTATTTTTAACTGTATGTGGGGGATGAGAAAGAAGAAACAAGTTAACACAAGAATTAAAATGCACTTTATTAGAAGAATATTTCCAGGCCTGCTGGCATAGATCAGGGTCTGTATTATTTTGGACTTTTCATGAAGCAGACACCAAGACAAAATTAGATGTGCAAGATAAATATTAGATATCACAGAGAGAGAGCCAAGGGAGCCTATGAAAGCCTTTAGACTCAGGCCTGACCTTGTATGAAAAAGAGGAAGGAAGGAAGGAAGGAAGGAAGGAAGGAAGGAAGGAAGGAAGGAAGGATTGTCAATACCTTAGAATGCACTGCAGGTATAAAAGAATTTGGAAGAGCCATTAAAGAGTTCTGGAGTCAACACTGATCATCAGAGAAGTCTTGTATTTCTTAGGAATGGCCCTGCCTTAGCATCTCTTCTGTGCTTAATCATTGGCTGAGAACAGCCCATTGGGATACATATCTTCACTGTGAACATGGTGATAATATCATAGTGCATTAGCTAGAGTTATCACTTAATTGCACATGCTGCAGTTAGAAATCTGCATTATTATGGCCTCCACAAGGACTTTTGAGGAAAGAACAGTATAGGTGTTGCAAATTAGGAATGTAAAGAAGACTAGGAATGCTTGTAGAGAGATTACTAATGGACTTGGGTAAGAGAAAGTAGTGAAAGGGAGGCAGCAATAGAGAAGAATAATGTCTAAAATGTGTTATTTCCATATTTCCTTTCGATATGCTTACTTCAATATAATAAAGTGTTCTCTATATATTTGATATGTCTGTAGTAACAGGAATAAGGAACGTTTCCAGACTCCAGCTTGCAGAAACATAGAGACAAGAATGGAAATCCCCTCATAGTAACTATTGGGAAGTTCTCATGGCCTCCCAGTTGAGATGTCTCTCTTTCAGAGAGGGATCATAAAGACTCACAGTACTAGGTTGCATATAATATGTAAACTATTTTTATTTTTCATAGTAAATTTTAATAATGAATTACAGAACTCCCCCTTTCTTCCCTCTCTTCATTTCCTGATGACTATCATTAAGCAAAAAATTCTTCTAATATTTGCTAGATCAGTATATGTATTTAAAAAAAATTGGGGGAGCAGCCCCGGTGGCACAGTGGTTTAGCACCGCCTGAAACCTAGGGTGTGATTCTGGAGACCTGGGATCCAGTCCCATGTCAGGCTTCCTCCATGGAGCCTGATTTTCCCTCTGCCTGTGTCTCTGCCTCTCTCTCTCTCTCTCTCTCTCTCTCTCATGAATAAATAAATAAAATATTTAAATAATAAAAAATTTAAAAATCTTGGCATAAAATTTTAATATCTAAAGAACTTCCAGTAACATTAATAATTGGATCCCTCATATATATAAAACTTAACAAACTGGAAAGCAGTCAGAAAGAGAATAGAATTAGAGTTTATACTTTAAAATATTGTAACTAGAAGATGTGAGAATTGCAAGTCTGTGAATTTCTGGCCTGAATGCTCCTCCCAACCCCCAAGGCTGTTGCAAAATAAGTAGAGGAAACTTCATCTTTATCAACTGGAGATGATGGCAAATAGGGTTTAGTATTAAAAGAGTAACTGAAACGTTAAAGGACAAAGTGTGGTATTTAGAAAATGACAGAAAGTGTAAGATACAAACCTGGTGCATAAACACCAGGTGCATATTCCTGGCTGTCATCTACACTACAGATTCATGAATAAGAGAGAAGAATGCACGGCAAAATTTTGACAAAAGAAAATGAGGACTTTACTTTTTAAAGTTAGAGCTATACTGAGTGAGATCTGAGATTTGATTGCTTTGTTTAATTTTTTAATTGTGTGCAATTCCCAACTATGCCACCACCAAGGCAAAAGACAGTAGAAGCTTTACAAGCTTGAGATGTCAGCAGACAGATCCCAAGACTGATAGAATATCTGAGAATCAGCAGTAAATCTCTTAAGAGCAAGAACACCACAGAAATCATAAAACAGGATCTAATGGCACAGCAATCATGATCTGTAATGCCCGTTTTTCAACACAAATAGCTACATCAAAAAAGAGGGAAGGTGTCACTCATAAAAGGGAAGAAAAATGACGATGACCAACAGAAACTGAGTAGGACCAGATTGAATTCATCGGATAAAAATTTTAGAGCAACTATTACATAAATATGTTTGAAGAATTGTGGGAACATATGTATAAAATTAATGGAAACTGATTTTAATGTGGGAATAGTTGGAGAATCTCAACATACAAATGAGAACTACTCAGTAAATCAAGTGCTGAAAAGTACAGTAACTTTAAATGAAAAAGTAACAACATTGGCTTAATATCATATTTCAGTTAATAGAATAAATAAGCAAACCTAAAAACAGGTCAAAATATTACCCAATCTAAAGAATATAGAAAAAAATTAAAGATAAAATGGGCAGAGCTTCAAAGACACTTGTGAAGAAATGTCAAGTAAGTAATATATGTAATTGAAGTCCTAGAAGGAGAAGAGTAAAATAAAGGGGTAGAGAAAAGTAATATAAAGAACCAAAAATTTCACAAATTTTTCAGAGCACATGAATTTACAGATCCAAGAAGCTCAACAAATAACAAGCAAGATGAAAACACAAAAATGATAATAAATGTGCTAAAACTAAAAAATGATAATAAATGTACAAAAATGATAATAAATGTACTAAAAGTCTAAGAAATTTTTAAACAATTATAGAAAAACAAACAGTATATTTCTCTATGTATGTTGGGAAACATTATAATTAATGATTCAGTTTTTATCAGAAATTATTCATATCAGAATGTGTAAAAATGACATGTTCAATGTGCTAAAAATAACAGTATTTTTATATATTTTATATAGGGACATCAGGGTGGCTTAGCCAGTTAAGCATCCAAATTTTTGCTTAAGTCATGATTTCAGGGTCCTGAGATTGAGCCCTATGTTGGGCTCTGCACTGAACATGGAGCCTGCCTATGGTTCTCTCTCTTCCTCTCCTTCTGCCCCTTTCACCACTGTCTCTCTTTCTAAGAAAAAACAAACAAAAATATATATGTGTGTGTGTGTGTGTGTGTGTGTGTGTCTGTGTATATTTATACATATATATATAACATACATAATAATATTGTTTTCAGCACACTATTGTTATTACTGCCAACCAAAATTTCTATATCTAGTGAATTAATCCATTAAAATAAAAGCAAAATGATGCAGTTTTTACATAAAGAAAAATTTAGAGAATTTATTGCCAGCACAGCTGCATGCACTATAAGAAATTCCAGTTTTCTCCTGCTGAAGGGATATGACATATGGTATTGATTGTGAAACACATAAATGTGTGAAGAGATCTGGTTGTAGATTTATTGGTAAATATACACAATTGGAAATAGAAATTAAAGACAATTTGATTTGTTGTAATATCAAAAATAGAACAAACTTTGCAATAATTGAGAAAAATAAATGTATATTTCCTCCATATTTAAAACCAGGAAACATTATTAAGAAAAAATAAAGAACTTAGTAAATGGAAAACTATATCACCTTCATAAAATGGAATACTAAATAGTATTAAAATGTCAGCTCTCTCTAGTTAGATCTGTAGATTCAGTACAATCTAATTAAAATTCTAGCATTTATATGCAAGTGCAAGCAAACTAGAATAATAAAGAACAATTTTGCAAAAAAGAGATAGTTGTAGAAAAGCATAAAATTTGGTTTTAAATTTTACTCTAAATGTTAAGTAATACAGTGTTTCATTAGCAATAGTATATCTATATAGTCCAGTGGGATAAAATTGAGATTATTGGAATGTATATATTGGAGATTATTGGAATGTATATATATATATATTCATTGAATTTATTCATCCAATTCATTCATCCAATTCATTATGGAATGAATATATATATATTGAATATATATGTATATTCATTGAATATATTGGCATATATATATATATTCTACTTATTTTCAATAAATGGTACTGGAACAACTGTATAGTTGCCAAATCTTTTAAGAGTAACTGTAACTTTTTATATTTCTATCAGAAATGTATGAATAATCCACTTTTTCCACAGCCTCATCAATATTTGGTGTTGTCACTCTTTTACATTTGAGCCATTCTGGTAACTGTGCAGTTATAATTCACTGTGGTTTACATTTTCATTTCCCCAGTGGTGTATGTTGTTGAACGTGTTTTCATGGGCTTGTTTTTCTATCTGTGTGTCTTTTGGAAGAGCGCCACTGTATTTTTACTGATTTTCTAACTGCATTATTTGTTTTATTTTTACCATTGACTGATAGTTCTTGCTCTACTCAAGATACTTGTACGTTGTCAAATTTGTAGTTTCCAAATATTCTCTTTTATCATATAGCTTATATTTTCATCCTAATACGTCCTACATAGAGCAGAATTTTGTTGAAATTTTGAAAGCCCAAATTATCAAATTTTCCATTTGTAAATCATGTTTTTTCGTTCATTTGTAATAATTCTTTGCATAGCCCTAAATATGGAAAGTTTTCTCCTGTATATTTTCTCAAAGTTTTGGTTTCATATTTTGTTTAACTACATGACTGTCTCCATTTGTTCAGGCTGCTATAACAGAAATGCCAAAGACTAGGTGGCTTAAAAGCAACAGAAGTTATTTCTTTCAGTTATGGTACCTGGAATTCCAATATCAAGAATCAGCAGTTCTATTGAAGACTCTTTCTGGTTGCAAGCTGCTCACTTCTCATTGTATCCTAGTTAGGCAGACAGCAGAGAATAGCAAGCATTCTTATATTTTTTGTAATAAGGGCACTAATCCATTCATGAGAGATCTCCCTTCATGAGCTTATCTAATTCTAATTACTTCCTCATGGTACCACTTCTTAATACCATTGCATTGTGGGTTAATATTTCAAAATATGTTTTTTTGGAGGTACAGAAACATTTGGCCTATAATAATGATTTTTTTTTAAGATTTATTTTATTTATGATAGACATAGAGAGAGAGAGAGAGGCAGAGACACAGGAGGAGGGAGAAGCAGGCTCCATGCCGGGAGCCCGACACGGGACTCGATCCCGGGACTCCAGGATCGCGCCCTGGGCCAAAGGCAGGCACTAAACTGCTGAGCCACCCAGGGATCCCCTAATAATGATTTTTTTAAGATTTTATTTATTTATTCATGACAGACACACAGAGAGAAGTAGACACCTAGAGGGAGAAGCAGCTCCTTATGGGGAATGGGATGTGGGACTTGATCCCAGGACCCTGAGATCATGATCTGAGCCAAAGGCTGATGCTTAACCACTGAGCCACCCAGGCATTCCAACAATGATTTATTTTTATGTAAAATAAGAGATTTAAGTTCATGTATACTATCTTAAAAATGTTCAATTGCTCCAGTACCATTTCTTTACGCCCTTGAATTGGTTTGGCACTTTTGTCCTAAGTAGAAAGTGATATCAGCAAAATGATGAAAGAGGAAGACCTAGATCTCATTCCCCAACAGAGACAATGACTTAAAGATATATGGCCCAAAAGGCCATTGTAAGAACTCCAAAAACCATTTAAGAAGCCACAGTGACTCCAGCAAGTTCAAAGCCAAAAACAGCCACAATGAAATAGGTAAAAAAAAAAAAAAAAGTTGTTTTATTTCAACCATGTCAGCCCTTCCCTAACACTGGCACAGTTCAGGGCAATCAGAAAGCATCCAGCTTGTGACTTCTCCTTTGGAAGACAAAGAGAAGGGTGAAATATACATGCATGTATGCAATATTCAAGCTTTTCAGGAAACTTCCAGAAGGACTGATTTATGTCTTGCCCAACTCAGAGCACTGAGAATAAATGAGTATACTTTGGATGCCTTGGCTTCTGAGAACAAAAGAGAACTCACTAGCTTATTGCAGCCCAAAGGACTTACAGTACTGTACATTAGAAAGAGCAAAAGAACACAAGCTCCAGAAAAGAAACTGCAACACATAAACCTAGAGAAGATGCATCTTAATAAAAGGCTTGAGAGGCTGCCAGAGTCTCTCCCCAAGATCATTGGTGAAGGTCTTTTCTCTGAAGTCAGTCTATAAAGAGTGGGAGATGGCTGTTTTTTTTTTCAAATGCAAAAATTACCACACATATAGCAAGAGAGAAACAGGAAAGCATGGCCTAGTCAAAATACAAAAATAAATCTCCATAAAACAAACCCTAAGGAAAGGTAAGGAAAGGTACATCTATGAATTACTTGACAAAAAATCCAAAATAACCACCTTAAAAGGCTCAATGCACCAGAGAATGCAGATGCACAAGTAAGTGAAATCAGGAAAAGTAGGCACAGGCAAAATGAGATTAATAAGGAGCTAGAAACTATATAAAAATGAGCAAAGAAAAATTTTGGAACTGAAAAATGCAATGACTATAATGAAAAATTCACTAGAGTTTCAACAGCAGACTTGATCAAGCAGAAGAAAAAATATGGTGCACTCAAAAGAGTGTATTTGAAATTATAGAATCGGAGAAATAAACAGGAAAAGAATCAAGAAAATTGGAAAAGCTCAAAGAATTTATGGGACCCCAACATGCAGATAAATTTATGAATTATGGAAATGAATGGATAAGGAAGAGAATATTTGAAGCGATATCAGCCAAAAACTTACCAAATATAAGAATGGAAATAAACATTCAAATTCAAAACTTAAAAAGTTTCTAACTAGCATAAACCCAAGAGACACATCATGATCAAGCTGCCAAAAATCAATCACAGAAAACTTTTGGAAGCTGAAAGGAAAAAAAAAAAATTGTCAGGTAGATGGGAGCTCTCATGAAATTATCACAGGTACCTCAGCAGAAACATTACAAAGAAGGAAGTGAGATGATACATTAAAAGCAACTATAAAAAATGTACCAAAAAAGAATATTATATCTGGCAAAACTATCCTTCAAAAAGGAAGAAGAAATAAAGACCTTCCCAGATCAACAGAAACTGCCTACTAGACCTGCCTTTAAGGATTGCTAAAGGGAGTACCCCACATTAAAACCAAAGGACAGGGGGAGGCAGGGCAAGATAGCAGAAGAGTAGGGTCCCCAAGTCACCTGTCCCCACCAAATTACCTAGAGAACCTTCAAATCATCCTGAAAACCTACGAATTCGGCCTGAGATTTAAAGAGAGACCAGCTGGAAGGCTACAGTGAGAAGAGTTCGCACTTCTATCAAGGTAGGAAGACTGGGGAAAAAGAAATAAACAAAAGGCCTCCAAGGGGGAGGGGCCCCGTGAGGAGCCAGGCTAAGGCCGAGGTTGAAAGCCCCCAGGACAGGAGAGCCCCACCTGGAGAAGCAGGAGCTGCACCAACCTTCCTGGTCAGAAAGACACTCCACAGGGAGCTTGAGCAGGATCCCAGGAGGGGCGGGGATGCCCTCAGGCTCCCAGGGACACTAACAGAGGACCTGCGCCCCGGGGGGAGAGAGCCCCACACCCCGGGGGCGAGCTCCCTAAAGGGCTGCAGCGTGTGCCCCGCGGCCCCTGGAGCAGCTTGGAGCGGCTCAGGTAGAGGATCCGCGCAGAGGGAGCTGCCCGACCGGGAGCCAGATTCCAGCAGCACAGGCCCCGGAGCACAGCGCGCCAGGACACAGCCCAGGATCTGGCGCTTCCCCCGGGCCAGGCAGAGGCCGGGAGGGCCCAGGACAGCAGGGACACTCCTGCGGCTGGGCAGCCCCAAGCTGAGCAGATGAGCGGCTCTGCACGGGGAGCATCCAGGCCCTGCAGACTGAGATCTCTGGTAGTTACTGCATGAACTGACTCTAGGGCTGGAAAGCTGGCCGCCCCCACTGTTGTTGTTCCTCCTGGGTTCTCACAGCGTAAACAACCCCCACTGAGCCTCACAATGGCCTCACAGGACAAACAGGTTAAACAACTTTCACTGAGTCCTGCACCAGGCAGGCAGCTGAGCAGCTCTCCCAGGTGCTCACACCTGAGAATCAGCAGAGCAGGCCCCTCCCTCAGAAGACCAGCTAGACCGACAGGGGAAAAACAAATTATTGACCAAGCAGCCCTGGAAAGTTCCAGGAGAAGTCGAGGGATTTACAGTATACAGAATCAGAGGATACTCCCCCTTGTTTTTTGTTTGGTTTGCTTCCCTCCCCCTTTTTTTCTTTTCTTCTCTTGTTTTTTTTTTTTTTTTTTTTTCTTCTTTTTTTTTTCTTTTTTATTTTTCTTTTCTTCTTTCTCTTCTCTCTTTTTCTCCTTTCCCAATACAACTTGTTTTTGGCCACTCTGCACTGAGCAAAATGACTAGAAGGAAAAACTCACCTCAAAAGAAAGAATCATAAATAGTCCTCGCTCCCATAGAGTTACAAAATTTGAATTACAATTCAATGTCAGAAAGCCAATTCAGAAGCACTATTATAAAGCTACTGGTGGTTCTAGAAAAAAGCATAAAGCACTCAAGAGACTTCATAACTGCAGAATTTAGATCTAATCAGGCAGAAATTAAAAGTCAATTAAATGAGATGAAATCCAAACTAGAGGTCCTAACAACGAGGGTTAATGAGGTGGGAGAACGAGTGAGTGACATAGAAGACAAGTTGATGGCAAAGAGGGAAACTGAGGAAAAAAGAGAAAAAAACAATTGAAAAATCATGAGGATAGATTAAGGGAATTAAATGACAACCTCAGAAAGAAAAATCTATGTTTAATTGGGGTTCCAGAAAGCCAAAAAGGACAGAGGTCCAGAATATGTATTTGAACAAATCATAGCTGAAAACTTTCCTAATCTGGGAAGAGAAACAGGAATTCAGAACCAGGAAATAAAGAGATCCCCCCCCTAAAATCAATAAAAACCACTCAACACCACGACATTTAATAGTGAAGCTTGCAAACTCCAAAGACAAAGAGAAGATCCTTAAAGAAGCAAGAGACAACAAATCTCTAACTTTTATGGGGAGAAATAGTAAATTAACAGCAGACCTCTCCAGAGACCTGGCAGGCCAGAAAGGGCTGGCAGGATATATTCAGGGTCCTAAATGAGAAGAAAATGCAGCCAAGAATACTTTATCCAGCAAGGCTTTCATTCAGAATAGAAGGAGAGATAAAGACCTTCTAAGACAGGCAGGAACTGAAAGAATATGTGACCACCAAACCAGCTCTGCAAGAAATTTTAAGGGGGACTCTTAAAAGTTCCCTTTAAGAAGAAGTCCAATGGAACAATCCACAAAAACAGGGACTGGATAGGTATCAGAATGACACTAAACTCATATCTTTCAATAGAAACTCTGAACATGATAGGATTAATGACCCCATCAAAAGGTGCAGGGTTTCAGACTGGATAAAAAAGCAGGACCCATCTATTTGCTGTTTACAAGAGACTCATTTTAGACATAAGGACACCTACGCCTGAAAATAAAAGGTTGGAGAATCGTTTACCATTCAAATGGTCCTCAAAAGAAAGCAGGGGTAGCCATCCTTATATCAGATAAACTAAAGTTTATCCCGAAGACTGTAGTGAGAGATGAAGAGGGACACTCTATCATACTTAAAGGATCTATCCAACAAGAGGACTTAACAATCATCAATATATATGCCCTGAATGTGGGAGCTGCCAAATATTTAAAACAACTAATAACCAAACTGAAGAAATACTTAGATAATAATACACTTATACTTGGTGACTTCAATCTAGCTCTTTCTACCTTTGATAGTTCTTCTAAGTACAACATCTCCAAAGAAATGAGAGCTTTAAATGATACACTGGACCAGATGGATTTCACAGATATCTACAGAACTTTACATCCAAACTCATCTGAATACACATTCTTCTCAAGTGCACATGGAACTTTCTCCAGAATAGACCACATACTGGGTCACAAATCAGCTCTGAACCGATACCAAAAGATTGGGATCATCCCCTGCATATTCTCAGACCATAATGCCTTGAAATTAGAACTAAATCACAAGAAGAAGTTTGGAAGGACCTCAAACACGTGGAGGTTAAGGACCATCCTGCTAAAAGATGAAAGGGTCAACCAGGAAATTAATAAAGAATTTAAAAGATTCATGGAAACTAATGAGAATGAGGATACATCCATTCAAAATCTTTGGGATGCAGCAAAGCAGTCCTAAGGGGGAAAGATATCGCAATACAAGCATCCATTCAAAAACTAGAAAGAACTCAAATACAAAAGCTAACCTTACACATAAAGGAGCAAGAGAAAAAACAGCAAATAGATCCGACACCCAGCAGAAGAAGAGAGTTAATTAAGATTCAAGCAGAACTCAAGAAATCGAGACCAGAAAACGGTGGAACAGATCAACAAAACCAGGAGTTGGTACTTTGACAGAATTAATAAGATAGATAAACCATTAGCTAGCCTTATTAAAAAGAAGAGAGAGAAGACTCAAAATAATAAAACCATGAATCATGAATTAATAAAATCATGAGAAAGGAGAGATCACTACCAACACCAAGGAAATACAAACGATTTTAAAAACATATGATGAACAGCTGTAAGCCAATAAATTAGGCAATCTAGAAGAAATGGACGCATTCCTGGAAAGCCACAAACTACCAAAACTGGAACAGGAAGAAATAGAAAACCTGAACAGGCCAATAACCAGGGAGGAAATTGAAGCAGTCATCAAAAACCTCCCAAGACATAAGAGTCCAGGGCCAGGTGGCTTCCCAGGGGAATTCTATCAAACGTTTAAAGAAGAAACCATACCTATTCTAGTAAAGCTGTTTGGAAAGATAGAAAGAGATGGAGTACTTCCAAATTCGTTCAATGAGGCCAGCATCACCTTAATTCCAAACGAGACAAAGACCCCACCAAAAAGGAGAATTACAGACCAATATCCCTGATGAACATGGATGCAAAAATTCTCACCAAGATACTAGCCAATAGGATCCATCAGTACATTAAGAAAACTATTCACCATGACCAAGTAGGATTTATCCCTGGGACACAAGGCTGGTTCAACACTCGTAAAACAATCAATGTGATTCATCATATCAGCAAGAGAAAAACAAGAACTATATGATCCTCTCGTTAGATGCAGAGAAAGCATTTGACAAAATACAGCATCCATTCCTGATCCAAACTCTTCAGAGTGTACGGATAGAGGGAACATTCCTCAACATCTTAAAAGCCATCTATGAAAAGCCCACAGCAAATATCATTCTCAATTGGGAGGCACTGGGAGCCTTTCCCCGAAGATCAGGAACAAGACAGGGATGTCCACTCTCACCACTGCTATTCGACATAGTACTAGAATCCTAGACTCAGCAATCAGGCAACAAAAAGAAATAAAAGGTATTCAAATTGGCAAAGAACAAGTCAAACTCTCCCTGTTCGCCGATGACATGATACTCTACATAGAAAGCCCGAAAGCCTCCACCCCAAGATTGCTAAAACTCATACAGCAATTTGGCAGTGTGGCAGGATACAAAATCAATGCCCAGAAAGTCAGTGGTATTTCTATACACTAACAATGAGACTGAAGAAAGAGAAATTAAGGAGTCAATCCCACTTACAATTGCACACAAAAGCATAAGATACCTAGGAATAAACCTAACCAAAGAGGTAAAGGATCTATACCCTAAAACCTACAGAACACTTCTGACAGAAATTGAGGAAGACACAAAGAGATGAAAAAATATTCCATGCTCATGAATTGGAAGAATTAATATAGTTAAAATGTCAATGTTACCCAGGGCAATTTACACGTTTAATGCAATCCCTATCAAAATACCATGGACTTTCTTCAGAGAGATAGAACAAATTATTTTAAGATTTGTGTGGAATCAGAAAGGACCCCGAATAGCCAGGGGAATTTGAAAAAATAAAACCATAGCTGGGGGCATCACAAGGCCAGATTTCAGGTTGTACTACAAAGTTGTGGTCATCAAGTCAGTGTGGTACTGGCACAAAAACAGACACATAGATCAGTGGAACAGAATAGAGAATCCAGAAGTGGACCCTCAACTTTATGGTGAACTAATATTCTACAAAGGAGGAAAGACTATCCACTGGAAAAATGACAGTCTCTTCAATCATGGTGCTGGGAAAACTAGACATCCACATGCAGAAGAATGAAACTAGACCACTCTCTTGCACCATACACAAAGATAACCTCAAGATGGATGAAAGATCTAAATGTGAGACAAGATTCCATCAAAATCCTAGAGGAGAACACAGGCAACACCCTTTTTGAACTTGGCCACAGTAACTTCTTGCAAGATTCATCCATGAAGGCAAGAGAAACAAAAGCAAAAATGAACTATTGGGACTTCATCAAGATAAGAAGCTTTTGCACAGCAAAGGATACAGTCAACAAAACTCAAAGACAACCTACAGAATGGGAGAAGATATTTGCAAATGACATATCAGATAAAGGGCTAGTTTCCAAGATCTATAAAGAATTTATTAAACTCAACAGCAAAGAAACAAACAATCCAATCATGAAATGGGCAAAAGACATGAACAGAAATCATAGAGGAAGACATAGACATGGCCAACACGCACATGAGAAAATGCTCTGCATCACTGGCCATCAGGGAAATACAAATCAAAACCACAATGAGATCCCACCTCACACCAGTGAGAATGGGGAAAATTAACAAGGCAGGAAACCACAAATGTTCCAGAGGATGTGGAGAAAGGGGAACCCCCTTGCACTGTTGGTGGGAATGTGAACTGGTGCAGCCACTCTCGAAAACTGTGTGGAGGTTCCTCAAAGAGTTAAAAATAGATTTGCCCTACGACCCTGCAATTGCACTGCTGGGGATTTACCCCAAAGATACAGATGCAGTGAAATGCCGGGACACCTGGCATTAAACCAATGTTTATAACACCAATGTCCACAATAGCCAAACTGTGGAAGGAGCCTCGGTGTCCATTGTAAGATGAATGGATAAAGAAGATGTGGTTTATGTGAACAATGGAGTATTACTCAGCCATTAGAAACGACAAATACCCACCATTTGCTTCATCGTGGATGGAACCGGAGGGTATTATGCTGAGTGAAGTAAGTTAGTCAGAGAAGGACAAACATTATATGGCCTCATTCATTTGGGGAATATAAAAAAAATAGTGGAAGGGAATAAAGGGGAAAGGAGAAAAAATGAGTGGGATATATCAGAAAGGGAAACAGACCATGAGAGACTCCTAACTCTAGGAAACGAACTAGGGGTGGTAGAAAGGGGGGTTGGCAGGGGTGGGGGTGACTGGGTGATGGGCACTGAGGGGGCCACTTGATGGGATGAGCACTGGGTGTTATTATATATGTTGGCAAATTGAACACCAATAAAAAATAAATTTATAAAAAAATAAAAAATAAAACCAAAGGACAGTTAAAAACAACACAGAGGCATGCAAAAATATAAATCTCTCTGATAAAGACATGGACATATACAAAATCTGTAATATTATAATGGTGGTGCTCAAATCCACATTTTTTAAAGAGTTACTTATTTATTTGAGAGAGAGAGAGAGAGACTGCACTGGGCATGAATGGGGGCAGCAGCAGAGCATTCTAAGCAAACTCCCCACTGAGCATGGAGCCTGACACAGTCCTTGATCTCAAAACCCTGAGATCATGACCTGAGCCTAAATCAAGAGTTGGTCGCTTATCCAACTGCCACTCAGTTTCTCCTAACAGCTCATTTTAAATTCAGTTATAGAATTTAAAAGTTCAAAGCACACAGTCAACTGTTAATTAATATAAGATATAAAAAGAGGTAATTTGTGGCATCAATGAAAATGTAGGGGGAGATATAAAGGGTAGAATTTTTTTACTGTGATTGAATGCAAAAATTTACAATAATTAGTATATTACTGAAAAATATTTTAGTTAATCCCCATGGTAACCACAGAGGAAATATCTATTGAAGATTTACAAAAGAAAAGGAGAAAAAAATAACCAAAGCATGTAAACACACAAAATGTCAGTGAAACACAAGGCAGCAAGAAAGGAAAATGACAAAATCAGTAGAAGACATATAGGACATAATTAACAAAATGTCAATAGTAATTGCTTCCCTATTAGTAATTACCTTAAATATAGATGGATTAAATCTTCCTTTAAGAAGATACATATTATGAATGGATTTAAAAAAATGATATCTGGGACACCTGGATGGATCAGCATTTGAGCATCTGCCTTCAGCTCAGGTCATAATTCTGGGGTCCTGGGATTGAGTCCCACATTAGGTTCCCTGCATAGAGCCTGCTTCTCCCTCTGCCATGTGTCTCTGCCTCTCTCTCTGTCTCCCATGAGTAAATAAATAAAATAATTTTATAAATAAAATAATTTTAAAAATGAGATCCAACTCTATGGTATCTACCAAAGACTTATTTTAAATATAAGGATATACATACACTGATAGTAAAGGGATGGAAAAATAAACTCCATGCAAGTGATGACTAAAAGAGAATAGAGGAAGGGGGAAAGAGAATAGGGGTGGCTATAGTTATATCAGACAGGATATACTTTTATGCTTTATACTTTTCTACTTAAAATCAAATACTGTCACAGGAGACAAGACTACCACATAATGATAAAAACATCAACTCACTAGGAAGCTATAATGATTTTATAAATAAATAAATAAATAATAAATAAATAAATAAATATATTCATATATATGTGTGTGTGTATATATATATATATATATATATATATATATATACATACATATCAAACTTGACAGGATAGAAGGAAGAAATCATAATATAAAAGTAGTAGGAGATTTCAATGCTGCACTTTCAGTGATGGATAGTTAATCCAGACAGATGATCAAAAGAACTCAAACACTCTAGACCAATAGATACATACAGAACACTACCCAACAGGAGTAGAAGGCACATTCTTCTCAGGAGTATATAGAACATTCTCCAGGATAGATTATATGTTAGGCTATAAAATAAGTCTTTACAAATTTAGGAAGATTTAAATCATACCAAGCATTCTTTCTGACCGCAATGAAATGGAGCTAAAAATCAATAGCAAAATGGACACTGGAAAAATCACAAATATGTGGAAATTAAACAGTACATGCTTAAACAAACAGCAGATCACAGAGGAATTCACAAGGGAAAGTAGAAAATACCTTGAGACAAATGAAAATGAAAATACAACATCAAAACTTATGTGGTACAACAAAAACAATAAGAAGAGGGAAATTCACAGTCGCAAATGCCTACATTATTAAAGAACAAAAATTTCAACTCAACAGCCTTGACTTTATACCATAAGAAGCTAGACGAATAAAATAAACTCAAAGTTAACAGACAAAAGAAAATAATAAAAATTGGAGGAGAACTTGAGATACAAAAACAGAAAAAAATAACAAAATATTACCCGACAAAAATGGTTTATTCTTTGAAAAATATAATAAAGATGAGAAATCCTTAACTAGACAAAGCATAAAGATCAAAGACAGGTCACCTTGGTGACTTAGTTAAGCATCTGTCTTCAGCTCAGGTTATAATCTGGGTTCTGGGATCAAGCTTAGAGTCAGTCTCTCTGCTTAGTGAGGAGGCCCTTTGACCCTCCCCGCTGCTTTTGCTCTCTCAAATAAAATCCTTAAGAAAAGAGAGAGAGAAAGGACTCAATAAAAAATAGAAATGGAAGCATAGAAGAGGAGAAATTATAATAGATATCATAGAAATTAAAAAGAATAATAGATAAATGTGAACAATTACACACCAACAAATTAGATAACATACCAAAAAACGAATAAATTTCTAGAAGCACAAAACCTACTAATACTGCATCTTGAAGAAATAAAAAATCTAAGCCAACTCACAACTATTAAGACTGAATTTTTAATCAAAAATAAAAATTCTCCCCCAAAAACCCTTGGGCCAGGTATCTTAACTGAAAGAATTCTACCAAACATTTAAAGAATTAACACCAATCTTCTTCAGATTCCTCCCCTCAAAATTTAAGAATAATGAATACTTCTAAAAACCTTTTTTATTAGGTTAGCATTTACCTTGATGCCAAAGCCTGACAGATGTTACAAGTAAACCAAAGACTGATATCCCTGATGAATTCTCAAACAAAATTCTCAACAAAATATAAGCAAACCAAATTTAATAACACTTAAAAGGATTATATATATATATATATATATATATATATATATATATATCTTGACCTAAAGGAGTTTATTGCTTGGAATGCAAGGATATTTTGACATATGAAAATCAATCAATATAATGCACACATTAACAGAATGAAGAATAAAAAACACATGATTATCTCAATGAACAGAAATAGCATTTGAAAAAAAAATCAATCTTTCATTTAAAAAAACCCTCTAATAAAGAAGGAAATTCATTAAACATAATATTGATCATCTACAAAAAGCCCACAGCTAACATCGCGTTGAATGGTAAAAAACTGAAAACTTTCACTGTGAGATCAAGTACAAGCTAAGGATGCCCATCGCTGCTTGACTTTCAGCACTTCTCGACATAGTATTGGAAGTCTTAGATGGAGCAGTTAAAGAAAAAGAAATGAAAGACATTCAAATTAATAGAAGTAATGACATTCTCTATCCATAAATGATATGATCTAGAAAACCCTAAAGGTTGCACCAATTATTAGAACCTCTAAGCAAATTCAGAGAAGTCGTAAGATATAAAATCACACACAAGTCAGTCGCATTTCTATATACTAACAATGAATAATTTTTAAAAAGCAATTAAAACAATCCAATTGACAATAGGATCAAAAAGAATAAAATGCATAGGAATAAACTTAACCAAGGAGGATTTCTTGGTTATGACACCAAAAGCACATTCAATAAGAGCAGACAGACAAATGAGACTGAATCAAATTTTAAAACCTCCATGCTACAAAGGAACCAATCAACAGAATGAAAAGATAACCTATGAAATGGAAAAAAAAAATGTTTGCAAACTACAAATGTAAAGGACTTATTTCCAAAATATATAAACATCTCTCAAACTTAACAGCAAAAACAAAAACTATCCAATTAAAAATTAGCAAAACCTTGAATAGAAATTTTGCCAGAGATACACAAATGACCAACAAGCATATGAAAACTTGCTCAACATCATTAGTCATCAGGGAAATGCAAATAAAAGCCAAAATGAGATACTATCTTATTGCTAAAATCTTTTTTGTAGCTACAAAGAGCAAACCTTTGTTGTGGCTTTTTTGGTCTGTGCTTATTGGCATATCTAGATTGCTGGCTTCTTCAGCCCCCATTCTGGGAGACATGAAGCAAAAATAAAATGTTGGAAACTCAAAAACAAAAACAAAAACAAAAACAAAAAACAAAAACAAAAAACCTTACTGTTCTTTGTGTTCTGGAATAGGTGCAATTTGCAGAGTTTTTAGTTTATTTAGTGTGAGAAATAAAAAAAAATAGTCTAAACTGGCTTCTCAGAAGTGGAAGTCCATTCTTACATCATTTTATACTACTTCGTTGGATGCTCCTTACACTTGCCAGAGCAATCCTTCCTAGAATAATATCTCCATGACCTAGTCATCTTTCTGTCTCAGGTATCTTGTGCTTACTCTTCAGTAAGTATTCAATAAAGGGTATGTTTCTTTAATGTATTTGTAATATGAGTTTCTATCTTGGTTCTATAACTGGCCAGCTGTGATTTTGCATAAATAATATCTTTTCTCTTTTTCTCAGATTTTCATATCTGTAGACTGTCTTTCCAACTCTAGCACCTTGAAAGAGCAACTTTAAAAGTATATTAATTCTAAATACATCATGCTACAATAGCTAATGCCATTCCTTTAAAATTTCTTTGCTCAAAATTCTAAACATCATATAGATTTGTGTTATTACTAAATTGTATTATAAAATGCTATGCACATATCCTCTTTGATAAACATTAGTTTCTTAAACACTCTCTTTTTTTTTTTTTTTTTTTTTAGATTTTATTTATTTATTCATGAGAGACACAGACAGAGAGAGAGGCAGACACAGGCAGAGGGAGAAGCAGGCTCCATGCAGGGAGCCAGATGCAGGACTTGATCCTGGGTCTCCAGGATCACACCCTGGGCTGAAGGTGGCGTTAAACCGCGAGCCACGGGGGCTGCCCCTCTTAAACACTTCTTAAACACGGAATTAATGATACCTAAGCAGGCATATTATATGATAACTATGCAAAAAGGTTTCTGCCTTGGAATTTTTTTAATGCTTCAATGTTGTATTAGTGACATTATTATTATTATTTTTTTTTTTAGTGATATTTTTATTACCACATGTTCCTTCTTATTCATTTTGGGAACATCAATGTTTCTTGAGATTTTTATTATGGATTTAATGAATATATATCTTCTTTAAGCTTTTTTATGGTGTCATTCTTAAACATCATTTCCAAAAGGAATAATGGATAAATATTATCCTTGGCCTCCATTTATGAATAGTAATCACATGAACTGCTTCCTAGGATATGTTTTATTATTTGCATCTACTTATTTGTATTTCACTTCATCTGCTCTATAGACATCTGAACGGCTTAATTAACCATCTTCACCCTTGACATTCGAAGAGAGCATGGCCCATTGTTCATATTATTCCTTGTTATCAAAATACCAGGGTCTTGAATGTTTAATACCAGCTGTCATGAATGCTGAATAAGTCTACGAGGTATAACTAATTTTCTTAAGTTATGAATAATATCCTTTACTTTCTCGATCACTTGACTTTTCTAGATCATTTTCTACTGTGACCTCAAATGAGAGAAACTTAAATATGAAATTGATCACTATTTTTTAAAACACTGAGAAATATAATAAGACCTTTTTAAAAAGACATTAATTTTTATTTGAATCAGAATCAGTGATGATAAATATTATATCAAATGTTTCTAAATATTTTGTATTATCCATGTGAAAGGAACTGTAAGTTAAAGACTAATTCTTAAGTCTCCCAAATAACAGTCGTATCTTAAAATAACAAAGTCTTGCACGATTTTATAAGTGGATTGCATGTAGTGAAAGAACTTTATAAATGTAGGTTATAACCAATCAAATGTATAATATCACATATTACTTCCTTTTTTAAGATTTTATTAATTTATTTGAGAAAGAGAACAAGAGTGAGAAGGAGAAGCAGAGGGAGAAGGAGATACAGACTCTCCGCCAAGAAGGGCTCTTGATGTAAGCCTCAGTCCCAAGACCCCAAGAACATGACCTGAGCTGAAGGCAGATGCTTAACTGACTGAGCCACCCAGGTTCTATTATGACATATTATTTCTATAGAATGTTAATGACCCATATTTAGCTACATGCTTTTTATTTTTGCTTACAATAAGTAATATGCTATTTTGGCCATATTTCTTGGTTCAAATTTATTTATTAACATGGCAGAAAAAGTCTAAGGAACAATACATATATTTCTAATTCTGTCTCTATCATCTATATCCATATTTATATAAACCTGCAATTATAAATGATTAATAAAGAGGCATTAAATTTGTTTCCAAAAAATTGTTTTGAAAAAAAAAATTGTTTTGATCAATTTGTTGTAGGTGTGGTGGTCAGATATAAATCATTTTGTTACCTTCTTGCAGCAGAGAAATTTTGTTGGAATGTAAAGGTAATAGGGTTGAGGATATAATGCAGATGTGGACTCAGTCCATTAGTATTATTTAGACTTTTTAATTCTTCTAGCAATAACCTAGCAATAACTTAGTATAGAAATAAATCTTTCACATCACATATTATGGGTGCATTTGCTATGACAATATTGTATCAGTTGTTTATTAAGAACTGTCACTTGAAACATTATAACATATTAGTAGAAGAGTAATTATGCATTTTGAGAGCACCTTGTCTTCTATTTTTATTGTTCCTTGTAAGACTTACTTGAAGCACTATCTTGTTACTTCTGGGAATATTTTAAGGTATAGAGAAAATGTTTATTTTTGCATTTCATTTATGCCTACAATCATTTTAAAAAGATGTAATACCAAAATGCATCTAGACACAATTAACTATCTAAATATTGTTTTGTAAAATCCATTATGTGAAAATAGTCTGACAGTTGTCTTCATTTATCCTCCAAAGATATCACCTATGGCAAAATCATGTTTTGAACAACAACAACAAAAAAATCTCCTTAATTGAAATACAATTATTTTGTTCTAATTACACATCAAAGAGTATTCTAAAACAATTTATCCAAATAATATTGCTGATTTTCATTTCCACAGATTATTGATCTAAATGTGGACTATATGAATGTTTTGGGCTATTTTCAGGCCTCATAAGAAAGTTTGTTATTACACTTACCGAAGTTACAGAAATGCTTTGTAAAAGATAACTCCTTTTTCCTAAACATCAATTATTCTGATAGGATGTAATGACTAATGGAATGATCAGAAAAGCATGCATTAAAGCAACAAAAAGCCTGAAACCCCAGTCATGAATAATCATATACAGAAGAGACTGAAAGAGAATAATTTATATACCATTTCATAAAGGGTTACATAAAATAGAAAGTCTTTGAAAATTTATATTTATGATATGCTTTCTTGTTAACAATGGCCCTATCCTACCATTTGCTTCTTTCTAATAATATAATCCTATTGAGCACTATTTGTCAGGATCTTCATCTTACAGACAGCGGAGATTTGGAAATGTAAGAGGACCATCTTACAGGCAACTTTTGAAAAAGGGAAGTACTGTTTACCTGAATCTTCTTTGAATCTCTTCTTCCTTCAATTTTGTACCTATATTTTACTACATGAATGCATGCAATTTGAATTCAGATCTCACCATAATTCTGAATATTTTATTTAAAAGACTTCTGAATATAGGAATATGAAGTTGTAAATTTTTTACTTTATGAAATTTTGCTAAATAATATATTATCCAATGTCCTGAAATATTTTTTTTAAATATAAATGTTCCGTGGTTATGTTATTTTAGAAGTATTTTGGCAAACAAGGGATTTTATTACAGCAGCCGCAGATTGAAAAATATGGCTTTATTACGCATAGTACATTTACATACATATATGCTGAAAAAAATTGTTTGATTTACTTACTAAGATTTTATCTACAAATACTTCCAGACAAATGGTTTGTGTTTGGGACTTTTTTTGTTGTTGTTAAGATAAAGTGTTCAGAATTTTCCGTCTTTATTTTTTTAGGATTTTTTTAAAGATTTTTTTTTTCTATAGTATTTCAATTTGCCAAGGCTCCCTACTGAGAGAATAACTCCCAATTGTTCGTGATACCCTCTGTTCATAGAAACAAGCCCCTTGCTGTTCAAGTCTAATCTTTGAACAGTGGGGAAAAATAAGTTAACTGTAATTGATTTGTGGTCATCAGCTAGAGCCTTTCAGCCAGAAAAATCAACTGAAATTGCTAGTAGCTTTGAAGATTGTCATATCTGTATTCCTAGTAACCCCATTAAATCCCAAGTTTTTTGCCTATTCTTTCTCAAGTGTTCACTCTTCAAATTTGAATGGCCCAGTGTTCCTGTCTAGAATTGCATGCTGGGTAATTGGTCCCCAAATTAAATAAAAGAAGAATTTCTGCCTTTTTTTCTAAATTTAGAGATGTACACTATTAGGCAGTCTTTAAGTATTCCCTCCCTGATTTTATACCTATTGACATTTCTTAAGTAACCAGAGTAAGATTTACACTATCTTTTCCTTCTGAGAGGATGATTAATTTGAGGCATTTAAATTGCATTTCTGAACAAAATTCTAACTTACCGATAATGTGGTTAGTTCAGTATTTCACTACTTATATTTTGCATTTACTATATAAACTTTTAGGAATTTTTTTGAAATATTTAATCTCTTTTATAGATGAAAAGCTTAAAAATTGGTGAAAAATCAAGGCTTCAGTAAGTTAAAATAGTTGCCGAAAGTTACAGTGCTAACAAGTGACAGAGATAAGATACAAACCTTATGACAGAGAATCTGCTATTCCTCTCAGTATCCCATATTGCCTTTCTGTATAAATTATGTAGACAATGGATTTTAAGCTCTGTTTAGAATACTACATGAGTCAGAATGTTCCTGAAGAGAATCTTTTTTTTTTTTTGACTAAAGTAAAACTCAATAATTAATTCATTACTGATAGGAAATAACTCAAATTTTGTTTTAAGGCCTAGAATGGGACAAACTTGTAAAAATGCCATACATCAAAATGTTTGAAACTCAGTACAAAACAGGAAAAATGAAGACAACTTAGAATCTTAAAATTCTAAGATTCTAGTAGATCATTGCAGAAAAATAAAAGAAATAACTTTTTGAAGTCTTGGAAGCTTAAAAATCCATGTGATTGTAGATTTTTTTAAATGAATACTAATTATTCAGTAAATCTCTTTAACAAGGTTAATAAATGTAATACTTCTCAGTAATATTTCTGATTTATCTATTGTTTTTGTTATAGTTATTTCACTCACATTTAAATATGCATTTCCACTATTAATTTCCTTAAGCCCTTTCTAAAAGTAGGTGTAGTGTAAACAGATGACTGAACCTAAATTTGTTAGGTTCCCAAAGCCTGGTCTAAGTGCCTCCAGGACCTAAATGTGGGCTGGCACAAGAATAATGCTTAATAATATTTTTGGAAAGAATAAAGTAAGTAATGAAGTAAGAAATGCAAGTACAAAGAAAAGAAAATAGAGAAGCAGTATAACAGTTTATAGTAGTTTTTTTTTTAAGATTTTATTTATTTATTTGACAGAGAAAGAGACAGCATGAGCAGGGAGAGGGGCAGAGCGAGAGAGAAACAGGAATGCGGGACTTGATCCTGGGACCCAATCATCATGACCTGAGTTGAAGACAGATGTTCAACTGACTAAGCGCCCCAGGTGTTCCTATAGTAGTTTTCTATCCTTCACAACAAATTACCACAACATTAGTTGTTTAAAATAACATATTTATTATTACACAATCCTTGAGTAAGGTCTCTGAGCACCTAATAGCTGAACCATTTGCTCAGAATCTCATGAAGGTGCAGTAAAAGATGTTGGCCACACTGCATTCCTATCTGGAGGCTAAACTTTGGAAGAATCCACCTACAAATTCATTCAGGTTATTGACAGAATAACCTTCCTGGCTCTCAACTTGAAGCTGCTCTCACATCTTGCTGGTGGTACACAGTTCCTTCCATGTTTTTAACTTACATCATTATTACTCACAAACTCATTTCAAGATGAAAATGGAGCCCAGCTGATACATTGTTCATAGCCTCGTGAGATCTAAGCAAAATACCAAGGTTAGCCGTGCCCAGACTCCTGATTCACAGCTACTGGAAACAAAAAAATATGAATGAAGAAGCTTTGAAAGCTGGAGAAGTGTCATATCAATATGTTGTTATAGATCATGATGAAGAGCGCAGATTTTATTCTAGGTGTTATTCTTAATCGAAGGCAAGAGACATCTCTTCCCTGTTCCTTCAGTCTCCCTCCAGCTATGCTCGGATAAAGGAAGAGGATTACATAGGAACAAAGATGTGGACCTCCATATGTCTTTCCCTTCTTACCCCAGATGCTTTAGGTGCCAGAGACTCAAGAATTTTCTGCCCAAGTAGCTCTACGTTGGTTTTAAAGGCCTACTCAGGTTCATTCTCCAGAAGGCATACTCCATAAACAATACATTCACTTGAGTCTCAAAGTGTGGCTATTTTCAAGGGGTATAGACATAGCTAGAATGTAAAAGTTGGAATGACCAAATTCATGCAGGGGCTATACCTTGAGATCTTAGGCAAGATAATGGAATGTGGGAGAAGCAGGGCAGAATTTCAGTGAGACTCTTTGTGCCTGGGGGCCCCATGTGGGACCATATATAGTATAGAATTCTGAGGAAGGTACAAGTTCCAAATTCAAAGCTGTATTGTCAAGGCAGGCAGACAACATATTTTATTTAACATTTTATTATTATTGCATATAACTTAAAATATTCAAACAAATTTCAATATATGGTATATATGCCACCATATCTAATCTTATCTTGGACCCTATCAGTATTCATGACAGTCTTGGTAACACTTATGAGTAGGGAGTGACAATATCTGATTTCTTTAAGAACACACAGGCTGCCATGTGGTGAATGAATTTTAGGGAATTATAAGTAGGAGTAGAGTTACCCATTAGAGGCTATAATAGCAGTTCAAGGGGAGCTGGTAATAGCTCGAAGTAGGTAGGGAAGAGGGAAGCTGAGAAGAGGGCACCTTTGTTACTGCTTTGAAAGGAGACATAATCAAATTTGTTGATGAATTAGATAAGGATGGCTAGGGAAAGTGAGATATAAAACATGATTAGTAGTTCTATGGGTTGAACAGTTCATTTAATCATAATGAGTTTAGTCTCATCTGCTACCTCTTGGAGCTTGCGTAAGAGAAAACTTTGAGGTCGGCTGGAGAAAGGGATATTACTCAGTAATACCTAACTTTTTACAAATCCAATCATTTAATCTCTACATATCACCTTTTCTAAACATCAGTTTATGTCACGTGTCCTCTTACCCTTGACTGATATATTTTTAAATTTTTTTGTGTGTCCATTTATTTGAGAAATGCGTAGTGTCTTATTATCAAATGCTGAAAGCCAGGGAGAAGCATTTATTTCCACACATTTGAATTGTATTTGGTTTAAAGATATGTAAGTAGATTTATATAACATCTGTGAGGATTTGATACTGTCTGCAGAAATGAAAGACCCACAATAAGAAATGTCAGACTTGTCAAAAAAAATAGGACTCCAGGCATAGAAAAGCAATATTTTTGCAACAGTTCACATATGTTAAATAACTGACTGCCCTAACCATTAGGCCAATTTGACATATTTCTTAATTCACTGTATTTTACATGAGAAGGTAAAAATTTGTACCAATATAAAAATAATGTGAATAGATTTTGTGCTAGAGAATTGTTTTACTTTACATACAATCTATGCATTTCTATCTTATAAATACAATACTAAAAGCCAGGTTTTATAGTACATTGAATTTTAGTTTCATTTGTATCTTTTATCAGTTATATGTAATACCAAATATACAGATGAATATAAAAATAATTGAGAGTTGTACAACTATTATAAGGGTGTTTCAAGATTTCTGGATGATAAATAATATGTTATAATAAATATGCAAGTGATAATATTATCTTAATTTGCATGTAGATGTTTTGACATATTGGTAGTTTTGCAGGTTGGGACTAGATGATAATAAAATTTTAAAAGTCAGGGAGAAAGAAGAAGCTTTAGAATTGTCAGGACAAATTATTAAATTAAATCTTGGATGGAAATTGAGTATCCTTTTGGCCATTAAGTTGATCTATTTAGAGAAAAGACAGATAAATACATACACAGGAGTCACAGTGAGATACTCTACACTGACCATAAAGAATTAGTAGTTATTACATAAACATTTAATTGCACACTTACTTGGAATATTACTCAGCTGAGGGTATCAGGATGCAGTAGAGAACAGTGGGGAAAACCAACCACTTAAGCATTTGGCATTAAAGAATGTAGTACATGAAGGAGACTTGGCAGGAACTTCAGACTGAGAACAAAATGAGATAGTACAGAAATAGCAGAGGTTCCTTCTCCCCTACCCCCACCCCTTAAAGAAGGAGTATCCAACAGTATTAAAATTTAAAAATGAGATCAAGTAACTTAAAAGTAAAATATATAGATAGATAGATAGATAGATAGATAGATAGATAGATAGATTTCAATTTGTCAGATGGATATCAGTGTCTGAGCAGCTAGATGATATTGGTGCTAATAGTTTCTGAAGAGTGATTAGGTAAATGCAGCTCACAGTGGTTTAAAGTGAAAATAAGTAGTTGAGAAAGGATGACATCAAATGGAGACCAATATTCAAGTATTTATCAATGAGACCCAGTAAAGAGTGAGAGTAGTGATAGCTCTCAGCCTGATTTGTGTGCAAATTGCTTTACCTCATCTGTTGTGTCCCTTACTGACTGAATAATTAGCTACACAATCTTTACTCATCTGCAAAATGGTCCTAATAATATAATCTGAGAGGATGTTTATGTTTACTAGTAGGCAATTTGATGGTGAACGTTAGATGAAATGTCTCTTGTGCCGATTGAAAACAACTTATGTTGAACTAGTCAATTTGACATTTATTACTGTAACTTAATACTTAAAAAATATTTAAGATAGAATGGGCATCACAATTTTCCATTAAATGTATTATTATTTACATATACTATATGTAATATAGTGATATATAGTGATGGTATAATAATTTCCACTGATTTTATAGAATTTTACATTTTTAAAAAATTCTCATGAATTAACTCCTTAATACATCTTTAATAAACTGTATATGAACAAAGGAATACCCTTTAATGAGCAGAGGGTTGATTAGAGTGTCTTTCTTTTTCTTCTTTCTTTCTTTCTTTTTCTTTCTTTCTTTCTTTCTTCCTTTTTCTTTCTTTCTTCTTTCTTTCTTTCTTTCTTTCTTTCTTTCTTTCTTTCTTTCTTTCTTCTTTCTTTCTTTCTTTCTTTCTTTCTCTTTCTTCTTTCCCTTTTTTCCCTTTCTTGCATTTTTTTCTTTCTCTGTAGATATTCTAAGTCTACTGTTTTTAAGATACATGAAAAAGAGTAACATTTCACAGAGACAAAGAAAATCTTTCAAAATGGTGGCATATATAACCAAATAATATGTCCCATGGTTAATATGCAAATTTAATCTTAATTGCTCTAATATGTTAGATTAGACTGTCATAGAAAAATGAGGTTAAGAGATAAATTTAAATAAGTGTACCCAGGGATGCCTGGGTGGCACAGTGGTCGAGCATCTGCCTTTGGCTCCCCAGACCCTGGGATCAGGTCCCACATCAGGCTGTTCGTGGGTAACCTGCTTCTCCTTCTGCCTGTGTCTCTGCCTCTGTCTTTTGGTGTCTCTCATGAATAAGTAAATAGAATCTTTAAAAAAAATAAGTGTATTCAAGCAGACCAAGGGTATTACATTTTTTCCAGCATGTTTCTGCTCTTCTAGGTATGCTTTTCTTAGAATTGCAGCTTACTCAATTACTCTCACAACATTTTTAGTTCTCCACTAAGGAATAGCGATTTAGACCCTTTTTAAAAAATATTTTATTTATTTATTCATGATAGAGAGAGAGAGAGAGAGGCAGAGACACAGGCAGACGGAGAAGCAGGCTCCATGCAGGGAGCCCGACGTGGGACTCGATCCCGGGACTCCAGGATCACGCCCTGGGCTGAAGGCGATGCTAAACTGCTGAGCCACCCAGGGATACCCACGATATAGATCCTATTACTAATTGCTTGCCTACAATCAAGAAGCTGGCATCTAGGGATGTTTTTTAATCCTCAGGCTGCATTGGATGGAAATATAGCTCTAATGTAATGCACTAAAAGAGTTAGTCAAAGTAAACCAGCACATGACTAAGTCTCTCACAAGAATTCTGAAGCATTATCACGCTTTTCTCACAGTCTTTCTTCTTAACATCAAGTAATATCCAATACAGATTTTACTCAATTTTGCAAAAATGCTCTAAAGTAATTATAAGAATATTGCATTTTATAAGTTATATTTTATAAATATTTTAAGTTAATTTCTCTAATTCTGTTTAATGAAGAATATAATGAGGGTGGTTTACATCCCACAAGTTTTGTTTGCTAAATAAAATAAGCTCCAAACTGCAGTAATTTGCTTTAATTTGACTCTACTCCTTTCTGTACTTAAAATCCAAGCCATTAATAGTAATAAAGATACATTATTGATAGATGAATAAATAGCTAGTAGTTAAATAGATATTAGATAGATGATAGATACATGGAAAATAAATAAATATGCCACGATATATTTTCAAAAACACTCCCAAGGTATGACAGTAAAGTGGATAGCTAGAACTTTACTAGAGATATAAACCAAAAGTAAAGTTGAATCTGGTTGTGGAAGCTAAGATAAAAGATAGATAATGCAAAATTTTAAAAGTATATACATTTCTGGGATGCCTGGGTGGCTCAGCAGTTAAGCATCTGTCTGCCTTTGGCTCAGGGTGTGATCCTGGGGTCCTGGTGGGATTGAGTCCCACATTGGGTTCCCTGCATGGATCCTGCTTCTCCCTCTGCCTGTGTCTGTGCCTCTCTCTCTTTCTCTGTGTGTTTGTCTCTCATGAATAAATAAATAAAATCTTAAAAAAAATAAACCCACACATTTCAAGCTAGAAAGCAAGTCTACTGCATGCTTAGAACATCATGTCAGTGAAGAGTATAATTACCTTGGATATCACGAAGTAATTTGGTCACATCGTTGGGCATACTTGAGAATTCATTAATAAATTCCTACAATAGTTTCTGTATGTCATGATTTAATTTAACAATCAATCGCATGCTACATTTGCTGTTCTATTAAAGTTAAACAAAAAGAGTATCAGAGTATATTTACTAGATTCTAGTCATCTTATTATACAACTGTTGGTTATAAACATATATGCTTGGGTTATAATATTGATTTTTATAAAATTGTGTTTAATCACTTTGGATCTATTTTTTCATTTAATTTTTGTAAGATTTATAGAATAATTTATACATGTGTAAGTAAATTTACATAAAATTTTAATCTGTTAAAATATTCCATAAATTCTTAGTTTGCCTAAAAGAATTGCTTAGTTTTATTGAGTAGACAGACATTTACACAGTTGTTTTGAAATGCATTATACTAATAGGTATAATGTTCATTTCCATGATGGGGGAATCAAAGAAACAAACAAAAAATAGAATGACAGATACAGCTGACATTATTAATAATGGCATTGCTCCAAGCAAAATCATTTCGAAATGCTACAAAATGAACTTTAGGACTACAATAAAAAGGGCATCAATATTTAGAAAATGGTTGATTTAAACTGACATCCTGTAAACTTAAAAAAAAAAAAAACTTAAAAGAACATTGGCCAATGTCTTTGGATTAAATTATACTCATCTTCAGAAATAGAAGCTTAACTTTATAAAAGACAAGATATGATGAAATGTAATAGAATATAAGACTGCACTACCTCCTCAAAACAGCCAGTCTCCTTACAGTCATGGAAAAGTAGTATATTAAAACTAGGTAACAAAGGAGCTGGATCATATATATTATAAAATTTATTTTTAATTAAGTATCAGTTGTTATCCCAGAGCTTGCTTGCTTGTTTTTTTGTTTGTTTATTTATTTGATAGTCAAGTGTAACTTATCCAAATTTTATTTTATGTTTTTCAAGGTTTTTTAGATTTTTAAAATATTTTTAAATATTTTATTTATTTATCTGGTAGAGAGATAAAGCAAGAGAGAGAGAGCACAAGCAGTGAACAGGGGCAGAGGCAGAGGGAGAAACAGACTCCCCACTGAGCAAGGAGCCCAATGCGGGACTAAATCCCTGGACTCTGGGATCATGATCTGAGCTTGAAGTCAGATGCTTAGCTGACTGAGCCACCCAGGTGTCATTCAAATTTTTATTTTAACACAGTTAACATATAGTGTAATATTAGTTTGGGGAGTGGAATTTAGTGATTCATCACTTATATCCAACACCCAGTGCTCATCACAAGTGCCCTCCATATTACTCATTATCTATTTACCCCTTGTTCCCACCCAATTTTCCTCCAGCAATTGTTTGTTCTCTATGATTAAGAATATCTTTTTATGGTTTATATTCCTCTCCCTCTTTTGTTTTTCTTTCCCTTATTCCATCTGTTTTGTTTCTTAAATTCCACATGAGAGAAATTCATGGTAATATGGCATTTGTCTTTTTCTGACTGACTTATTTCAATTAGCATAATACATTCTAGCTCCATCCACATAATTGTAAATGGCAAAATATTATTATTTTTATGGCTGAGTAATATTCCATCATATGTGTATATCACCTCTTCTTTATTCATCATCTAATGGATATTTGGGCTCTCTCCATCATTTGGCTATTGTTGATAATGCTGCATAAACATCAGAATGCATGCGTCCCTTCAAATCAATATTTTTGTATCCTATGGGTTAATACCTAGTAGTGCAATTGTTGAGTCATAGGGTAGTTCTATTTTCAACTTTTTGAGGAATCTCCATACTTTATGTCACAGTAGTTGTACCCATTTACATTCCTATCAACAGTGTAAGACGGCATACATATTTAGAGACTAATAAATCATCTGTTAAAACTTACTTTGATTTGTTTTCTGATATTTTGTTGTTGCTATTGCTCTATTCCTTTCTAATCAAATCCACTCCTTTTGATAGTTTTTTCCCAGCATCATGTAATTTTATATTAATATTTAAAATTGTATGAATTTTGTTTTATAATGATAATAGTTTCTTAAAACCTTTAAAGGTGATATTGTGTGTATTTATGTTTTACTTAAAATTAAACCCAACCACACTTAACTTTCTTATTAAGATCTATATTTGAGCATCACAAGTTGTCATCTAGCATCTAACAAAAATGGTAAAGTTTAGATGCTAATAATACAAACATTTCGGCTTCCTTTAATTTTGATCAACACCAGATAATTAGTTTAGTGACTGTAATGTGTGACTATTGGCGACATTTAAATCAATGAATCATTGATTACTATACTGAATATTAGAAATGAATACTCATTGAAATTGAATATTCATAATATGTGGATTGACTGAATGTTTAAGAAAGTGTTCAAATTTGCATGAATGTGAAATCAAAGTCCAGCCAAGACTATACCCTGTGCCTTTAGGAATGATAACTAAACATTACTTCCTAAAATACCCTGTGTTGAGTCTAGGCTTTTGTTTGAAAGACTTCTTCTCAGTGTTACCTATAAGATCAATAGTCCCCTGTCTCTGACCTATTAGTGCATTTCTTTCTTTAGCATACCCTTCATGAAAGGTGTGTTTGAAACTCCTGAAAGGGAGGTGGAGAAGAAGGAAAGGAGGAGAGGAGAAGGGAGGAAGGAAGAAAAGAAGGAAGGAAGGAAGGAAAGAAGGAAGGAACTGCATTGTACTTACAGAATATAATGTGTGAGTTATTTTGTACCTTCCTTAAAAAAACAGCATTTTCTTTGTTAAATATTCTTTTTTTAAATATTTTTTTTTACTTATTTATTCAGAGAGAGCGAGGAGAGAGGCAGAGACACAGGCAGAGGGAGAAGCAGGCTCCATGCAGGAAGCCTGATGTGGGACTCGGTCCTGGGTCTCCAGGATCACACCCCGGGCTGCAGGCGGGGCCAAACCGCTGCGACTTGGCTGAGTAATGTTCTGTTGAATAGATAGTAAAATTTCTAGGTGATAAACAGATATCTAGCAGAGCAGATTTCTAAGCAAGTGTTAAAAGCTGCAGCCTGATTTATCTTTTCTGCTTATATTAAAATGACAGAGGACAGAAATAATGTGAAGAAGAAATTGTTAAGCAAAAAGAAACTAGAACTTGAAATTTGAAAATTTACAGCCTAACTATATTGGAAAAAAAAATAGCAGAGTATATTTCAAGGAGAATGCCAAGGGTGGTGAGACAAAAGTTTGCTAAAGAGATTTGGTGTGTGACTTGTGGACTGAATTGACTATTTCAGTTGAAATGCTGCCAGCTTGGATTGAAGGGGAGACCAAGATGGGATAAAATGAAAGAAGACAGTGGCAGGTACTACTTTGACATCTGGGGAATAGGGCAATGATAGTCCAGTTGCTGAGAACTATAATCCTCCTCTCAGCTACCTAGAGCAACACAACCATTTTCCCTTGCATGGCTTAGACAAAGTTTAAGAGAAAATTAATCAACTTACATAAAGTTAGAAGAAATTATGCAGAACTTAACAAAGAGGAAGGTAAAAATGAGAAACATAAAAGAGAAATTAAGAGATGGGAAGGAGAAAACTGTATGTTTTGTTCAAAACATTTTGGGAGTTCAGAAAATTAAGAGAGATAGAAAAGACAGGAAGTGTCAAATACAGAGACTGTAACACAGGAAATATTAGAAGCTATAATGACTGTTAATAAATATCCCCTAGAAACAGTAAATATATGGCTTAACATCAACGGACATTGACACTTAAAAACAATTTTAATGTTATTTTTACATCCTTAAAATTATATACAGGATATGTGCATGTGTAGGAAATGGGCAAATAGAATTAAATTACTCTAAGTATTTTATTTTTTAAGAAGAATGAAAAAGTAAATTTTAAACTTTGATTTTATATATATATATATATATATAAAATCAAAGTTTATGGGATCCCTGGGTGGCGCAGCGGTTTGGCGCCTGCCTTTGCCCCAGGGCGCGATCCTGGAGACCCGGGATCGAATCCCACATCAGGCTCCCGGTGCATGGAGCGTGCTTCTCCCTCCGCCTGTGTCTCTGCCTCTCTCTCTCTCTCTGTGACTATCATAAATAAATAAAAATTAAAATAAATAAATAAATAAATAAATAAATAAAATCAAAGTTTAATATGATTTTATTTATTCATGAGAGACACAGAGAGGGAGAGAGAGAGAGAGAGGCAGAGATACAGGCAGAGGGAGAAGCAGGCTCCATGCATGGAGCCCAACGTGGGACTCGATCTCAGGACTCCAGGATCCTGCCCTGGGCCCAAGGTAGTGCTAAACCGCTGAGCCACTGGGGCTCCCTGGATTAAATATATATCTAAAGTGATTAGCAAAAGTAAAAATGGCAAGAATAATTTCAATCTAATGAGACATTGTTCTATCAGTTACTATTTTGTATAGTATTAACTCAAAATTTAGATAACTTAAAAACAGTAATTATTAGTTCTCATAATATCTGTGGCTCAAGAATTGGAGTGGCTTAGTTGGGCCATTCTGACTCAGGGTCTGTCATGAGATTGCAGCACAATAATAATATGGTGCTTGAATTATCTCAAAGATTTTTACATTTGGTAATTGGGATGGGAATACAGGATGAACAGCTCAGAGCTGGAACATCTGTAGCTCTTCAGGAATCTCCTTTTTTCCTTGTTATCTAGCCAGGATGGATAAAGTGGCCAGAACTCTCACTTTTAAAACATGTGTTCTTCTATGGTCAACTAATCTTCAATAAAGAGGAAAGAATACCCACTGGAAAAAAAGAGTCTCTTCAACAAATGGTGTTGGGAAAACTGGACAACATGCAGAAGAATAAAACTGAACCACTTAAATCATACAGAAAAATAAATTAAAAATGGATGAAAGACCTAAATGTAAGACATGTACCCATAAAAATCCTTGAAAAGAACACAGGGAATCATATCTTTGACATTGGCTCTAGCAACATTTTTCTAGATATGTCTCCTGAGGCAAGGGAAACAAAAGCAAAAATAAACTATTGGGACTTCATCAAGATAAAAAGCTTTTGCACAGCAAAGGAAATAATCAACAAAACAAAAAGACAACCTAAGGAATGGGAGAAGATATTTGCAAATGACATGTCAGAGAAAGGCCTAGTATCCAAAATCTATAAAGAACTTACCGAATTCAACAACCAAAAACCATAAAATCAAGTCAAGAAAAGGAGAAAAGACATGAACAGACATTTCTCAAAGAATAATACAAATGGCCAACAGATACATGAAAAATGCCCAACATCATTCATCATCAGGGAAATAAAAATCAAAACCACAATGAGATACTACCTCACACCAGTCAGAATAGCTAAAATTAATGACTCAGGAAACAACAGATGTTGGTGAAGCTGTGGAGAAATGGGAACCCTCTTACACTCTTGGTGGGAATGTAAACTGGTGCAGCCACTGTAGAAAACAATATGCAATTTCCTCAGAAAGTTAAAAAAGAACTACCCTATGACCCAGCAATTGCACCTATTTATCAAAAGGATAAAAAATACTGATTTGAAAGGGCACATGCATCCCAATATTTATAACAGCAACATTCACAATTGCCAAAATGTGGAAAGAGGAAAACAAATATGGAAAGAGCCCAGATGTTCAATGGTGGTTGAATGGATAAAGAAGATGATTGAAAGGAATATTACTCAGCCATAAAAAGAATGAAATATTGTCATTTGCAACGATGTGGATAGAACTAGAGTGTATTATGCAGAGTGAAATAAGTCAATCAGAGAAAGACAAATACCATAGGATTTCACTCATATGTAGAATTTAAGAAACAAAACCAATGAACATATGGGAAGGGAAGGAAAAATAAAGTAAAATAAAAACAGAGAGAGAGAGAGATAAACCATAGACACCCTTAACTCTAGGGAACAAATTTTGCAGAATGGTTTCTTAGGTCTGAGTGTTGCAAGAAAAAGATGTTGGTGAAAGGATTCAAACCTCCAATTATGAACAAGTAAGTTCTGGGGATCTAACATACAGCATGGTAATTATGGTTAATAATACTATATTATGTACCCCAGAGTTGTTAAGAGAGTAGATCTTTAAATGTTCTCAGAAAAATCAAATGGTAATTATGTGATGTGATGAAGGTATTAACTAATGTTATGGTGGTAGTCACTTTTTAACATATGTGTATTAAATAAATGCTTTGTACACCTTAAAAATATATATAAAATAAAACGTGTTCTGAGAGAAACCTAGGTGAAATTCATATTTCTATCACATCACCTTCCACCACATTCTGTTGATTAAACACACACATTCCACTGAAGTTGAAGGGGAAGGAATATCATCTTTCAAAGGCGGGTGTCCCAAGTTTTAAAATACTCCTTTGATATTTATTTTCTCTATGCTGGTGCCTTCAAAAGTTGGCTGGTACCTTCCCTAAAAAATATTCTATTTTTTAAGGAAGTTTAGAATCACAGCAACCATTGTTGAGCAGAAGGTACAGCGATTTCCCATATGCCTCTGATTTCCCTCACATCAATATCTCTACCACAGTGGTACATTTGTTATAACTGATGAACCTATTTTGACACATTATTATCACTTAAAGTCTGTAGCTTACATTAGGGTTCACTCTAGGTATTGTTCATTCTATGGATTTGCACAAATGTGTAATGTCATGTATCCACTATTATAGTATCATACAGAGTAGTTTTGCTATCCCAAAAATCTATGCTCTTCCAGTTCATTTCCCCCCTCCTGTAACTCCTGAAAAAAAATATAAGTAATAATATTACTTATTGTAAGTAATAAGGTAATATACTTATTACCTCCATAGTTTTGAATTTTCAGAATGCTATATAGTTGGAATCATATATTATGTAGTCTTTTCATATTTCATTCTTTAACTTAGCAATTGCATTTAAGGTTCTTACTTGCCTTTTCATGGTTTAATAGCTCATTTCTTTTTAGTGTTGAGTAATATGTCACTAGCTGGATGTACCACAGTTTATTTGTCCATTCACCTACTGAAGGGCATCTTGATTGCCTGACGTTGTAGCAAATAAGAATAAAGCTGCAATAGATTTCTATGGGCAGGTTTTTTTGTGTAGGCATATATTTTCAAGTCCTTTGGGAAAATACTAAAGAGCAAGATTTCTGGATTGTATGATAAAAATATATTTAAATTTGTATGAAACCACCAAACTATCTTCTAAAATGGCTATTCCATTTTGTATTCCCACTGGAAATGAATGAGAGTTCCTGTTATAACACGTCCTCACCTGCATTCAATATTATCAGGGTCCTGGATTTTTGTTCTTCTAATAGGTACATAGTAGTAGTTCATTGTTGTAACTTGCATTTCTCTGATGACATATGGATGTGGATCATCTTTTCACATATTTATTTTCCATGTGTAAATCATCATTGGTGAAATGTCTATTAAGGTCTTTGGTCCATTTTTAATCTGATTGTTTTATTTCGAGGTTTAAAGAGGTTTTTTAAATATTTTCGATAAAAATCTCCAGTTAGGTATGCCTTTTGTGAACATTTTTTCATTCTCTTGACAGTGTCTTTTATAGAGGAGAAATTTTTAATGTTAATGAAGTCTAGCTTATCTTTTTTTTTTTTTTTCCTTCATGGATCATGCCTTTGGTATTATATCCAAAAAGTCACCATAACACCCAAGGACATTTAGATTTTCTCCTATGTTACCTTTTAGGAGTTTTATAGTCATCAATTTTACACTTAGGGTTTTTTTTTTTTAAGATTTTATTTATTTATTTATAAGAGACACAGAAAGAGAGGCAGAGATGAAGGCAGAGGGAGAAGCAGGCTCCATGCAGGAAGCCAAGTACTCAGCCTTAGTTATTTTGTACGTATATATAATATATATGTACATCTATATAATCTAGATACAATTGGTATCTCAAAAATGTTGTCACTAGTATATATTAGGTATGTTTTAATTTCAGTAATTTTGTTTGAAGAGTATATTTTATGTTTAAATGTTTATTTATATATATTTTTTATAAATTTATTTTTTATTGGTGTTCGATTTGTCAACATATAGAATAACACCCAGTGCTCATCCCGTCAAGTGCCCCCCTCAGTGCCTGTCACCCATTCACCCCCACCCCCACTCTCCTCCCCTTCCACCACCCCTAGTTCGTTTCCCAGAGTTAGGAGTCTTCATGTTCTGTCTCCCTTTCTGATATTTCCCACACATTTCTTCTCCCTTCCCTTATATTCCCTTTCACTATTATTATATTCCCCAAATGAATGAGAACATATAATGTTTGTCCTTCTCCGATTGACTTACTTCACTCACCATAATACCCTCCAGTTCCATCCACGTTGAAGCAAATGGTGGGTATTTGTCGTTTCTAATAGCTGAGTAATATTCCATTGTATACATAAACCCGCACATCTTCTTTATCCATTCATCTTTCGATATTTATTTATTTATTCACGAGAGACACAGAGAGAGAAACAGAGACATTAGGCAGGGGGAGAAGCAGGCTCCTCGCAGGAAGCCTGATGTAGGACTGGATCCCAGATCCCAGGATCAGGCACTGAGCCGAAGGCAGACACTCAACCACTGAGCCACTCAGGCTTCCCATCGAAGAGTTTTCACAATTAAAAAAACCTTTTTTTTCCTCTGTCCTTCAAAAATATATTTTTAATCCTCTAGGTTTTAAAATCTTGTATTTCCTATGAGCCTTTCATGAGCTATGCCACGTCACAGATTAATCAATACCTCTTTTATTTTTTACGCCAATCACATTTTTCATTATTGGAAAATTTTTCAAAAATATATTTGAGTTTCTACAGGGAGGGGACATGTATAAAATTATATATATATATATGTATAGTTGAGATTATATATTGAGATTATATATTTGAGATATATATATAGATATATATATCTCAATCATATATACATGTATGTATATATATATATATGATCCTATAAGTAGAACTGGTTTGATATGACTTAGATTTTTAAATAACTTTTTGATTGCTTAGAGATCCATAGAAAATAAGAATATTGGCATCTCTGGGTGGCTCAGCGGTTTGGTGCCTGCCTCCGGCCCAGGGCGTGATCCTGAAGTCCTGGGATCGAGTCCCACATCGGGCTTCCTGCATGGAGCCTCCTCCTCCTCTGCCTGTGTCTCTGCCTCTGTCTCTCTGTGTGTCTCTTATGAATAAATAAATAAAATCTTTTAAAAAAAGAAAATAAGAATATCACTATTAGGACATTTTTAGGTTATTCTATTGCATCATAATAAAGCATCTTTGGAAGATTTATTAAAGAAGTTGAAATCTTACATAGAAAAAGGAATAAAGGTATGCCTGGGTGGCTCAGTGGTTGAGCATCCACCTTCAGACAGGGCATGATCCAGGAGTTCTGGGATCAAGTTCCACATCAGGCTCCTTGTAGGGAGACTGCTTATGTCTCTGCCTCTCTCTCTCTGTGTGTCTAATGAGTAAATAAATAAAATCTTTTAAAAAAAGAAGAAGAAGGGGAAAAAAGGTTAGAGGTAACATTTTTATTGGAAGATTTTTCAACTTTAAGGGACAATAAATATTACTTCTAATAGTCTTCTCATTCGCTTTTCATGTCCTTGACCTTTAGCTTTCTGTCCCCTAAATTAAGTTGTATTTTTTTTCATTCTCTTCAATACTTTTCCCCTAGATAGACGGTTAAGCCTGAATCTCTTGAACCATTAGTTTTTTGGTTTCTATACATTACTCCTCTTCTAGAGTTTATGCCATCTTCTCTTCCCAAGAGAATAGCTAAGGGTCATAACTGACATAGGTATATGTTATTTTAAAACAATCACAATAAGACAGACCCTGAATGAATAGAGAAAGTGTATGTTTTCTTCAAGGTCCTTTATATAATTTCAAGGAGAAAACAGTTCAAAATTACATAGGAAGGAAAATAGGAAGGGAAATTTATGAGCTAAATTAGCATGAGACCAATTAGATTATTCAATATGCCTGGAACTTCCACAGAGAATTTGAGATTTGAGATTAAATCATCCATGGAGCCAATGACTCTTTAGAAATAAGCCAATTACATTATTCACTGAATGTGTTGATGACCTAAGAATTTTTTATGCTCTTACACTAATGAAATTGCAGTACTATGTTATATTCTGAAGCTAGCTTCATTTAAAAAATGTTCAGAATTTGAGTGTAGAATTAGAAAATAAACCAGGTACATAATAAAACAATCTAAAATATAGCTTTATTTTCTAATAATGATGACTTTACAGATTATTTAGGAGCCAAATGAATAGAAGTTTTAAACATTACTTTAACGTTATTCAGAGATTGCAGAAATATTACCCAGTCTTCAATAATTAGGGAGCTAAATTAACCTAAACAAAGAGTATTTAGTCAAAGGGGGAAAAAAGAAGTATGTTGATTAACAGTAAATAGAATCACTAAACAATGTTTGTCTGTAGAAGTAGAATTAGTCAAATAGATAAACCAGAAATTAGAAACTTATTTAGATGATTAGCAAATTCTTGTTGAATGTTGAAGGAGGACTCTAGCACCTGCATTTTTTCAACTGTAGTTATTTTTATGACAAAAATTATTTTGACTTGATTAAAAATTACTTCAGCCATAATCCTCAATGACCACACATTAATTCAAAGTCAATATTTCAAGTATATTTCCTTTGTTGTCATTTTTCTTTTCATGCTTCATATCTTTTTTCCTCTTTGAAAGTTATTTAATCATTCTGAGAAGTATATATTTTCACAAATCTCTGAATTTATATCCCAATTTCTCTCTAGAAAATAGATATTCAATGAATATATCTGGTACTAATAGATGGATGAATATATAAATTATAGCTGGGAGGAAAATGCTATAAATATTTTTTGTTCTGGGAAATAAAAAAATGTTAGAACATTCATGGTTGAATTCAATTCTACATATATTTATCAAGGCCCCAGTATATTCTTGTCATTAGACATAACTATTATAGGCACTCATCATGAAACTAACTTGTCATAAATATAATTTAACAAAATTAAACAGATGGAGATTTAAAAACTGCAGCATGCATTCCACATAGTAATGATAAAACTATTTTTGGAAATTTCAAGGTATTTATCTCTCTGAAATAAATATATTGAAATATTTTGAATGAATTATTGGTAACATAGAAAACTATTAAACAGTGTTTAAGTTACACATCACACATCTAGTATTTTTTTCTATATTGGTATTTAATAAATTACCTATTTAATAAATTACCTACAGTGATACCTCTATACAATAATTTAGTCTATCAAGGCACTATATTTCTACAAATATAATTTTTCCATAATCTTTCTGAAAAATAACCATTGGTACACTTTCTTCAGGCCTACTATATCTGCATTTAAAGTGAAAACTTAACAAATTATAATCAGTGAAGGATTTGACAAAGTGCAATAACTGGAAATTGCCAATAATCTATTTCTAATTTTTATTAAAAAGAAAAATGAGCTGAGTCATTGAATGCATTTAAAAAGAAAATGGCAGTTAGTGTATATTGTGGCTAACAAGCTTTCAGGCACTGAATCATACAAAGGTTAATAATACATGCTTAAGAAGTTGAAGAAAACCTTTATTAATTTTATAGGAAGATTTTCAAATACCGGTGATAATGAAACATATTGTTTCAGACAACTTATCATATTTGGATATGAGATAGAAAAAGATGATACTATTTACCAGAGTTTTTATATTACTTTATCTCAGCACTACCATAGCAGTCTTGCAAATGTTATAAAGAAAGAGAAAAGCTTTGTTTTCTCATATTTGTATAGAAAATTGCCATAAACATTAGAAAAATTATGGCTATGGTAACACACAGTGGAAATATTTAGCAGTTGTTTTCTTGAACTGTTCATTACTTAAAAGTAATTGATTTGTTCAAATTACAGTTTGAAGAAACTAGTTGTTTAGCATAATATGTTATTTTTGACATAATAACTTACATGATATTTCTTCTTACTAAATAAATGATCTTGGATTCCCACTTAACATCTTGTTAAAGCCATTATCATATCCCTAAACACACACACACACACACACACACACACACACAAACAAACAAGCTTATGGGCATTATTTTCTGTCCCCCTCAATTACAGTGAGTCTTTCAGGGCATAATTTTTTTCTCTAATATGTGACATTAAAGTTTATATAAAAGAAGTAAAAAAGAAAGTGAGTGAGAAAGAAAAGAACTAAAAGATCTCTCATGTAGGTTTCACTTCTATATATTATGCAAAATTCGTAATATCAAATATTTTAAACTATAATTAAGGACTCAGTATAGCAAATTAATTTATATGACTATTAAACATACTCAAGAAAATTCATTTTTTATTCCAATAAAAAAGGTTCCCTGAAGCTAAAAAATACTTCCTTGCAACAAGACAAAAAAAAAAAAAAAAAGATACAGTATTCCTAATTGCTGAGCTCTGAATTTGTTGTAGTATTGATGAGCAATAAAAGTTCTCACAGCCTCCCTTCCCATCTAAATGGATTTACTCATGTTTAGCATCACACAACTACACCTATCCATTGTTTTTTTAAATATATATAAATTATATAAATTAAAACATATCTAAAACATATATATAACCATTATATATTTATATAAACTTAATGAAGCAGTAACTAGAAAGGCAGGCTATGTTTAATGGGGAATTATAAGTAACAACAAAAAGAGTAATTTTGACTACTTTTGATTTGAATTTAGTTTTTGCATATATTTTCAGTCTCATCTACACTTCACACTGTGCTTGAGATAACCAACAATTCTGTTACTATCTGCCCTGTCCCACTCTTCCTCCTACCTTCAAATACACATTAGTACATTTAATCCGTATAGGTCCTTCTCTCTCTCTCTCTCTTTTTTTAAGATTTTATTTATTTATTCATGAGAGACATAGAGATTGAGAGACAGAGAGGCAGAGACACAGGCAGAGGGAGAAGCATTTACATGCGGGGGGGCCAGATGTGGGACTCAATCCCAGGTCTCTAGGATCACGCCCTGGGCTGAAAGTGACACTAAACCACTGAGCCACCCAGGCTGCCCTGTATAGGTTCTTCTCAATCTTCACACAACAAAAAATGTAAACCTCCCCACCAGGCTTATCATCATTGAAAAACTTTCTTCCATTTTGTCGTATTTTCCCTGTATCAATCATGTCACAATATCAGTTAAACATATTAACATGCAAATATCTATTAATAATTTACCTTTTGTCTATATAGAGATATATAAAGATAGGTGTGATTATGTTTCCAGATAATTATGTAAGTAAGATATCTGTGTGTTTATATAATGAAACATGACATGAATCTAATATTCTAACATCCAATCCTAATCATATCCCCAGTGCTTAGTACAGTGCCTTGACCAGAAGTATGCTCAATAAATAATTGTTTCCTGGATGAATGTGATTACAAATGTAACTTTTGAAACTAGTTCCCCTACTTATTGGCTGAAATACTTAGAATGAGTTCATTTTTTCTCATTGTACTAATTAATTATATAAGAACAATAGAAGTACCAATTAATATGGCTTTTAGGGAGATTAAATAAAAAGACTACAGAATTGCACAGTCCTAAAGGTACCATTTACATGTGTCTGTGTTCCCTGGAGTTTTAAAATAAGGTGATATAAAGTATTTAAAACAGCACCTAGCACAGAGTAAATTTTCAATTATTCAGTCATAATGGTACTCATACTTAGTTTAAAGACATTTGTCATATTCAACTGGATTATGCATATAATCAAATAGTATATTAATGATTCTATTGTTCATTTTCTATTTATATAATTTCAGAATAACTAGTAACCTCCTCAATAAGATTTTTAATAAGATTCTTTTTTTTTAATTTTTATTTATTTATGATAGTCACAGAGAGAGAGAGAGAGGCAGAGACACAGGCAGAGGGAGAAGCAGGCTCCATGCACCGGGAGCCTGACGTGGGATTCGATCCCGGGTCTCCAGGATCGCGCCCTGGGCCAAAGGCAGGCGCCAAACCGCTGCGCCACCCAGGGATCCCTTAATAAGATTCTTAGAGTTGAAACAGATATTAAGAGTATTCATATCCTACTTCCATGAAAAGCAAGAATCTACTTGAACAGTACTGTACCTAGAAAGTCTTGGTCTTGATTTTCAGTGATTAAGAGAGCTTGCTAGAAAGAATGCTGATGGTAATTTTCAATGTGGAGGAAGCAGAAATAGGAAGCAGAAAAGATACATGTATTATTTTTCAGTGTAGTTAAGATATACTAAATTACACCATTTCCACTTGCACATACTTGTATTTCTTTAGTACATACAGTGATGTTATTAGAGCTTGTGGCAAATATGTCATTGCCACTATTAGAGCTGATTATAGATAGATTACAGGTGGAATGGAAGACATTCCAATTTCTTTGACCAGCTTCAATGTATGCTTGTTTCAAGAATAAATTTCCAATTGCATTTCCATTTATTCTCATAAGTATCCCATCTTAGATGGTAAATTATTTGGTTGATTCAATTAAAAAGTAGTTTTCACACTTTGTATGACCACTTGATTAAGAAGGGTTTTGGCTCTATATCACATAAAAACAACCGGAATTAACTTAGAAAAAAAAATGTCTTGCCTCCCATCTGAATGACAATTAACTAAGGAGTGCAGCTGGTTCCAAGGACTAATTCATATTGTTTTTTAAATTTATGTGTTCCAAGTAGAAACTGAAATTGTTATATTTTTTAACTTTTGTCAGAGCTCTTACAAATCACACAGCATTTTTAACTCACATAGGTGTGAGTAAATATGTGTAAGTATACTCACATATTTTAAAAAACAATTCAGTAGATTAATTCATTAAATGACATTGACATCTAGACTTGTCTAGAAAGCAAAGGCCATGTAACACAGTAGTCATTCGTATATACAATTTTACCTGATAGTTGGATTATGATGACAATCTCTTCCAATCTCTCTTCCTCCTGTTTATGTAATTGTACATTTATGTATGTATGTATACACATACATGAAGAATGATTAAGCAAGCACAGATAATAACAAAATTTAACCATATGCTGATAAGAAAAGCTAGTCTTGATACATATAAGAGCATTAAATTGCATACTATAATTAAGCCTGAAACAACAACAAAAAAACAAATATAATTTGAAAATCCCCATATATTTTGGTTTAAGCAGCTATTTTCTAAATAGCTTGACCATGGTTAAAAAAAGAATCCCAGTGAAAATTTTATAGTAAATTAAAATGAAAAATGACACATCATCAACGTGAAGAGTTCTGCTTCTGGTTTATATACAAAAAAAACGTTATATTGTGTTTATTTTAACAATGAGAAAAAATCCAAATAATCTAAAAACTCGTAACTTACTTGAACGCATTAGAGAGTTAATGCCACCATGCAACTATGAAAATTGAACTGCAAAGAATGTTCAACAACTATGAGGAGAAACAGAACACAAAAACTGTTCCTACTTTAGAGGAGCACGGGAGAAAGAGGCAGTTGACATAAAGGCATATATATATTTATGTTGACTACCGTGTGTTTTCCCTGTAAACAGTAATAGGTATGTATAAACATTGCTAAGCTAAACTAAGGGGGAAAGAAAGATAGCATGATAATGTATAATCCTTAACATCTTTTGATACAGTCTACTAAAACTTTTGTACTGGACTTTTTAGTAGGATAAAATACTATGTAAGCTTAGTAAGCATTGCCATAAATAATTTCAGTTTTCCTGATGTGAATCAGGAAAGAGACAAACATCTACAAAATAATAATTATTATTATTTTAACAAAAATAATTAGGGATACTTTTGCCCCAAGTATGTAGAAATGTCAAGCAGAATAAAGAACACCAGGACAGAAAATGTCAAACTGGCTTTTCACAGGAAACACTATTATCTTGTAAACCAAATATATTCAATTGGAATATAAAACATTCAGTAAATTCACTAGACATAAAATGACCAAAAGATCCTGTGGTTTTCCTATATATACTGGTAGGAAAAAATATAACTTCTCTTTTTTAATTGGTTAAAAAGATAATAAAAGGTCTTATTCATTATGAGAATAAATTATGGAACAAAATTAAAGCATCCATAGAATGCTTATAACATTTCTTGAGAAACAAAATAATATGAATATTTGTATACTCAATCTTGTAGGGATGTCAGTTTTCCATAAATTAGTTAACTATTTAAAGACATTTCAATAAAATTCTCTAATGTGCATTATTATTATAATACATATTATTCTAAGGTTTATTGGAACATACGAAATGTGGGAACTGAAATGATGTCGGGTAAAAGAAAAAAATAATGTGATAATTATAATACTAGATATTAAGAGAAATGGAGAGCGCCTGGGAGGCTCAGTCCATTAGGCATCTGCCGTTGGCTCAGGTCATGATCCCAGGGTCCTGGGATCGAGCCCCACAACAGGCTCTCTGCTCAGTGAGGAACATGCTTCTCCCTCACTCCCTTGCTCATGCTCTTTCTCAATAAAACCTTTAAAACAATTAAAAATAAAAATAAATAAAATGGGAAAACTAACACACAGTCTGGCAGTACTGGAAAGAGGTTTGAGACTAATCAAAAGTTCAAGAAAAATGAGGCAGAAATAAAACCCTTAAACACATATGCTTAAATACAAGTAACTTTGCCAGAACTTTCCTACCCTTCATCAATAGGAGATTTGGATCATCCCTGCTGGCTCTTCCACCCATGAAGTCTAAAAATGCACTCCAATTGCTCTCACCATATTGCATATTCAGTCACTGCCTTTTGATCAAAATTGGCACTCAAGATATTGCTTATTATAGCATTACCTGTCTTTATTTAATAAATATAGTGATTTAATGAAATAAATGTCCTAAATGAAGACTAAATTAAGACTCCAGGAAAATAATTATTCAGGGAAAAATATAATTCTGTCATTTTATGTTTTAACAAGAGTGTCAATATAGTTAATATAGGTAAAGTTTACAGTTTAATATAAGAGAAAATCTATTGGTGACTGTGAAACCGAAATCTATATAGAAACACCAAAAATGTAAACTTAGAATAACAAAAACCTCTTTTTTATCTAAATATTTGTAGTGATTATCTGCATTCAATAATATCCTAAAATTGTAACACAAATATTGAGATAATATAACTGTAAAATAGTAAGAGTGAGAAATGGCTGTCGACCTAAAATAGAGCTTTAATGAATTAATGGGACTCAAAAAATTTTTAAAGGCAAATTATATGAGTGAATTAATCACAAAAGACAAAATGTGATTAGGACATAAAAAATATCTCTACTGAAAATCCTAGAATGAAATTGAAAGATACATTAATCATATTTATAATAACTGAAATAAAATAAAAAATGATACAAATTTTCTTAAAAGTAGTTTATTATTGCATTCCACGAATTATATAATTTTCTGTATGTTTTTCTACTCCTATAAGAGAATATTGTAAAATATACATTAAAATATGCATAATATATGTTCATATGTCTATATATAAGTATATTTAGAAACACACACACAAAATAAAAAATTAAAACACACACACATGTGGCAAGTGACAAAAATGAGAGAAGTCAAATTTGGAGGGAAAAAAACTCTTCCAGTTTTTCAAAACAAGTCCACAATTGTATATCTAGGACACTGAGTCACACTTCAAATTTACCACTTTTCACTTTTTAAAGGTAATTCAGTGTATAGACCTATGTAATGTGTAATACTCTCGATGGGGTCTATAGCAGCACATTCTAGTAAAAAATATTAATATGATACTCACCACAAGGACCATGGACTAAACATTATTATTTATCGTCTCATCATTCACATCAGGTTTGGCTGCCAAATAAAATTGCAACAAACGTAAGAAAAACACTTCTGTGGTTAAGGGATTTTGAACCTGTACTCTAGCAAGCCAGAAAAGGAATCTATTCTCTTCCAACTGACCCTCTACATGCCTCAGGCCTTTCTCTCCAGTGTTGGGGAATTTATTATTTGTCTTGGCATCCCATTTGAACAGGAGACAGATTACAACTTTACAACATCAGAAGTATCATCATCAATCATTTCATGCACTAGAGGCTTTTGTATTCAAAAAGGCTTTGTAGTGTTATAGTGGCTAAAATATCTAATGTCCTTAGGTTTAGAAGAGAATTTTGGGTTAGGAATTTATGCTGTGTTTGTTCTATTACCAGCTCTTCAAAACCTGTTTGAGAATTTAAAATCAGTATTCCTAGTAGATATTTAAAAATACCCCTCTTAAAAACCATACAGCAAGCAATTACTCTATAAGATATTTTGACTCATGATCTACTTTTCCTCTATGACGTAGAGGAAATATATGAAATATCATTAGTTCTAACAGTATCCATTGCACAGTAGACACCTAATAAATATTTGTATTATTGAAAGAATAATACATTTTTGTAAGATTGTCTTTTCAAGGAATACGATCTTTTAGGATAACAAAAAAATACACCAATTTATTTGTTTTACTTACAGTCTATATAAACGCAATTTGTTGGTAGCCAACTCTTTTTGAGTACATACTAATCCAAGGAGTATGCTGATAATATTACATAGAGTATTCCAATTGATCATGACAGACATTCTGAGATATAGTAAGTGCCTTCAATATTCTTTCCTTATGTGTGAGAAATGGAGATGCCAGTAGGTAAAATAGATTCCACAAAGTAACAAAGGTAACACGAAATAGAGGAAGGGTTCTGAATCCAGAAGCAGGTGCTCTTAACCACTACAATATCGGGCTGTTCTTGAAAAGGTATGCTTTAGGTATTTTGCTCCTCCTGTAGACAGAATGAGGGTATATGCCTGGCATTTGCCATAAGGGATTTGACTTCGATAAAGTAAGACTTTCAAACAGAGAGAATTGCCAAGAGAGTCCCTGCAGTCACCTTTTCTGAGTTGTCATAAGAAGACCCTGGATGGTAGACAGGCAATAATGGTGTCCTTTCGGGATGTTATTTACTCTGGCAAAGAGCCTTTAGGGAAAAAGACTAACACATTTAGGTTATAATTATGCAGGAGTTTCCTAAGAATGCATCTTTATGAAACTTGCTCAGATTGTTTTCCCCTAGCATTTTCTAGAGTGGCTGCTTTAGTTTCCACAGATAGATTTTTTTTAAAAATTTGTTTTCCTTAACTACATTAAATAATATAATTTCCTCACGCCTTTCTATTAAAAAAACATTATATTTCTATTTATATTTATTTATATATTTATATTTATAAGTAGGCTCCAACTTAGGGCTTGAAGTCACAACTTGGAGATCAGGACCTGAGATCGTGTCAGCCGCTTAATCCACTGAGCCACCCAGGCACCCCTTATATTTCTTAATATAAAAATGTATTTTATATTGGAATTTAAATTGAATGGATTAAAATTTTGGTCAGTTTTATAAAGGCAATGACACATTCTTAAGCAAATGGGGAATAGCAAATGTTAGAGTCTACATAGCAAATAAACTGAGCAACCACAATTATATTAGGGCATAATGAAAATGAGATGTTGATTTTGCTATATAAGCTACTGCTATGTTATATAATGTATCATTCTATCTACAATAATGTAAATTACAGAAAGATTTCTTGAGAAAATATTGATTTTTATCCTTCCATAAAGATAGGCAAAAGTATTTACTTTACATATTATTAAAAAATATAACCACTCAGTGACCCTAGTGTCACTTAGACTGCTAAAAAGAAAGAGTATGGGACGCCAGGGTGGCTCAGCAGTTAAGCATCTGCCTTCAGTTCAGGGCATGATCCTGGTTCTAGACTTGAGTCCCACATTGGGCTCCCTGCATGGAGCCTTCTTCTCCCTCTGCCTGTGTCTCTGCCTCTCTGTGTATGTCTCTCATGAATCAATAAATAAAACCTTAAAAAAAAAGGAGTAAGGTTCTAATTAACACAACAGGAAAATCTATTGAAGATGCTGATGCTAATATTGGTATGAGGGGGTCACAGGATCAAATGGAAGGCTGAATGCTAGATTTATACAAGGCAAAAACTAAACTCTTTCATATAGTATAGATAAATTGAATTGGATGACACCTCTAGAATGAATGAACTCTAACCATTTTCATCTACCTTTGCCTCACTATATTTAAGACTGAAGCAGAAGAGAAAAACACACATACACAGAAAATATAAAGAACTTAGCCTGAAGAGGAAGAGAGACAAGGAGGGGGGAAAAAAAGTAGGAGAGAGAGAATATGTACAAAATTGTCTCGAAACCTGTTATTGTAAGAAATCATTCTGAGAGTTGTATATACATTGTTCTTTCAACAGGTTATTTCTCTAAAATCACAATATATTTCTACAGTATTTAAGTGTTTGGGAAAAAAACATTAATTGAAATTTGACTCAAGTATTTTTGGAATCTAATTTCCAAGCTAGACATTTATTTATTGTTCATCAAACCTCTTTTTTCACCAGTCCTGCAAGAACTGCCACTCCATCAGTGCATTTACTCTGGGCCCTGGCCCCAGTGAAAATTGATACAATGTATCATAACCTGCCTCCTCCTTACTTCTCAAAATCAGATCCTGTACTTTGCTCAGAAAGTTTGGCCTATCAAGAGGAGAAAAAAAAAAAAAAAGAAAAGAAAGTTTGGCCTATCAACCATGCAAGCTCAGGGTATCAGTTCTATCTAATGACTGAATAAATGCATTAGAATACTGTGGGCAGTATTCCTTTCGGGGCTATTAAGAATGGCCTGCATACGTATTTTTCAAGATGGAAAAAATATATCTTATACGGAGAGCAGCTTTTTATTGTTATAATATTCAAACTGAAGAGGTGTCTATCTACAACAGGGAAATTTTCTAAGAGAACTGGTTCATTGGTATTCCAATTACAGGCCAGTTAAATGACCCATCTGTAATAATTACCACTGAAACTTGGACTAATGTAAATCAAATCTAGGGAAGCTGCCTTGGATGAAGCCTATATTTCAGGGTGTTAATTACCAAGCATATTTAAGGTTAAAAATATATATATTACTTTGTTAGAAAACATGGCCTGTTTTAAAGTTTTCTGAGTGTGGTTTGGTGAGTTTTCATCTTTGTCTTTAAAATTATTATTAACCTAAACATGTTAAGAGAAATAACTGCAAATTCAACTAGGTTTATAATGAATATGATAGTGCATACATTAATGACATTATGATTTTGCATACACTTGACAATATCCATAAAGTCTATTTATATTAAATAAGGTTAGTGAATCATGCTTTTCTCAATTCTAAACTTGAGCCCATATTATCTAAACTTAGATGTACATATTTGACATAGTTTGAAGTCAAATTATGAACTGTGTGGTTTTGTTTCTGTAGAGTTTAGCAGTATTACCAGAAACAAAAATTATGAAGTATTTGCATCATCAGGTAATAGAGGTTCTCCATTCAAGGAATGGTAGTTCACAAAACCAGGTTGTTAGGCAAACAGCAAATTGACTGAAACTGAATCACTGGATAAGAGTACAGATTCTGTGTGGTAAAGAAGTTTGACCTCAGAGCTTAGGTACGTGTAAGAATATAGTGAAGGGTGGAGATAAATTCATTTAGATCATTGCAAGAATATGCTCTCTTTTGACCTTTAATGTTCAGAATGCTGTTATTACTTTTGTTGTTGTTGTTCCTGTCAAAACACCAATGACTGATTTAATTTTTCTCCCAACAAAAACTGGGTTTCATGGTTCAACCAACAGTGTATATATTTTCCAATACTCTGCAGTTAATTTTCCTTTGTCATATGCTTTTGCTATTCACCAATCTCTTCCCTGCTAGGCTTTACATTTCAAAAGTAAATGTATATACATCTTCCTGTGTCTTCTGTGCCCAGCAAAGTTTGGGCACACAATTAGAGCTTTATAAATATTTGTTGGATGAATATAAAAATGAGTAAGAGTAATCTAAGGGTCTCCTCTTGCACTTTTTATTCTTTATTCTTTGATGTTTTCTACATTATTTCACTGTATTAAGTTCCCATTTTGGAGAAGCTTTCAGTTGTAATCATTTTTATTCTAGCTTGAGATAGGCCAGTGGTCTGTTATGTTCACTTAAATTATTTCTCTAGGACTCCCAGCATTAATTATATATGATTAATTTAGCACCTTTCTAAGCAGATATGGTTTGATACGTCTACAATATTATGATTAGAATGCAATCTGTACTTAAAAGAACCTCAATTCAGAAAAAAAAAATCTGCACTCATCTTTTAAAACAAATTTAGAATTTTTAAAAATATAGAGAGCTGTGCTCACATTATGAAACTCCCTAAGGGTTATATATGGCAAGCTCTACAGAAAAGAATCTGAATCTGTTTGTTTACAACGCTAACAACAATGCACCATATACAGAAATTACCGAAAACAATAATTGGATTATTTTGTTTTATTTTATTTTTCAAGTTTTATTTATTTATTCATGAGAGACACAGACTGAAAGACAGAGAGAGGCAGAGACACAGACAGAGGGAGAAACAGGCTCCTTGGAGGGAGCCCAATGTAGGACTTGATCCTGGATTCCAGGATCACGACCTGAGCCAAAGATCCCAACCTCTGAGCCACCCACGTATCCCTAATTAGATAATTTCAATGAATTGATTCCTAAAATGTAAATTTCCAAAGTTTCTCATTTATAGAAAAAGAAGTTACTTATCTTAAAAGACTATTTACTTTGAACAATATAAATATAAATCTACAAGGTAAAGATTCTCAAATGTCAAGTGTTGTAATAATTTTAAAAGCCTATTTTGAGCTGATATTCATGTCTTTAAAATCTTCAATATAGAATTCAACCAGTTCTTCAAAAGGATTAGAAAATGCAAACCAGCAGTATTATTTTGTGAATTAAATAGACCTTCCATCAAAGCCAAAGTCCTTTGTTGTGTCTGAGGTATAGGTATCTTTAATGTCCAAAGCCAGGTTTATACTACATATTTGTTCTCCATTTTATGAATAACATTTAATAATGAGTCTCTTAAATTGAGAAATGAAAAGTGTATTCCTAAGTTTTTCTCAGTATGATATTTTTCAAGCATCTGTTTCAAATCAACTGTTGTAATTCTACATGTCCTTAAAAATGCTGAATGACTATTTTTGACTACCTGGACAAGATTTCAAAGGAAATAAATAGGCACAAAATATTTTCCTGAATTTAATAGTTTAAACCATGGAGTCTTGTGCATTTTTAAACATACTTTCCTGTGGCTTTGTATTGTGCCATTGACAAACAAACTCTTTTGTTGATTTGTTTTGTTTTGGGCGAATTCAATTTATTGCTAACCAGATGTAGCCTCAAAGCTTTAAGTCCACCTGTTCTCAGATATCGCTATCCGGCATGCAGCCACTATAATGCCAGAGTTCCTGAATGAATATCGAAATATAGACTAGCTTTCCACACCCACAAATAAATCCACAGAGTTCTATTTGATAGTGTTGAAAGGTAATCCTTTTTTTCCCCTCACATATCTTTAGTACAATATTTTCAATTTTCTGACTCTCATTATTCACAATCTACTGAATTAAACTATCTCATCTGTCAAATTTAAGTATGTTATTTACAAACACACACACACATACTAGGGAACAGAGACTTTGAGGCATAAAAACAGAATAGAACCATCAACTATTTATCCAATGTTGGGTCCTTTAAGCAAATATATTAAATTAATATAAATTTTAATTTGCTCATTAAATATTTTGTAAATACTCTGACCAAACACAAGGGTTAGAGAAGCAAATAAGACAGTAATGCTATTTTCATACCAGTCTTAAAATGTTGTACTTCATAATCAGGATAACACTGGTTACCATTTTATGTATTTTCTAAATATTAATTTGGCTTAACTTACATAACCTTTTGAACTGTGTATGTCAACATTATACATATTTTGCAGATAAGGAAATTGGGCACAGAGAAACTTACCTGATGTCAAACTGCTAGTAATTTGTAGAGCCAAGTCTTAATCCAGAGACCATGTTCTAATAATTATACTATACTAGTCTTCCACAATGGACTCCACATTAACTGACTTTGTGAAGAAAAAATATGCAGCTGCTGTTTGTATTTACTTTATGGTCAACTGCTATAACTTCTCTCTTGACAATATTCCATTTAAAGTATGTTACTCTAACATGGTATTCATATGAAGAAATAAGCTAAAATTTATATGAATTTTGAAGATGTAGTTTTACTGGGTACATCACAGGTAAAGATTTTTAAGGTTTTAGGGAGAAATAAAAAAAAAAGTTGGGATTGAATTTATGGCTTGCATCATAACCATGTGTAAATCAATTTGTGACCTTGACAAAATTATAACTTTTTTTTGATTGTCATTTTGTTCTTAGGGATAAACCCATTAAAATCAAATAAAAAGGCATTAAACCCAGCTGTCAACATTATTTGCATGCTTCTAATTATGAACAGAGGAATTGTTGTAATAAATGTAATCCTTTTTATGATGATTCACACTGTAACCAAAAAATGTTATCCAATTCTTATGTAAGAAGACACATGTTTATAATATAGTCTTATACAAATGAGATATTAACCTGGACTTGAAAACATTGAAAAAATATTGATTAAAATTTAACTGCAGTAAAAGTAAAGACATCGCTATTATTTCTAAAAAACTAAATAATTCCCTTATTTTACAAACTTAATTATATTTTCTTCTTTGCATTTGTGGCTGGTTGTTTCTGTTTGGAAACTGACTTTAGATATGAACTTACCATTTATTCTGGCATACATAAATCTCCTGGATCAAGCATAAAAATATTTACCATATCCAGTTTAAAAAAATACCACTTGCAGATTTCAAATATTATATGTCTTCTTGTTTTCTCAGTAATTTGTCTTAAATTCACACTCTGAATACTTGAACATTAAAGATCTTCTCTAAATTTGGACATATGTAAATCTCAGAAATTTTAGCAGGTTTCAAATAAGCATATCTCCTTATCAGACCAATGATATTCCCATAGAATTGTTGAAAGTAAGATTATTTTCTGAAGGCAAAGGCACCATGTGTAGTAACAATAAAATTCCCATTTAATTATAATGTGACTAGTTGTAAAATGTGATATTAACATGTCAAGTCAATTTCATGCTCCCCTCTTCTCAGGCTATTTAGCACAACAAATTTCATGCTAATCAGTTTGAGCATTTAAGGTCAAAGATGGAAATTTGGCATTTCTGCATATCTTATGAAACATACATATGCATATATGTATTTATGGTAAATGTAGTAATGGCTTAAAGTTGAAATTAGCATTGATATTTAAATGTAATTTGATATTGTTATAATTTAGATCGAAAAGGAAATACTGTATTCATAAAATTATATTACAATAAATATAAGATGTAAGATATAACCCATAAGGAAAAACAAGAATGGAGAATTATATATCCAAATCTCAAGTGTAGATACCTTTATATGTTATACTGATTAATGACCATTATTCCTCCTTTTCACCTACAGCAATTTATATTTTCTATAGTGTGAATGCATTATTAGTTTTATACAAAATAAAATCTTGTGAGCTTGATTTTAATTACTTAGGTCCAACTAAAAGATTTCAGAAGGGACTCAGAAAATGAAAAAAAAAATTACAGAACTGGTTCTATTCCTCAATATGACCAACTAAGACTACTATAAGACCTCTCCTCCTGCAGAGAACAACTAAAATAACAGGGTCCTAATGCAAAAAGCAACTGTATAAACATACTAGAAAGTAAGCAAAAGCAGATTCTAATGGGAATGCATATTTGTTTGAAGGCAAGGAAGCATGAAGCTATGCATGTTTCCCATATCCTTGGTTTTTAGCTCATGACCACAGACAGTACATATCCTAGTAGCTTCAAATGAGGACACTAATAAAAATCTCATTTTTTTTTTTTTTTTTGGCTAGAGGAATGAAGAAAAAACCTAGAAAGCATGACACTAAAGAGAATGGTGGAAATTCTTCAAGACAAAAAGAAACAAATAAACAAACAAAATGGAATAAAGATCCCCATGATCTGTCCACTCACATCTCTTTCTAACCTCTGAGTCATATATTTCTTAAATAGACCCAAACAGTCTAACTAAAGACGAAAGATATAAATGACAGAGGAGATGGAATATAAGAAAAAGAGTACAAAGTTCAAACTTAGTCAACAAAATTACATATTAAAATAAAAAATATTCACCAAATACTACTACTGCTATTACTAATAATTATTATTTCTATAGCCAGAAAGAGAATGCAATGATCATTAATAATGTACAGGATGAAATCCAAAATTATTCAAAGTGTGAAAAGCCAAGAATACAAAACATATACTAACATAAAAAGAAAAGCAAACAAACTGACCCTGAGAAAAAGTAGCCACTAGGTAAGAGATAAGCACTTTCAAGTGGCTATTATAATCATGTTTAATTAATTAAAGCAACATATGTTTCAATACATTAAATCCCAATAGAAAAGGAATTCTCAGCCAAGGATAGAAAGAATAAAAATAATTAAATAGAAATTCTAGAGCTGGATATTGCGAATTCTGAAAAATATATTCCATAGAGGGACTTAGTGAAAAGGACATAATGAAGTATAAACTGAACATACATCAATGGACATTAATAATGCAAGATAAAGAATATAAAGAAAAAATATGGACAGAATATCAAATGATCTCAATTGTCAGGTATATTTGTACTAGGAATTATAGAGGGAAAAGAACAAGAATTGACAAAAATTTCAGAAAATTTCATATTTTTTTCCAAATTTCTTAAAAAAAATTCCCACACAGGATGAACACCAAACATAATAAATATGAATATTTGTCTCATGCTGAGGCTGAGATAGATCATTCTTAAACTGGTGAAAGTCAAAAATATGTAGCAAAGCTTGAAAGAAGCAAGAGAAAAATAGCATGTCCAGGGGAACGATGATCAATTTGTGGCTGACTTGTGAGAATTCATGGTGATGGAAGGAAGTAGGATAATTAAAAAAAAAAAAAAAAAAAAAAAAGGAAACAAAAAACTGTTAACCCAAAATTCTATATCCAGAAAAAATGTCATTCAAAACTTAAAGCAAAATTGATAAAACTAAGAGGATCAGTCAAAAGCAGACCTGTGCTATAAATAAGTAATTCCTCACACAAAATGTAATGACAAGGGAAAATATATACTCAGAAAAGACTGAAGAACATCAGATATGGATATATCCATATCAGTGCAAAACTACAATCTTTTGCCCCTTTCCCCTTTAATTTATTTATAAACTATCTAATTGTTCAAAACATATTTTGAATTAATACATCAAAACTTATAGAAAACAGCCAAATCTATGCATAAAGGGAAATTAATAGTGTTCAATGCCTATATTGGAAACAAAAGTCTCAATAAGTTTCCAAAATAATACTTTCAAATAAAGAAGGAACATTCAAAGAAAGGAGCACAAACAAGTAAATAGAAACAAAATATCAAAGGAAAAAAGTGAAACCAAAATCTAATTCTTTGAAAAATAAAAATATATCTCTTTCTAGACCCAAAAGAGAAAAGAGTGAGGAAACACAAATTATCTAAATTAGAAATGATATAAATGATATCTCCTTAGAACTTTCCAAAAATAATAAAAAGGGACAATTATGAAGTATTTTATGCCAACAAATTTGACAACCTAAATGAAAAGAGAATTTTTAAGAAAAACATAAATTAATCTGACTACCAAAAAAAAAAAAACCCTCCATTTTAAATAATGAAATTATATTTAAAATTAAAACTCTTTCTACAAAGAAAACTTGAGGCACATATGTCTTAAATAATTTCAGTCAAACATTTAGGAAGAAATAATACTAGTATTTCAGAGTCTTTCAGAAAATAGTGAAGTATGCAGTCAGAAAATAGTGACGTATAATTGCAAAACCAAAAGGTCATCATATGAAAAGAAACTAATAAACTAATATAAACTAATATTTCTCATACATGCAGGAAAATTTAAATCCAACAACATATAAAAATAACAATACATCATGATGAATTGGGATTTGTTTAGGAAAGCATTATGTATTAGCATCTTTAAATCAAGAACTATAAGTTACAGTAATTATGATAGTATTATGATGGTTTGGCCGTATTAAGAATGTATTATTAGGTTTTAATATCCTGGACCAGTTTATGTATTTCCAATCTTATCAAAACTAAATATTTCTTTTTTTAAAAGATTTTATTTATTCATTCATGAGAGACACAGAAAGAGAGGCAGAGACTCAGAGGGAGAAGCAGGCTCCCTGCTGGGAGTCCCATGCTGGACTCAATCCCAGTACTCCAGAATCATGCCCTAAGCCAAAGGCAGATGCCGTTAAAAGTCATTTTGCAGAGGCACTATATTTAGATGAGTTCATTTGGAAATAGAATGTTTACAAAATACATTTTCATGATCCTACTTGTCATATGAAGATAATGGCTTTATTGAACTAATCTAATTTAATGAGTACTTTATATAAATCTTTCATAGTAAATATTTATTATACATTCCTTTTTTTAAAAAAGATTTTATTTGTTTTTTCATGAGAGACACAGAGAGAGGCAGAGACACAGGCAGAGGGAGAAGCAGGATCCACGCAGGGAGCCCCACGTGGGACTCAATCCTGGGTCTCCAGGATCAGGCCCTGGGCTGAAGGTGGCGCTAAACCACTGAGCCACCAGGGCTGCCCTTTATTACACATTTCAAAGAATAAAATGGATATGAAGGTGTTCAAGATTGTCTTAAAATCCCTCACAAGTACTTAAGTTTCTCAGGAATTAAATGTCATTTTGTTGAAAGTAAACATTGAGAATGTACAGCCTTACTACATTCTGCAACCTTTCTGCAACATTAAAACAAAGTTTTCTAAATTATCATACCCAAAACTTCAAAAAGAGAAAAAAGAGATAAAGAAAGCACAAAACAAAATAAAGCCAAAAAAAACCTTTTATGAATAAAGCACAATATTTCTTCCCCCCATCTATTTATATGCAAAGAGTATCATTTTTCAGACACCTGAGTTATACTAGTGGGTATCGAAATAACAGTAAGATCATCTTGACTAGGTCAAATAATTTTCAATGAGCTCTACAGACCTATGTCTCTCATGGTTTCATATATGCCAAACATTATAGAAGAAATTTCTATATGTTTACATACGACTATGAGAATGAATCTAAATTAGGTAACAAACTACCATTTCTCTAATTATAGGCAAGGAAGTATTGTTTTAACTTTGTCATTTTGACATATATTAGTAATTAGGGTGAAAATTAGTGACATAATCAGTAGAGTTTAATTGTTAAAATAGAGATATATAGTCCCAGATGTGTTAAAATGAATTAAATATATCTAATCACCACAACAGGAAGACAAAATGAAGTCAGATTCCAAATTTAGTCAGTTTGACTTCAATGCCTGCATTTATTAAATTACGTTGAAGTGACTCTTATTAAGTCTGGATAGAAAATTAATAGCAAGCTCACTTCATTTATAAATTAGTAAAACTTAATATAGTTTCTAATTATCATTAATGTACTGAAAAGAAAAAAAAATAGGTTGTTTAGTCCCCATTAGTGATTTGCTTAGGAAATGTTTCACTGTAACAGATTTTCCTCCTGATGTGGTAGATGAAGCTTCCTTCCACAATGTCCTTAAATACCACAATAATAAATATGAAATCCAAGCTTATGTCTAAGATAATAGTGGCAGACAAAATATGTGTTGAAAATAACTAGTTCAGGGCTGCAAATTGCTGCAGTTAGTTGAAAATAAGAGCACTACAAGTCATTTGGGAATGATGGTAAGAATCCTTAACTAAAGATCATTTATAAAAATATGAGATCTTCGTCAAGTCTTCTTGCATAGGACCCAAAGTGGCAAATTATTCTGAAGAGCTTGATATGTAGAATAATCCTTTACCATTTTTACAATATTATAAATATTCCTAGAAACTGAATAGAGCTATAGTCTACACTTTCGCATAAACAGCCTTCTTATAAGTGGAAAGTTGCTTGGTCAAAATAGTGTAATTCAAGAAATGTCAGGGCTTGCTTTTCATAAGTAGCATACTTTAGACATTTTACTGAGGTTACACTGTTTAAATAAATTTAATTCCTTAGGGAAGAAAAGTTACTGACCAAATTCAACTTAGATATCAGAAAGTAACAAGCATGAAATGTATTATCAGTAGTGCCCTTTACTTTTTCCCTTCAAAATACAATGAAAGCTTTTCAGAATGTAAAGGCATTTATTTTGGGCAGCTAAATAAATTCATTTGTATTTAATTCCTGAGCAGGTAAAAATAAAGTATCTTCTAAGTCAAGCTGTTGAACAGCATGGTAAACTAAGCATATGAAGAATGATTGCAGAAATATTCTGAAGCAAAATCTCATTGCAGCTCTTTCTTCCAGCCTCTCACTGTGTTTGCTTTATGCATTTTTCCTCTGAGCAACATTTTCTAAAAACACATTTCCCATTTAGCAAGGAATTACAGGAATATCGACACATGCTGTTCCATATACTAGGCAGAAAGTAACACTTCTCTGTGAGGCAGTAAAACTCATATTTTGAAAATGAATATGCCCAATTTTATGATTAAATATGTAATCCTTTTAAAAATACTATAATTTTAATAAGACTTAAGGAAAAGCAGTAAAAACATACATGAAAAGTATTTTGTAAAAAAAAAAAAAAAAGAAGAAAAGAAAAGAAAATCTTCAGGCTAGCTCCACAAAGACGTAGCAGTTTATCATCAGAAAACATTATACATTCATATATACCCCTCTTTTTATAGTCAAATGGATATACAGCTAGAATAGATGGAAGGGTGGATGAATGAATGGTAATGTTAGAAAAGCAGGTATATAAAGATGCTTGGATATATATAGAAAGTGACAGACAGGCAGTTGAAATGGCTTTGTAAGAATGCAATAAACATATACACTGAGTAATATAAAAAGAAATATAATTTAACTTATATTAATAAAAACAAAATAATGAATTAAATAATTTTAAATATGAAAATATTTTGAAAATCCTCTAACATTTAAAAGTAGTCATAAAAACATCACATACTTTTTATGCTGCATCTTCAAATGTTAAACTTCCAACTGAATTTATTCTCTGTTAAAAAAAAAAGCACTTAAACATTTCTCATCACCTTCTATTTTATAAGTTCCAGCTCTATTGTTCACATGTGTTTACTGCTTTCCATTTTTTCCTGATGTTCTTCTCTGGACTATATTATTTCTAATAAGAAATCTACTCTTTCCATTCCCTTATACCATGTGCCCCCCTTCACCTGTTTTGTTTTTTTTTTAAGATTTTATTTATTTATTTATTCATGAGAGAGACAGGGAAAGAGGCAGAGACACAGGTAGAGGGAGAAGCAGGATCCTTGCAGGGGAACCGGATGCAGGACTCAATCCCAGGACCCCGGGGTCATGACCTGAGCCGAAGGCAGATGCTCAACCACTGAGCCATCCATGCTTCCCATCACCTGTTGTTTTTAAGCCCTTTTTAAAAAAGACTACTTATCTTCATAATTTTATTATTATATGTCCTGAGGTCACGTTTCTTGTGTTATCCTGCTTGGGCTTCTTTGAGCTTCCTGGATCTATGAGTTTATAGTTTATGAAATGGGAAACAATTCTTGTTATTTATTCACATACTTTTTCTTCTCTCTCTACCATTTCAATTACATGTATTTTTCAGAAGTCATTGAAACTCTTTTTTCTTCTTCCTCTATGCCTGTGTAACATTCATTCATCTATTCTACAGTGCCTAATCTGCTGTTAGGCTCATTTGTTTTAATCTTACATATTCTGTTTTCACATCTACAATTTCCATTTTTTTAAAAGATTTTATTTATTTCTTTGAGAGAAAGCGCAAGCTGGGGAGAGGGCTGAGGGAGAGGGAGAAGCAGGCCCCCAGCTGAGCAGGTCCTAGATTCAGGCTTTATCCCAGGTCTCTGGGATGATGACCAGATTAGAGATGAAGGCAGATGCTTCACTGACTGAACCACCTGGGCACCTCTTCATTTTCATAGTTTCTAGTTTTCTCCATATTTTGTCCATGTTTTAAATCCTCTAGCTATGTATAACAGCAATTTTAAAAGTCTTCATCTGCTAAATCAATCATTTCTGGCATCTCTAGATTTGTCTTTTCTTGATGTCTTTGGGTAAGATTTTCTTTTATTTTGAGTAACAGTTTATTTTACTGAATATTGTGCAATATTACAGAGTTTTCATTGTTAAAGAATGGATTTTGGGACACCTGTGTCGCTTAGTGTGTTGAGCCTCTGACTCTTGATCTCAGCTCAGGTCTTGATCTCAGAGTCTTGAGTTGAAGCTGTTGGGCTCCATGCTGGGTGTGGAGCCTACTTAAAAAAATAAAATGAATTTTGCTGTTGTTTGTTTTTTAAGATTTTATTTATTTATTAATGAGAGACATAGAGACAGAGATAGAGAGAGAGAGAGGCATACAGAGAGACAGAGAGAGAGAGAGTCAGAGACACAGGCAGAGGGAGAAGCAGGCTACATGCTGGGAGCCTGACATGGGATTCAATCCTGGTCTCCAGGATCAGGCCCTGGGCTGAAGGTGGTGCTAAACTGCTGACCCACCCAGGCTGCTCCTGCTTTTGTTTTTTAACAAATGAAATTTGGAGGCAGGTATATAAGAAAATTGCATATCAGTTTTATACTTTCAATTCTTTTTAAAAGTTTTCTTAATATGGAACTCCATATTCTAAGCCTAGTTTAGCGAAATTATTGAGGCATGGACATTCTGGAGTTTCCATTGAATACCTTGGATACTCAAGGAGATCTCTTGACTGGCTAGTTTAAGCTTGATTTCTGATTGCAATGTGTAGAATCTGGGAATTACTCAGTTTAGATGTTCCTGGTATGTCCTTACCAAGCCAAGCCTTATGGAGTTCCAGTAAGACCATGATCAATTTATATGCAGCAAAATAGACCTCATGTCTGTTTCTGGAGCTCTTTCTGCATAATTTCATCCTGTTTATATTCAGTTCTACCAATCCCAGCTTTAACACAATCTGGTCCCATCCTTCTTAACTCAGCAAGACCGTTATGCTTTTTCCTGAGTTCACTTTTCCTGTGCTTTGATCTGGAAAATGCCTCCAGGAAAACACTGAGGCAATCCTAGGCTCACCTCAATTATTTCCCTTCTTCTATAGAAAATAACAGTTTCATACATCTTATCTACTTTTCTAGGTTTATGGTAGAAGAGATAATTGGTAAAAATTATACCAACATTGCCAGAACTTGAAGTGACATTTTAAACTGTTCTTTTCCATATAAGCATCTAAAGCTATAAACTTGCTTTTCCCTCATTAACTCTGTAGATAAATTTTGATATGTTTTAATGACATTCAAGTTATAGTAAATATCTACTGTGATTTATTCTTTGACCTTTGGTTATTTAGAAGTATTTTTTTAATTTTTAAAAATTTGAGAATTAAAAAGAAATCTTATTGCTACTGATTTCTAATTGAATTACCTGTGTTCACTAAACAAGTTTTGTATAATTTCAATCTTCTAAAATTTGTTGTTATGCATTTGTATAATCCTGAACATGGTCTATCTTGGTGAAAACTCCATGTGCAATTAAAAAAAAGTGTTCCATGTAATTGCTGAGCTGTCTTAAGGCTCATAGGTTCCTCTTATTTACGAGATCTCAGTCTTGCATTAACTGTTAGCTAGTGTTAAGAACTGTTGTCCTATAAATAGCATAACTGTTTATATAAGAAAGGTTATCCCTTACTCTTGTGTCAGTTACTGTGTCATGATCTGAATCAAACTCCTCTTTTATTATGTTTGAAGTTTCATAATTTTGCCCTATATCAATAAATTTAATTAACTCTTTCAATCTAAGATCATTTCTTCTTTTGGTTAAGAAACAATTTCTTTACTTTGAAATGTCTGTTCTATTGTCTAGATCCCCAATACAGTATAAAATCATTTTATTGAATTATTTGTGTTACTTTCTATAACTACATACTTTTCTATTTTTTTTCTCTATGGTATATGTTTACCATATTTGTTTTTACTCATATTTAATAGGAAGGCCCTATTTTGACTTCCATTAATCTAAGGTTGGAGAATCCCTTTAAAAACATTTCCAACATATCTAACATCTGCTATTTCTGCCTTCAGATCATTACTGGAGAGCAGTGTATTGTGTTTATGATTGGTCTTTATATTTTCTGACAGCAGAGAAGCAAAAATTCTTCTTTCAGCAGAGAATGAAAAAATTCATTCACCTGGCTTCTTAACAGATACATTTTCTTGATGTGAAAGGAACTATGTGGACAATCATTTTTGTTCTATATGAATGTTATTCTCCTTTATTCAGTTTTGTTTAAATCCTCATACCAGATTTTATTCCATCTGTTCAGGGTTATTTTGTATCTATATTCATTAAGTTAGATTCTTTTCCTAATTCACTGGGAATCCTTAGTATCATTGATTTAGAAAGACTCTCAATTCCAATTATTTGCTTTCCTTTTTTCACTAGTCTCTCCCTAGAAAGTACACACTCTTAAAGGAACAGCAGGTGGACAATGCATAATATTTTGGCTTAGGGACATTGTTGATTAAACCATAATGAAGTAAGTACACTATTGCTTTCTTAGGCTGTCACCTTCCTTAGTAGTTCTGTCACATTTAGTTTTTCTTTAGTTTTCAGTTCTTGTAAAGCTATTTACATTTCAAGATAATAGAATTTTGAAATATTAGAGACATTGGTACATTAGCTTGGTCTTTAAAATATGTATGTTTGTAGACATGGCCAACAAGCACATGAGAAAATGCTCCACATCACTCACCATCAGGGAAATACAAATCAAAACCACAATGAGATCCCACCTCACACCAGTGAGAATGGGGAAAATTAACAAGGCAGGAAACCACAAATGTTGGAGAGGATGTGGAGAAAGGAGAACCCTCTTGCACTGTTGGTGGGAATGTGAACTGGTGTGAGCTGGTGCAACCACTCTGGAAAACTGTGTGGAGGTTCCTCAAATTGTTAAAAATTGATCTGCCCTATGACCCAGCAGTTGCACTGCTGGGGATTTACCCCAAAGATACAGATGCAGTGAAACGCTGGAACACCTGCACCCCGATGTTTCTAGCAGCAATGTCCACAATAGCCAAACTGTGGAAGGAGCCTCGGTGTCCATCCAAAGATGAATGGATAAAGAAGATGTGGTCTATGTATACAATGGAATATTCCTCAGCCATTAGGAACAACAAATACCCACCATTTGCTTCAACGTGGATGGAGCTGGAGGGTATTATGCTGAGAGAAATAAGTCAATCGGAGAAGGACAAACATTATATGGTCTCATTCAATTGGCAAATATAAAAAATAGTGAAAGGGAATAAAGGGGAAAGGAGAAAAAATGAGTGGGAACTATCAGAAAGGGAGACAGAACATGAGAGACTCCTAACTCTGGGAAACTAACAAGGGGTGGTAGAAAGAGAGGTGGGCAGGGGGTGGGGGTGACTGGGTGACAGGCACTGAGGAGGGCACTTAATGGGATGAGCACTGGGTGTTATGCTATATGTTGGTAAATTGAACTCCAATAAAAAATAATGATAAAAATAAAATAATAAAAAATAAAAAAATAAAATATGTATGTTTGTGTAAAAATAGATAATTATAATTTGACAGTTATAAGTTTTTGTTATGTTCATGGTGGAAAGAAGAAAATTTTTTGCTAATGTTTATCTGTTATGATACAATTCTTTCTATGTCTAAATTGGTGATAATGGTGAGATCAGAGTTTTGTAATTATATATTTTTACATAATAATAGTTGATAAGTGCTAGAATGTTTTGTTTTCCTAGAATGTTCCCATATCTTTCCCTAGCAACCATCTTGAAAGAATATGTAACATAAAAGTATCTTGCCAATTTTGTTCTTTGAAAATGATTCTGTCCTTACTTATTTTTGTGTATGTGTATATGTATTTTTTGCTATTTTTCTTTTTCTTTTATCGAGAGGTCTACTAGATAGCTTTGCTTTGATATTTTATTAACTCAAATTATCACCTTTATAAATATTCTTCTAGACCCAGTTTATAAATTTTGAGAACTCATAACTTACGACATTTAATTCCTTTTGAAATTTTCATTGATTAAACAAAACCCATAAGAAGACAAGTGTACCCATTTCCAACTAAGTTGATTGAGTTTCCTCTTTGAAAATGTAAACCATATTTCATAGAATGTCTTCCAATTATCATTTCTTTTTAGAACATATTTTATAAATACGAAAATGTCTACAACCCCAAATGTTTTTTAACTGATGTAATATTGACAATACATTGACAATTCTATTATTTTTTTGCAGATAACATTTATTCTCATACTGTACTATAGATAGATCATCAAACAAAATTGAAATAAAACTTATTTGTGATTTTATAATACAATTTCTCATTATATAGATTTGTTTAAGGTGTAGGAGTCTTTACTGAAATAATTTTATTTCTCTGTTTATGATTTATTGACTTTCCTTTCAGAAAAATCAGGAAAAAAAGACTAAGAGGGGAATATTTTATTTCTCTTACGATAGAATTCTAAAATAATCCCTGACCCCTGATATCTTTGTATAATCTTTTTCCATTAAAAGAGTGAATAATATGGATAATATGAATTATCCATACTGAATAATATGGAATTTAACTCCCATGATTATGTTACATATTATAATAAATAAATATTTCTCAGATGTAATTGAGTTCCACAGTTAGTTGGCTTTGTGTTGATAAAAAAATAACCCCAGATAGCCCTGACTTAATCAAATAAATCCTGAAAAGAGAAAAAAAGCAGCAGTAGAGCTCTGCTATTGGTCTTGAAGGAGCACATTGCCATGTGGTAGAGAGGGTCACATAGCAGGTTGCCCTCTAGTTACTGAGATTACCCAGTTCTGTAGGTTTAAGGAATTAAATTCTGCTAACCACTGAGCTTGGAAGAGGATTCCAACTTCAGCTGAGACTGCAGCCCTTGACAACATTTTTAATTCAGCATGATAACACTCTGAGCATATGACCCAACTAATCCATTCCTAGAATCTTGATCCAGGGAAACTTTTGTTTTTTTTTAAGGTTTATTTATTTGAGAGAGAGAAAGAGAGAGAGAGAGAGAGCAGAAGCAGGAAGGTCAGAGGGAGAGGGAGAGAAAATCTAAAGCAGAGACTATCTCATGACGCTAATATCAAGACCTGAGCCAAGCCAGGACTAAAGGCTTAACAGACTCTGCCACTGAGGTACCCCCATCCAAGGAAACTTTGAGGTAGTAAATGAATGCTTCCCCCACCAGCAAAGTTGTGGCAATTTGTCCATAGCAATAGAAACTGAATACAGGTTTTGGCACGTACACTCCAGTTATACACTGATGTCTTACATTCCTCTCTAATTTCAACCTCTCTAAGGAGCTCCAATCAAATTTTGCCAGCATCTCAAAGTCCCTTTAAATTCCATAATTATGCTCCTATATTTGAAATTGTCCAATATAGCAGGTCTTCATCTTTTCTCAAAAACCAACTCTTCTAGTTTTCTATTAGTGGCATATTTTTTTTTCCTGTCTCTTGGGCTAAAACTGTGTAACTTCTCTTCTTCAACACAATCTTTATAATCAGTTCACAAGTGTCAGGGTGAAAAGCCTTATGTCTTGGCTCTTGGCACCAACACAATAAAGAATTAGGGATTGGCACCCAAAGTGAAAGCAGAAAACAGTTTTACTAAAGCAGCAGAATACTCACTAGGGGACAAGGTGGAACCAGCCCTAAAGTTGTTTTAAGATGAAATTTCTCAGATCTTTCTGGGCTGGGAGGAACTGGTACATCCAAGGGGGTGGTCTCTTATGGAGGCTGCTTCCAATCATTTGAGGAGATCCTCCCACATGTTGGGGTGGGGGGTTTTGACACTACAAGGTTTGTACTTGAACTGTCATGGCAGCATTTTTCATGTGGGGTATGAGGCCATAGACACAATGCAATTGTGTCACAATTGTGACACATTATGAGTCTAGTGGTTACCCTGAAGCAGAGATGGAAGAGAAGAGCACATTCTCTCTACTTGTGGCTCTTGATCTGTTAACCAGAGCGTCTTCAATGCCAGAAGGTTAGGATGTTGTCACTCTAGGCTTCTAATGTGTCACTTATTTATCATCATCCTTGCCTCCAGCTCCTGTGTAACTAACTGATCCATCACAAGTGTTTATTAAGATTACATTTTCAAACACTGTGACACTATCTAGGGTGATCCAAAGGAAGCACACAATAGTTTTTATAAAACTTTACTTTTTATGAAGCACTTTATACTTATGTGCCACATTTTTTTTTAAAGATTCTTTTTATTCATGAGAGACACAGAGGGGCAGAGATACAGGCAGAGGGAGAAGCAGGCTCCCTATAGGAAGACTGTGTGGACTCGATCCCAGGATCCCAGCATCACACCCTCAGCTGAAGGCAGATGCTCAACCACTGAGCCACCCAGGTGCCCCATGTTGCCACATTTTTATCTTGTTCCTATATACAGATTAAGAAAACTGAAGCAAAGAGATTTAAGTGATGTTGATTACATCAAGATATAGTAATTAACAAAATTAAGAATAGAAATTAAATATTTTAACTCCAGGCTCAGTGATCTTTCTGTCATACCTGGTTCTGGATCAAGAAGAAAATATAGCCTAAGGGTTTAAAGAGAGAGATTTGGGAGGCAGAGGAGCTTATTTGAACTCAGACTGGATGATTTGTTATCTCTCTTTAGCTGAGCTATTTACCTGTCTTCCCTGTGACTCAAAGAATTTAGCACTGAAGGTGAGTGAAAAAAAAAAAAAAAGAATTTATAGATTTGTTATGAGAATTAAATTAACTCTACATGTAAAACTCTCTAATGTAACTTGTTACACAGTATTGAGTGGCTTAGTATTAGATTTAATGCCATTGCAATGCCTCCAAGTCATTTTTAAATCTGCATGGACTTTCAAGGATTCTTCAGAGTATCTGATACTTGTTGAAATCACCCACACTTGTAGACTTATACTTCAGGCTAAGAAACATTTGTTGCTACTTATTTTTCTCCAAACAACACTAGGAAAAGCAAAAATAACACAGAATTTGAGTAACCCCTGATTTGGGATCAAATGTCAGGTATTATTTATTGTATATTTGATAGAACAATCCACTTGTTCTGTTTATTAATCACTCTCCTCAGCTTCACTGTAAATTGAATTCACTGTCTATATTTTCAAATTATAATTCTATTGTGCCCTTGTGAATAATTGGTTGAACTTAGGAACACTGAATTTATTATTCTGTATTCTGCATTTAGGATAAATTTATCTTTATGCTCAAATTAAGATAACCCAGACATATTATCTCTGTACTAATAGAACAACTGAGTAAAGATTCTTTTGTTTGAAAGTATCATCAACCCCCTTCAAATAATCTCAAGCAGAAATAAATATTTATCAAAGTTGTATCAGGATACAAGTTGAGGAGAGAGAGAGAGAGAGAGAGAGAGAGAGAGAGAGAGAGAAGGAAATTTAGCTAGATCTTGAATTTACTAAAATTAAGGACAGAAAAATTGCCAGGAACCACGCAGCCTCTTTCTTTTTTCAGATCTGCTTTTCTTTGCATAGAAGGATTCCAGCTTCCATATTTAATGCACACTGGTTGTTTGCTATTATCATTGCTATTATTTGTTTACCTGTACAGGGTTATCAATAAGAGAGTTTATGACTTGGTCTTCTGTTCAAGCTGGATGTATATATGGAAGTCATTGTCACTCTGGTGTTCATTGGTTGGGGGAGATAATGGCCTGTGGAATGGAGACTTAAAGGATATCGTTATACTTTCTTTTCTGCCAGCCAAAATTGCTAATTCTTGACATTTTTGTCACTGGCATAGTTTGAACTCTGTGTGTGTGTGTATGTGCATGTGTGCAGTAGTGCTATATTTATGGCTACAAAGACACAACTTCTCTTTTCCACATTACTGAAATTCTCCCTTTATCTTCATCTCCAGAAAACTAGCATTTTCAAAAGTGTTGCTTGTTCCTCTAGTTTCATTTAAAAAAAATGAAAATGGGGGACTTGATCCCAGGACTCCAGGATCACACCCTGGGCTGAAGGCATGTGCTAAACCACTGAGCCACCCAGGAATCCCCATTCTTCTAGTTTCAGATCCACCACTGCTTGTAGCAACTCCCAATCATTCTTACAACCAGAGAAACCTAGTTTATACAAACATAAACACTTTCACTGACATTTGCTGAAATAGTCTAATATAACTTTTACTTTCATTGTCTTTGCATAATAAGCCATTTTCCTCTTCCATTACTCCTCAGCATTTAAGTCCCTAATAAGTCTTTATTAAGGACATATCCTTATGAAAATATAATTCTCTTTTTTGCCAGATGAAAACTTTGTTATACTGTTTTTTTTTTCAATCCATTTTGTCTACTTCAAATTCAAGTTCAAAGCCACTTTCTTTCATAAAGTAAAAATATTTTAATTTATCCCTAGAAAAGTAATTTCTGGGGGATCCCTAGGTGGCTCAGCGGTTTGGCCCCTGCCTTCAGCCCAGGGCATGATCCTGGAGACCCGGGATCAAGTCCTACATCGGGTTTTTTTTTTTTTTTAATTTCTTTAATATACCAATATGAGGTTCTGCAAACTCATCCCTCTGGACACATTCAGCGTTATACAAAGTCTCTCAGGAAAACCCACACACCCTCCACGATCCGCATCAGTCCATTCACTGCCTTGACCCTGACGGTAAAACTCCAATCAACTGACTTTCCCAGAGGTGGTGGAGAGAAGTCCCTGGCTTCTACCCAGAAAGGTCTTCACACCTTAAGGCCCCTCCTGGGCTTTGTACCATGATCTCCTTCTAAGGGGAAAGGGGTGGAATTTAATAAAGGACACCAACGCCTGTCACCAAACCGGTGATGCCCCCACGAGGCTGGCCAGACCTCCCCCAGGAGAGGCAGGGCCATCCTCCCTCCATGTCTCACAGCAGGAAAAAATGGAGGTATCATGTTTTTAGATTTCAAATTGTATTTGCAAAGCCATAGTAATAAAAGCAGTATGGTACTTGCATAAAAATAGGAACAGCAACCAATAGAACAGAAAAGAAAGCCCAGAAATAAGTCTCACCCTATATGGTCAACAAATATTCAAAAAGAGAGCCAAAAATACCCAATGGAAAAAGGATAATCTCTTCAACAAATGATGTTGGAAAACTGGAGAAACCCGTGCAGAGTAATGAAATTGGACCCCATCTCATAACACTAACAAAAATTAACTCAAAACATAACTAAAACATACAATCTGCTACCATAAAACTTCTAAAAGAAAATGTAGGGAAGAAACTCATTGATGTTAGGCTTAGCAATGCTTTTTTGGACGTGATGCTAAAGGCACAAATAGCAAAATTAAAAAAAAAATAAATGAGACTATATCAAACTAAAAAGCTCCTGCACAGCAAAGGAAAAAAAAATAAAATGAAGAAAAAATAAAACAAAGAAAAAATAGGGGTACCCGAGTGGCTTAGTGGTTGAGGGTCTGCCTTTGGCTCAGGTTGTGATACTGGGATCCTGGGATTAATTCCAACATCAGGCTCCCTGTGGGGAGCTTGCTTCTCCCTCTGCCCCGTCTCTGGCTTTCTCTGTGTGTGTCTCATGAATAAATAAATAAAAATTTTTAAAAAAGAAAAAAATAAAGAAAAGACAACTAACAAATGTGAAAAAAATTTTGCAAATCTTATGTTTGGTTAATAATATATATATATATATATATATTGCCATATATATATGGCATATACCATATATATATATATATATATATATATATATATATATATATATATACCTCAGTCAATGTATATATAACCTCAGTCAATAACAGCAAAACAATGCAATTTTAAGAAATGGGCAGAAGAACTAAATAAACATTTTTCCAAAAAGGACATGAAAATCGTCAACAGATGCATGATTAATCATCAGGGAAATACAAACTAAAACAAGATTTCACCTCATATGTTAGAATGGCTATCATCAGAAAGATAAGAGACAACAGGTATTTGTGAGAATGTGGTGAAGGGAAACCTTACATTGTTGGCAGGAATGTAAAATGATCCAGCCACTATGGAAAACAATATGAAGGTTCCTAAAAAATACAAAATAAAAAAAGTTAAAAATAGATCTCTATAATCCAGCAATTACACTCTGAGTATATACCCAAAGGAAATGAGAACAGGATTTCTGTGAAATATATGTACTCCCATGTTTATTGAAACATTATTCACAATGGCCAATATATGGAAAAAACTCAAATGCCCATCAATGGATGAGTGAATGAAAAGGTTGTGGTATATATACACAATATTATTCAGCTATGAAAAAGGAGGATATCCTCCTATTTGTAACACTCTGAATGGACCTTGAGGTCATTATGTTAAGCAAGATAAGTCAGAGAAAGGAAAATACTGTATGATATCTTACAAGTGGAATTTAAAAATGTTAAACCTTTAAAAAAAAAAAAGAGTAAAAGTGGTATTTACCAGGGGGCAAGAGTAGGGGATGAGTGATAATGTTTAAGATACAAATTTATAAGAAGTAGTAAATAAACCATAGAGACATAATGTATAATGCAATAAATATAGACAATAGTATACTATAATTATGTAACATGGTAAATATCACTTTATTGGCAATAATATTACAATATATAAATATAACAAAGTAACATGCTGCATACTTTTTTAAATGTATGTATTTATTCATGAGAGACAGAGAGAGAGGCATACGTATTTATATAAGGATGGATATATTTATGAAAAAATACACACACATAATATTAACATATCTTTAAATAAAGAATATCAGATAAGAGGATAGGAATTGCCAAAGGGAAGGGAACTGTATGTTTTTAAAGAGTTAATGATAGATAAGGTGATTTTTAAAAACACCTTAATGCGGTGATATATTTTTTTAAAAGATTTTATTTATTTATTCATGAGAGACAGAGAGAGAGAGAGGCAGAGACACAGGCAGAGGGAGAAGCAGGCTTCATGCAGGGTGCCTGATATGGGACTCAATCCTGGGTCTCCAGGATCAGGCCCTGGGCTGAAGGCGGCGCAAAACCACTGAGCCACCTGGGCTGCCCAACATGCTGTATACTTAAACTTATACAATGCTACATGTCAAATTTACTTAATGAAAAAAAGAATAGAGAGTTGAATATATATTCAAACTCTTTAATCTTTTGGCCCTTATGGCCATTTTTAATATATAGTTAATATAATTTTATTAGTTGATATAATATTTTATTAATAATTATACTATATGTAATTATTATGTCATTAATTTATATCATTGTGTCCATAATTGATATGATTATATTAATATAGCAATATAATAAATAACTACATTAATATAATCCTATTGATTTGTGTGTGTATATATGTGTGTGTATATATATATATATATCCAAAAAGCACAAAAAATTGTTCAACATTATTAGTCATTAGATGATTGCAAATTAAAGCCTCAAAGAGATACCAATTCTTACCTAGAGGAAGGTCTTTAATTAAATAGAGAGAAAATAGAGACTTTTGGCAGTCATGTGAGAATCAGAATGCCCATGTATTGGTGGTATGAATATGAAATGATTCAGCTGCTACAGAAAATAAGCAATTTCTCAAAAAGGTAAACATGAAGAACCACATGGCTCAGCAGTTCTACTTCTATATAGGTTAGAAGGGAAATAGTAAAGACTAGAGCAGAAATAAATAATACAGGAACAACAGCAAAAACGTAGACCTGATCAATGAAACTAGGAATGGTTCTTTTAAGAATCAACAACATTGATAAACCCCTACCCAGACTTATCAAAAAGAAAAGAGAAAGGATTCAAGTAAATAAAATTATGAATGAGAGAGGAGAGATCATAACCAACGCCACAGAAATACAAACAATTATGAGAATATTATGAAAAATTTTATACCAACAAATTGGGCAATCAGGAAGAAATGGACAAATTCCTAGGAACTTAAAACTACCAAAACTGAAAGAAGAGGAAATAGAAAAATGAAAAGACCCATAACCAGCACAGAAATTCAATCAGTAATTAAAAATCTCCCAAGAAACAAAGCCCAGGGCCAGATGGCTTCCCAGAGGAATTTTACCAAACATTTAAAGGAGAGTTAATACCTATTCTCCTCAAACTGTTCTCATTAATAAAAATGGAAGGCAAACTTGCAAACTCATTTTATGAAGCCAGCATTACCTTGATTCCAAAACCAGGTAAGACCCCACTAAATAAGAGAAGTATAGACCAATTTCCCTGATGAACATGAATGCAAAAATTCTCAACAAGATATTAGCAAATCAAATACAACAGTACATTCAAAGAGTCACTCATCATGATCAAGTGGGACTTATTACTGAGATGCAAGTGTGGTTCAATATTCACAAATCAATCAATATGATACACCACATTAATAAAAGAAAGGATAAAAACCCTAAGCTCCTCTCAATAGTTTTAGAGAAAGCATTTGACAAAGTACAGCTTTCATTCATGATTAAAAAAAAAAAAAAAAGACTCAGCAAAGTAGGGATAGAGGGAACATACATCAACACCATAAAGGCCACATATGAAAGACCTACAGCTAATATCATCCTCAATAAGGGAAAGCTGAGATCTTTTCCTCTATGGTCAGGAATAAGACAGGGATATCCACTCTCACCACTGTTATTTGACATAGTACTGGAAATCCTAGCTTCAGCAATCAGACAACAAAAAGAAATAAAAGGCATTCAAATCAGCAAGGAAGAAGTCAAACTTTCTCTCTTTACAGATGACACGATATTCTATGTAGAACCACTCCACCAAAAACAAAAACAGAAAACAAAACCAAAAAACTTCGCCAAAAAAAATTGCTGGAACTGATACACAAATTCAGCAAAGCCCCAGAATATTAAAATCAACGTACAGAAATCTGTTTCATTTCTATACAACAATAATGAAGCAGCATAAGGAGAAATCAAGGAATCAATTCCATTTGCAATTGTACCAAAACCTATAAGGTACCTGGGAATGTACCTAACAAAAGAGGTAAAGGATTTGTACTCTGAAAACTATAAAACACTGATGAAAGAACATGAAGAAGACACAAAGAAAAGGAAAGGTATTCCATGCTCATGGATTGGAAGAACAAATATTGTTCAAATGTCTCTACTAGCCAGAGCAATCTACACATTTAGCACAATTCCCATCAAAATACTACCAGATATTTTTCACAGAGTGAGAACAAACAATCCTAAACGTTGTATGGAGCTACAAAAGTCCCCAAATAGACAAAGTATTCTTGAAAAAGAGAAACAGAGGTAGAAGCATCAGAAATCTGGATTTCAAGCTATATTATAAAGCTGTAGTCTTCAAGACAGTAATGTACAGGCACAAATACAGACACATAGATCAATAGAACAGGTTAGAAAACACAGAAATGAATTCACAACTATATGGTTAACTAATCTTCAATAAAGCAGGAAAGAATATCCAATGGAAAAATGTCTCTTCAACAAATGGTGTTTGGAATAAGTGGACAGCAACATGCAGAAGAATGAAACTGGGCCATTTTCTTACACCATACACAAAAAATAAATTCAAAAGGATCAAAGACCTAAATATGAGAAAAGAGTCCATAAAAATCCTAGAGGAGAACACAGGCAGTAACTACCTCTTTAACACTGGCTGTAACAACATCTTACAGATACATCTCTTGAGGCAAGGAAAACAAAAGTGAAAATGAACTATTGGGACATCATCAAGATAAAAAGCTTCTGCACAGGAAAAGAAACAATCAGCAAAACTAAAAGCCAACATTTGGAACAGGAGAAGATACTGGCAAATGATATGTCTGATAAAGGGTTAGTATACAAAATCTGTAAAGAACTTAACAAACTCAATCCTCAAAAAAACAAATATTCCAGCTACAAAATGGGCAGAAGACATGAATAGACATTTTCCCAAAGATATCCAGATGATTAACAGACACATGAAAAGATACTCAATGTTACTCATCTTTGGAGAAATACAAATCAAAACTACAATGAGACATCACCTCATTGTCAGAATGGCAAAAATTAACAACACAGGAAACAGCACATGTTGGCAAGAATGCAGGGAGAGGGAAACTCTCTTACACTGTTGGTGAGAATGAAAACTGATGCAGCCATACTCTGGAAAACAGTATAAAGTTTCCTTCAAAAAGTTAAAAATAGAACTACCTTATGATCCAGCAATTGCATTACTAGGTATTTGCCTATAGGATACAAAAATCCTGGTTTGAAGGGATATGTGCACCATGATGTTTATAGCAGCATCGTCAACAATAACCAAATTGTGGGAAGAGCTCAAATGTCCATCAACTGATGAATGGATAAAGAACAGGTGGTATGTATGTGTGTGTGTGTGTATTTGTTTATACAATGGAATACTACTCAGCCATCAAAAAGAATGAAATATTATAATTTGCAATGATGTGAATGGAGCTAGACTGTAACCCTTGGTCAAATAAGTCAGTCAGAGAAAGATAAATACCGTATGATTTCACTTATATGTGGAATTTAAGAAATGAAACAGATGAAAATAGGAGGAAAAAAGAGAAGGGCAAACCATAAAACAGACTCTTAACTATAGAGAACAAACTGAGAGTTGCTGGAGAGAAGGCAGATGGGAGATGGTTTAAGTGGGTGATGGGTATTAAGGAGGGCACTTGTGAGGAACACAGGGTGTTGTGTGTACATGATGAATCACTAAATCTTACTCCTAAAACTGACATTACACTATATGTTAACTAGCTGAAATTTAATTAAGAACTTGAAGCTACAATAAGTAAGCAAGTAAATAAATTTAAAAAATGGATAACTAAACTATCAAATTCACCAACTTATTGATCCACTTGATTATTAGACACCTTGAATTCATATTTTGAATTCCATTTTTTTTCTCCATAAAAATATAAACAATAACAATAGTAACATACTTCAGTCTTTCCTTCTTAATTTAGTAAATGACAGCTCTGTTTTTCCATTTTAAATCAAAATCTTGAAATTGTTCCTCACCTCTACTGTACCATATCTTTGCAGCAAACTTTCAAAAATATCCATTTTAAAAAGTAGAGATATAATTCACATGCCATATAATTCATCATTTCAAATTATATAGTTGAGTGGATTTTAGCATATTCACAAAGATATGCAACCATCATCACTGTTAAATTACAGAACATTTTTTTAGCAAAATAAATAAAATCACAATAATAAACCCAGTACCAGATAAGACATTCTTCTGTTGTTCCTGACTTCAAGGAAAATTCAGTATTGCACCATTAAGTATATCTTATCTGTGGGTTGTGCCTAGATACCCTTTATCAGGTTGAGGAAGTTTCCTTTTATACATAGTGGATTAGATGTTTTTATCAAAAAATAGTGTGTTGTTTTGTCAAATATTTTTGAACTGACTGAGATGAGTATATGTTTTGGGGGTTTTGTTTTATTTTGTTTAAAAAAATTCATATTCTATTTTTCAGCAATTCCACAATTAGCACCTTGATCAAACTGCTATTATTTCTACATGGATGATGACAATATCCCAATAAGCAGACTTCCTTATATTCTCTTGTCCCACTACAGTGTAGTCCTCAAACCATATACAATGTTCTTTGAAAATATAAATCACATTATTGCACTCTTTTGCTTCCAAAGGCTTCCTTCCCATAGAGTAAAATCCAAATTCCTTACTGACCTGAAGGACCTTTCACATCTTGCCACTTCATTCCCATATCTCAAATTATACAAATCTTCACCTCTTAAACCCTGTTTTGCAAAGATATTTGTTGTATTATTAACCAGGAGTCATTTATTGGGCATTTAACAAATGTAAAACATCCATGACAGCTATTATGAAAGTTACAGAAGAAGTACCAGATTCTAGGCTTAAAGCATTTTAAGTTATTTAAAAATGGAACTAGATATACAAACAAGAGTTGTAAAAAATAAAGATTAATATGCTATAAACAAGTAAAGATAAAATATTCAGTGGAGTTACAAGTGATATCTGATGTATGATTTTAAATAATGTTTCAAATATCAAGATTTTATATGCTTTTGGGAAATGAACTAAATCAATGAGAGAAATGTAGCAAAATATAGAACACAAAGTAATGCTCAGAACATTTGTTATTTGATTTCTCTACATGGATACTACAAAAACCATTTCTAGAAAACAATTAAGAATATCATTAATGAGAAAATATACTTGCATAAAATTATTTACTATATATTATTATATAGACAAATCAAAGGACATTGGTTCTGCTATTAATTGACTATTCTCTATGTGGCATATGGGATAAGGAAAGGATTTTAGTGCAATGATAAATTTATATTGCACTTTCAGGGCAATATTTCAATATTTAGAAAATATTCATATTTCAGTTTAATAGATTATAATGAACAGAGTTGTAGTAGCGGCATAAATGAAAGGGAACTTTCATTTGTATGTAACAACTACACTGTAATTTTAGCTAATATGAATGCTACTTGAGTTGAATGAAAATGTGGATTGGAATCTATTATCTGATTTTATCGAAACAAATTATTATGATGTAATATTAGTAAAGATATCTTGAATGAGACAAGTAGAGGAAATTGACCAAATAAGAGTTGTGGGGTTTCCATCAAGTCCCTATGGTCAACAAGAATGGTCATTATCAAGATTATACATACAGAATTATCATAACAGTCAAAATGGATTTTAGATGATTATTTACCAAGTTTTTCCTTATTTGCACATGAGTTGTCCTTTAACTGGACTTGCCTTGACAAAACAAAGTTGATATCTACTAGCAAAAGGGAGGGGATGGGGCTGCTCCAGGTCATAGAGATTATGGAATGCAGATGGGCATTGCCATTTGGATGAACAATGAAGGGTTGACTATGTAAGTATCATTATGATGATCTTCTCTAGAGCCATCTGCATTGTTTTCAGATCTACCTCTGAGGACTCATCAGAGCCTCAAAAGCAGTAACTTTTTTCTTACTCTTTGAAATGCTATAATAGAATCAGCTATTATTTCCATACCAAACTGTCTTTAGAAAGTTTCCCTTTAAAATATGTTTTCCAGAGATTGAAATGGGGTATGGTTAATCATTTTACTCCCCCCCCCTTAAATCACATTGGAGCACATGTGGGAAATTGATCATAAAATGGAAAGACCAACAATAAAAAAGTTAACTAAAGTGTGAGGAGATATATGTGATTTTGTGTGTATATGCACATTACGCATATTCTTAGAACATTAGAAATTAGAGATTTTCATCATTAAAGTTAGCTCAGATAGTTATTTGTGGAGAAATGTAGTCCAATTACAACCTTTGAAATCTCAAAATGTAAGTGATATGTTAATTTTTTGAATAGCTGGATAATAAAAGACATTAAGGTAAATCATTCAAATAAAATAAAGTTGAAAATATTAGGAAGATCTAACTACCCTCTATGAAAAGCAACACTATAATCTTTTAGGTCTAATATTAAATTGTAATCATAGATTTTTTAAAACATTATATTTCAAAATTATTCTTAGGCATAATCAATTTTAAGATATTCAATAATACTTCTGAGAGAAACTAAATTTACTTGCTGCCAAGATAACAGAATGCAAAGAAATCAACATATCATTGCCTGATTTTAGATTCAAATAGTCATTCTCCACCCCACCCCACCCTGGCCATTATGTGAGGAACTGACAACTTTTTAATAACTATTTAAATCAGACAATTCTGGGATTATCTGGTTCAAAATATCTTACAGCCGAAGAAGAAGAAAAGAAGAAGAAGAAGAAGAAGAAGAAGAAGAAGAAGAAGAAGAAGAAGAAGAAGAAGAGAAGAAGAAGAAGAAGAAGAAGAAGAAGAAGAAGAAGAAGAAGAAGAAGGAGGAGGAGGAGGAGGAGGAGGAGGAGGAGGAGGAGGAGGAGGAGGAGGAGGAAGAGGAGGAGGAGGAAGAAGAAGAATCCTACTTCATTGAGTTTTATACACAAGTGGAAAGCCACTTAAATCCAAAAAGAACCATAAGATGACAACTTCTAAATGAAGCCCTTAAAAGCTGTTTGAAAAAAGCTTGGAAAGGAAATAACTTCAGCTCTTAGGCCACGTCAAACCATTTGGATTAAAAGGTCGTTTTGTTTGTTTGTTTGCTTGTTTTAAGGTAAAGTAAAATAAAGCTTAAAAAAAGAGAGAATCAATGGTTATCTTGGAACAAAGTTTATATAAAGAAAGCTATTTTAAAAGTGACAATAGCACCCAAACAACAGAACATGTACAAGACATTTGCATTCGATGTTCCTAAAGTGTTTTAATGAAAATTCTAAGTACTATTTAATGAAATAATTAATGATTTTTAAATAAACCAGTATTGGAATCATAATTAAAAATAATTTTCTGGATTTAAGATTTTAAAATGCTTTAAAATGCCCTTAAAATATTTTGTACCCAACTAGGTAGAGCTAAAGTAATACATATTTTTTTCTTTTTGGAAATAAATACAAAGCAATATTTAGAAAGAAAATTTAAGTTTGAATAGTAATTTTGATTATAATATATTGTTTTAATAAAACACAATTTATGCATGATTTATCACCTCTCAGCGATTGTTTGTTAGCTTCAAATATTTTGCATAATGTATACATCATGTAATTGGCACAAAACTCATTCCCAGGAAAGGGAACTGACACTGCAGTAGAATAGGCAATAAAATATCTAAATCAAAGGGGCCTCCGTGGCTCAGTCAGTTAAGTGTCTGCCTTCTGCTCAGGTCATGATCCCAGGGTCCTGGGATTGAGCAGCAGGTAGAGCTCTCTGCTCAGAGGGGGGGTCTGCTTTCCCCCTCCGCCTCCTCCAACTCATGCTCTCTCTCTCTCTCTCAAATAAATAAATAAAAATATATTTTGTTTAAATTTAAGTTATTTGTACATTATACACTGCCATTACATTAATACATAGTGTGTTAATGGTACTATGGTTTTGAGTCTTATTTATCTTTACAGAGGATTAGATACATAGAGGAGATGGGAAGACTTAGAAAAAATAAGTTATAAGTTATGTGCAGGCTTATTTTTTGACTTTTAAATTAATAGCAAGCCTCATTTTACCATTTATCTAAATATATCATTTATCATTTATGTTATTTCCATTTTTTTTCAGGAATAACCAGAAATTACTCTTCTTTTTTTTTTCTTAAGATTTTATTTATTTATTCATGAGAGACACAGAGAGAGAGGCAGAGACACAGGCAGAGGGAGAAGCAGACTCCACACATGCAGCGATTTGGGCCCTTCCCAGCAGGGGAAGGGGTCTTTTGTTGTTCCACACAAATTTTAGGGTTGTTTCTTCTATTTTGTGATGAATGCCTTTTGTGTTTTAATGGGGATTGTATTGAAACTGTACATGTCTTTGGGTAGTATAGCTACCTTAACAATATTAATTCTACATGAACGTGGATGTGTTCCCCTTGTGTCTTCTCCAATTTCTTTCAGCAAAGTCTTATAGTTTTTATTGTACAGATATTTTACTTCCTTTATTAAATCTATTCTTAAGTATTCTATTGTTTTTGATGCTATTGTGAATAGGATAGTCTACTTTATTTCTTTTTCAGATGTTTTGTCACTAGTGTAAAAGAATGCAATTTATTTCTGAGTGTTAACTTTGTATCCTGCCACCTTACTGAAATTGGTTAATTCTAATTTTTTTTAATTTAGTTTTTGGGATTTTCCTATATAAGATCATATCATCAGCAACTAATGACAATTTTGCTTTATCCCAATGTGGATGCCTTTTATTTCTTTGTCTTGCCTAATTAGTCTGGCTAGGACTTCTAGTATGACATTCAATAGAAGTGGTGAAAGTGGGAATCCTTATCTTGTTTCTAAGGAAAGACACTTTCAGTTTTCCCCCATGGAGTATGTTAACATTGTGCTGTTATATATAGCTTTTATTATGTTCATGTTTGTTCCTTCTATATCTAATGTGTTCAGGCTTTTATTTTGCAAGACTATTGTATTTTGTCAAATGCTTTTAATGCATGTATTAAGATGATCATGCAATATATATCTTTCATTTTATTAATGTGATATATTAGATTTATTAATTTTGTATGTTGAAACATCCTTGCATGGTTAAATCTCAGTTGATCATTGTGTAGTATCCTTTTAGTGTGCATCTGTATTCATTCATTACATTGCATCTATATTCATGAAATTAAAGTAATACCAAAATCAGATTGCTTTGTAGAATAAGTTTGGAAGTGTTCTCTCCTCCTTGATATTTTGGGAGAGTTTAATTAGAATTGGTGTTAATTTATTAAATGTTTTTTTGGTAAGGGGTACCTGGATGGCTCATTCAGTTAAGCACCTGACTCTTAATTTTGGCTCAGGTCATGATCAACCCCTTTGTCCGGCTCCATGATGAACATGGAGCCTACTTAATAGTTTCTCCTTCTCCCTCTTCCCCTCCCACTCATGCACATACATAAACGCTTTCTCTATATTTGAAAAATAAAATAAAATAAAATAAAATAATAAAATAAAAAGATAAAAAGTTTGATAGAATTATCCAATAACTCCACCTGGCTCTAAGAGTTTTCTGTGCTATGAACTTTTTGGTTACTGATTTGATCTCCTTATTTACTGTTAGTCTGTTCAGGTTTTCTGTTTCTTCTTGATTCAGTCTTAGTAGGTTGTGTTTCTAGTTCTCTTCTCTTCGAAGTTATGTAATTTTTTGGTACATAATTATTTATAGTTGTCATTATGATTCTATGTATTTCTGTAGTGTCAGTTGTAATGTCTCCTCTTTTATTTATTTGCATTTGGAACTTTATTATTTCCTTCTTCCTAATTTGGGCTTACTTTATCTTTCTTTTTCTCATTTCTTGAGGTGTAAATTTAGTTTTTTTATTGAGATCTTTCTAGTTTTATAATATGTGTGTGTATTACTATAAACTTCTCAGAAGTGGTTTAGCTGTATCATAATATTTGTTATGTTTTATTTCCATTTTTATTTATTTCAAGATAATTTTCATTTCCCTTTGATTTCTTCTTTGGCCCATTGGTTGTTTAGAAGTGTTTTTGTTAGTTTCCATATATTAAGTGTATCTTCTTACTTCACTTTTGTTGTTGATTTCTAGTATTATGGTCAGAGAAGATAGTACACTTGATTTCAGCTATTTTAATTTGCTAGGTTTGGGTTTGTGGTCTATCTTATGATGTAGATTGGAGAATGTTCTATGTGCACTTGAGGAGAATGTATATCCTGCTGTTACTGGTTGGGATGTTCTTTAGATTCATATCAAGTCCACTTGTTCCAATGTGTGATTCAAATTCAAAACTTTTTGTTGATTTTCACTAGACAATCTATCCATTGCTAATAGGAAGGTATTGAATTACCTCACAATTATTGTATTTTTTAAAAATTTCTCCCTTATGATCTGTTATTATTTGCCTAATATATTTTGGTGCTCTGATGCTGGGAACATATATATTTATAATTGTTATAATTTTTGGTGTGCTCATCGATTTATCATTATAAATGACCTTCTTTAGGGGTACCTGGGTGGCTCAGTCAGTAAGTGTCTGCCTTCAGCTCAGGTCAGGATCCCAAGGTCCTGGGATAGAGCCCAGATTTGGGCTCTCTGCTCAGTAAGGAATCTGATTCTCCCTCTTCCTCTGCTGGATAGAATTTTTTTGGCTGATAGTTTGTATCTTTTAATATTTTGAATATGTCATTTCACTCTCTCACGGGATGTAATGTTTCTGCTGAGAAATCTGCTGATTACTTAAGGATGGGGATATTCCTTTATATGTTACTATCTTTATTTCCCTATTTGCTTTGAAGGTTCTTAATTTAGCATTGACTTTTACAGTTTTAATGTAATATGTCTTAGAGGAGATCTTTTTTGCATTGAAATAATAAGGCGTTTTATTAGCTCTGTGGACTTGTATATGTAGTTCCTTCCTCAAGTTTTCAAAGTTCTCAGCTATTATTGCTTTAAATACATTCTTTGCTCTCTCCCTGTCATCTTCTTCTAGTATACCCATTCAAATTATATTGGCTCTTCTGATGGAGTCAAATAGTTTCTTCACTTTTTAAATCTTAGTTCTCTCTCTTCTAACACCTGAATCATGTCTATATTTCTATCCTCAAGATCACTTATTCTCTCTTCCATTTGGTCTGCTGTACTTCCAGTACATTATAATGCAGTCTTCATCTTACTTACTGAGCTCCACAATTTCTGCTTGGTTCTTCTTTGGAATTTCAATATCTTTAATAAAGTACTCCTTTTATTCATTCATTTTACTACTGACATCATCGTATTGCTTTTTTGAGTCTTCTTGTAGCTCTTTAATCTTCATTATAGCTATTTTGAATTATTTCTCAAATTATAATAATCCATTCTGGGGGGTTCAGTTGCTGGAAATTGTCTTTTTTCTTTCTGTAATACCATATTACCATTTTTCAAGGTGTCTGATGAAAAGTGTCTCTGCTGCAGCATTTGAAATAGTAAAATTATTTAGGCAAAGTTTTGCTTACTTTAATTCTAATAGTTCTACAAGTTGGTAATTAGAAGCCTTCCTTTTGTTTGCCAGAAGGTGGCACTATCGCACAAGTTTTATATTTCACTTAAAGGCACTGACTGGCTGGTTGGAGTGTGTCCACTCCAATATATATATCTAATATATATATAATCCAAGGGGGGAAAAGGTGGAAGGAAAGTGGAGGAAGATATATACTTAACACTTGTGGCTTTTGATATTTCCTTGGCCTAGTAAGTGGGTCCTCTGTCTTTGGGTGGAGGCATCCCAGAAGTCCATGGCATTCCTCTTGCCAGATTTCTGGGGCAGATAATAGGAAACACTTTACTTCAGTTCTCTTTATCTGTTAACTTTCCTTCCCTTTTCCTCCTTTCAGCCACTGCAGTCTGTCTTCAGAGCAATGGGTCCCTCCAGTTATAGTGCACATGGCTAGTCAGACCGCCACTCACTGCCTTCACCCTCTACCTCCTCTTCCAGAGAGGCCATGCTGACCTCCTGCCAGATTTGTCACTGTCTTCTCACTCTGCAGCCTCCTCTGAAGTCAAATCCACTGTACCTTCAGGTGCACAGCTGAATGGATCTCTAGAGTATCCTAGTATTCTGTTCAGAGGCACTCTTTTTTGGTTATGGATGTCCAATTCACTGTAAACTGAAGGGAGAGAAAACAGAAATGATTTATGCTGCCATGATGCAAACATCTGCCTGCCTATTTTTATTTTTTATTTATTTTTTAAAAATATTTTATTTATTCATAACAGACACAGAGAAAGAGAGAGGGAGGCAGATTCATAGACAGAGAGAGAAGCAGGCTCCTTTCAAGAATCCCAAAGTGGGACTCATCCCAGACCCCGGGATCACGTTCTGAGCTGAAGGCAGAGACTCAACTGCTGAGCCACCCAGGCATCCTTCCCTACTTAATTTTAATTGGGCTATTTAATTGGGTATTTGGACTGTTTCTTTTCTTTTTTAAAATAAGAGTTCTTTATATATTCTGGTTACTAGTCCTTTATCGAATATATGATTTTCAAATATTTTCCCTACGTTATGAGCTATTTTTCTTGTTCTTTGAAATATAGTTTTAGTTTTGATCTATTGTTTTTTTAAACTTTCATTAAAGCTTACTTGTCTTGATACATTAAATTGACGTCACAATTCACTAATGTAAGGATATCTACATTTTCACAAACACACACAAACACACAAAGCAGTTTTATAGAACACATTTAGAATGTTTTTATTCATTAAGATCATTATGAAAGTAAATATGCATAGCAGATACACAGAACTAACCCCTTAGACGTTCCAAAAAAAAAAATTAGGGGCCAATAGACGTGAAAAAACAAAAGGACCAAGTTCTCAAGTTGGTGATAATCAAGAGAAAATAATGTTCTGGGAGTCAAACTTTGAGAGTTTCAATAAAAGTGCAGCATCAACTGTGTCAACACTGTCAAATTAGATGAGAATTTAGAAATAATCATCTTTTCTTTTCAGACATTTATGATTGCCACAATATGCATTATTCCCTCAGTGGACTAGAGGCAAAAGAAAAACAAAATATTAGTCATGGTGTCAGATTTGTTATTTTATAGCTTTCATAATATATTGCTATTTTACCATGAGTTCTCCTTGCAATCTATTTCTATACATAATTTTGCTGAGCTGATAGGTTTTTCCACCTTTCCTTTTGCACTGTGTGGCAGAAGGAATAATTAAAACTTCATGGGCATCTTTTTTATTGGACAATTTTTAGGAGAATAACTAGTAACTTCTGGCTTCTTTATTGTGATTACCAATGTTGACAAAAATATAAACCTTACAGTATCATTTGTCAGATTGAAGTTCTTTTTAACTATCTTTTATAGATTCCATTTTCATTACACAGAAAACCCATGAGTTACACCTAGTAATAAGAAAGATTTATTTATATTTTAAATAAATCAAAGAAATAATATTTTGTAGGGAGAACTAGTGGGAGGCTTTAGCCAAGTAAAAATTATAAAAACAAAATAACCAAACAGAACAAATCTGGTTGGTATTCTTGGGTCATATTCCTGTCTGTGACACTGATCTATGTTCCTCTGCAGTGCTTCTCACTATGGAAGTTAGGCACCCGACAGAAATATTGAACTGTAAAAATAATAAATGGGTAGTGAAACTCCTTCCCTATCTTTAGTATATAGTGCCTGTGTCAGGTTGAACACTGAAGGGATTAAGTTCCACAGGCTTGTGAGTAAAGGTAAAGGTTGGTTAAAGCTGATGAAATCTAATTCATGTATCATTTTTTACACAATTTTCATACCTCCTTTTCAACTGTTTTTGGGAATAGAACTGATGGGCAAATCACAAAGTGCTATATTATTTTAAGGACTATTTTATTTTAGGGAAGGAGATATTAGTTATGCTGTTTAAATCAATGAATAAGATAATTCTACTTTAGAACACATTTAGGCCTTTTAACATTTAGATTTAAAGATTACTGGCATTGAGAGTTTTTTGTAGTATTACTTACCAAAATTAAACAGGCTCTTTGGTCAAATGCTTAAGAAAACTACAAAACAGGGTAAACATGGTGAAACTTATTGGAGAAGTAGGAGGTGCACATTTTTTTTTCAATGTGACATGAGCTAATGTGATATTGGAAGCAGTAGTTAGAATCAAGATCAGTATGATTGGAGTATCATAGGTCAACTCTAGCTAGCAGTCAGACACAGCACAGCTATAACTTTCATATAAAATTCTGTGCCAAACTGTGGAAGGAGCCTCGGTGTCCATCGAAAGATGAATGGATAAAGAAGATGTGGTTTATGTATACAATGGAATATTCCTCAGCCATTAGAAACGACAAATACCCACCATTTGCTTCGACGTAGATGGAACTAGAGGGTATTATGCTGAGTGAAGTAAGTCAATAGGAGAAGGACAAACAGTGTATGTTCTCATTCATTTGGGGAATATAAATAATAGTGAAAGGGAATATAAGGGAAGGGAGAAGAAATGTGTGGGAAATATCAGAAAGGGAGACAGAACATAAAGACTCCTAACTCTGGGAAATAAACTAGGGGTGGTGGAAGGGGAGGAGGGGAGGTGGGGGTGAATGGGTGATGGGCACTGAGGGGGGCACTTGGCAGGATGAGCACTGGGTGTTATTCTGAATGTTGGTAAATTGAACACCAAGAAAAAATTAATTTATTAAAAAAATAATAAAAAATAAAAAATAAAATTCTGTGTCAAGCACAAAAAAAATAGAGGTCAGCTCGATGTAAGTAATCCATTAATAACTAATATTAGCAGAATATTTCCCTTTATCAAAAGCATGACAGAGTGTTATAAAGCATAAGATCACTAACAAATGTAGGCAAAAATACTCATGTTTTATCTCCAGTCTTTCTATAGTGATAATATAGTTTAGATTCCTCTAGGCTAAAGATCTGAGAACTATACAAATGAACTCTGTTAGTTTAATTTGATAGATATATTTACAATGGTTTGGATTAACTGCCTGTTGAATTTTAATGATAATTTTTTAAGACAGTATCAAAAAACAGAAATTCTAAAGAAGTTGTAAATACTCAGTTAAGCCATCAAAGAATATGCAGTCATGTAAGCAATTTAGGTTTGGAAGAGTAGTAACTTAATATATCACCATGTACTTGTATGTGATTCTTTATTTGTAACATCTGTTTTGCCTGGAGTTATAATTTTTGGTTTATTATTTAAACAGCATGTGTTTCTAGTTTAATATCATGTACCAGGCACACAGTTAAATATATTTCTATCTCTAATTTTCACAAAATCCTATGTTGTATTTTAACAATTTGACATGTGCTTCTTATGTCCCAGACCCTGTATCAGGAGTAGTAATGCAATAGTGAGGAAAAATAGACCCTGTCTCTACCCCAGCAAAGTCATCACTATAATTGACTAGATAGAAATTAATGCAATAATTATAAAAAACACCTGAGCCTTAAAGATTTGAATAAATCTCCTCATATTATGCATTTAGTAAATTTCTGAACCGAGAGAAAGATCCAGTCTGTAACTACTGTATTATGGTATATTTCCCACTTCCACTGAAAAGTCATTCTGTTCATTTTAAGGATAAAGCAGAATCCAACTTCTCAGCTTTACAAATGTGTTTATTTTAAAAGAAAATATGTGAAATGTAGTACCTCCATTTCTAAAAATATTAAAACATATTTTCTAATAATCAGTATTTTTAATAATGTTTAAATACAAATTCTTAAAGTTTGTCATACATTAATAGAAGTCAGTATTTGATATTTGTAGCTGCGGAAATATCTGCCACCACCTCAAGTTCAGTTTATGTATTTAATCTAACAATAAGGGCCAATTAACTTCAAATTTGCATTAGTATCAGCTAGGATATTCTGTTATTGTAATAATAAAGAAGACACATTTTGTCAGTGGATGAAAATAGTTTATTTCTCTATTGTGTCAAAATCACATGTGGGTCAAGATTTTCTCTAAGTGTTCACTCCATTATCCAGATTTTATCTTGTGATACTACCAATATAAACATGATATGGACAATTTTGAGTGGTGTTTTGTGATGAAGCCTAATACTAATGTCTCACTTGTTCCAATCACACTGGCCAAAACTCCTCACATGCTTTTAATCTTAGAATAAGTGAGTTTGGTGAGGAAGTATAAGTAACTGAGAACATTATATAAATATGGGAAGTCAGTGAAAATATTATATAAATATGTTCTTGTGTGTTTAGAAAGAAATATAAAATTGAGATGCAGCATTTCCATTTCAATTCAATGTTTTGGACACATTGATAAGGATCATCAATTTTTAAAAATGTACATTGTATGAGCTGGGGAAAGACAAAGGGAGGGGAATAAGAAGACTCCCTGCTGAGAACACCCCCCTCCCCCATGGGGCTTCATCTCATGACCCCAGGATCATGACCTAAACAAAGAAATATTTATTTTAAAATTATTTGTTTTTTTTATTCCTAATCAATCTGAAACAGTGGTCACAACATAATATCAGTGATTCAACTATGCAAAATAAAGAGAGCTGAAATATAGGGAGAAAAGCTGGCCAAAGATAACATAGATACAAAGAACTTTCTGGAAGTCCACTTAGTAGACAATGCACTAATCTGGCCACATATACCAGAACTGAAATATTCCAAGGTATTATGGTTTTATCTGAGAAAAGTGAATGAGCCAGAACACACAATTCTAAAAGACCCAGCTACCCTTCACAACTTGATCCTCATTGGATGTAGAGCATATATAGAGACTATCAATCATTGTTTGATTTTGTTGTTACTACTTTCATCCATAATTGTATTGCCACTGTGATTTATCACATATGAACCTCAATGGAATTTTGCCAGATGATGAAGTGGGTTTTTTTTTCCTCTTTAATTTACATACATCTAAAGAAATAGTTAAATTTCTGAATGTTGAAATATTTCAGATAAATTTACATATATATGTGTTAATAAAATATTATTAAGTACATGAAAGGACTTAGATATTTATAGTACTTGCTCAACCAAGCAACCTCAAATTTTACCAAGTTAAAAATTAAATAGAGTTTACTGATAATTTTATTAGTAATTTCCCTAAATTAATTTTAGAAAAATACTGGCCCTCTCTAAGTGAATGCAAAACTGAAATGTCTTTCTCATATTTGTTTAATTCATATTTATATTTGTCCATGCAATGCAATATCACATTGAGGATAAAATCTGTGACTTAAATTTATGTATGTCATCATGGAAACATCTTAATAATACAAAGTTACTAAAAAGCAGTTGCTTAATGAAGCATGAAAAACATAACTTATGTAAGTTTTTAAAATATTTAATCACAATATTGATATATACAAAATAAATAATCTCCTGGTCACTTGAGGTTTGTAGATGAACTTGAGAATGGACCCAGGATGAGCACCAAAGCAGACTTTAAATTTAACTGAATATTTTATTTCATAAGTATAAAAATGTAGTACATAAATTAATGAGTATAAATTATGAATTATGGATAAATTATCTCTGATTTATTTTTTGTAATTTTTCTATATTTAAAAAACTCATCTTTTAAGAATAAAATGTTACAAACTTTTGTTTCTTTTGCCTTCGTGGATGTATCTTGCAAGAAGTTACTGTGGCTGAGTTCAAAAAGGATGTTGCCTGTGTTCTCCTCTAGGATTTTGATGGACTCTTGTCTCACATGTAGATCTTTCATCCATTTTGAGTTTATCTTTGTGTATGGTGCAAGAGACTGGTCTAGTTTCATTCTTCTGCATGTGGATGTCCAATTTTCCCAGCACCATTTATTGAAGAGACTGTCTTTCTTCCAATGGGTAGTCTTTCCTCCTTACCGAATATTAGTTGACCATAAAGTTCAGGGTCCACTTCTGGGTTCTCTATTCTGTTCCTTTGATCTATGTGTCTGTTTTTGTGCCAGTACCACACTGTCTTGATGACCACAGCTTTGTAGTCCAACCTGAAATCTGGCATTGTGATGCCCCCAGCTATGGTTTTCTTTTTAAAAATTCCCCTGGCTATTCGGGGTCTTTTCTGATTCCACACAAATCTTAAAATAATTTGTTCTAACTCTCTGAAGAAAGTTTATGGTATTTTTATAGGGATTGCATTAAACGTGTAAATTGCCCTGGGTAACATTGACATTTTCACACTATTAATTCTGCCTATCCATGAGCATGGAATATTTTTCCATCTCTTTGTGTCTTCCTCAATTTCTTTCAGAAGTGTTCTATAGTTTTTAGGGTATAGATCCTTTACCTCTTTGGTTAGGTTTATTCCTAGGTATCTTATGCTTTTGGGTGCAATTGTAAATGGGATTAACTCCTTAATTTCTCTTTCTTCAGTCTCATTGTTAGTGTATAGAAATGCCATTGATTTCTGGGCATTGATTTTGTATCCTGCCACGCTACCAAATTGCTGTATGAGTTCTAGCAATCTTGGGGTGGAGGCTTTTGGGTTTTCTATGTAGAGTATCACGTCATTGGTGAAGAGAGAGAGTTTGACTTCTTCTTTGCCAATTTGAATGCCTTTAATGTCTTTTTGTTGTCCTATTGCTGAGTCGGGGACTTCCAGTACTATGTTGAATAGCAGTGGTGAGAGTGGACATCCCTGTCTTGTTCCTGATCTTAGGGGAAAGGCTCCCAGTGCTTCCCCATTGAGAATGATATTTGCTGTGGGCTTTTCGTAGATGGCTTTTAAGATGTTGAGGAAAGTTCCCTCTATCCCAACACTCTGAAGTGTTTTGATCAGGAATGGATGCTGTATTTTGTCAAATGCTTTCTCTGCATCTAATAAGAGGGTCATATGGTTCTTGGTTTTTCTTTTGCTGATATGATGAATCACATTGATTGTTTTACGAGTGTTGAACCAGGCTTGTGTCCCAGGGATAAATCCTACTTGGTCATGGTGAATAATTTTCTTAATGTGTTGTTGGATCCTATTGGCTAGTATCTTGTTGAGAATTTTTGCATCCATGTTCATCAGGGATATTGGTCTGTAATTCTCCTTTTTGGTGGGGTCTTTGTCTGGTTTTGGAATTAAGGTGATGCTGGCCTCATAGAACGAATTTGGAAGTACTCCATCTCTTTCTGTCTTTCAAAAACAGCTTTAGTAGAATAGGTATGATTTCTTCTTTAAACGTTTGATAGAATTCCCCTGGGAAGCCACCTGGCCCTGGACTCTTGTGTCTTGGGAGGTTTTTAATGACTGCTTCAATTTCCTCCCTGGTTATTGGCCTGTTCAGCTTTTCTATTTATTCCTGCTCCAGTTTTGGTAGTTTGTGGCTTTCCAAGAATGCATCCATTTCTTCTAGATTGCCTAATTTATTGGCATATAGCTGTTCATAATATGTTTTTAAAATCGTTTGTATTTCCTTGGTGTTGGTAGTGATCTCTCCTTTCTCATTCATGATTTTATTAATTTGAGTCTTCTCTCTCTTCTTCTTAATAAGGCTGGCTAATGGTTTATCTATCTTATTAATTCTTTCAAAGAACCAACTCCTGGTTCTGTTGATCTGTTCCACAGTTCTTCTGGTCTCGATTTCATTGAGTTCTGCTCGAATCTTTATAGGCTCTCTTCTTCTGCTGGGTGTGGGGTCCATTTACTGTTTTTTCTCTAGCCCCTTTATGTGTAAGGTGAGCTTTTGTATTTGAATTCCTTCCAGGTTTTGAATGGATGCTTGTATTGCAATGTATTTCCCCCTCAGGACTGCTTTTGGTGTATCCCAAAGATTTTGAATGGTTGTATCTTCATTCTCCTTAGTTTCCATGAATCTTTTTAATTCTTCCTTAATTTCCTGATTGATCCTTTCATCTTTTAGCAGGATGGTCCTTAACCTCCACGTGTTTGAGGTCCTTCCAAACTTCTTGTTGAGATTTAGTTCTAATTTCAAGGTATTATGGTCTGAGAATATACAGGGGACTATCCCAATCTTTTGGTATCGATTCAGACCTGATTTGTGACCCAGTATGTGGTCTATTCTGGAGAAAGTTCCATGTGCACTTGAGAAGAATGTGTATTCAGCTGAGTTTGGATGTAAAGTTCTGTAGATATCTGTGAAATCCATCTAGTCCAGTGTATCATTTAAAGTTCTCATTTCTTTGGAGATGTTGTGCTTAGAAGACCTATCGAGGGTAGAAAGAGCTAGATTGAAGTCCCCAAGTATAAGTGTATTATTATCTAAGTATTTCTTCACTTTGGTTATTAATTGGTTTAAATATATGGCAGCTCCCACATTTGGGGCATATATATTGAGGATTGTTAAGTCCTCTTGTTGGATAGATCTTTTAAGTATGAACTATTGGGACTTCATCAAGATAAGAAGCTTTTGCATCGCAAAGGATACAGTCAACAGAACTAAAAGACAACCTACAGAATGGGAGAAGATATTTGCAAATGACGCATCAGATAAAGGGCTAGTTTCCAAAATCTATAAAGAACTTATTAAACTCAACACCAAAGAAAAAAACAATCCTATCATGAAATGGGCAAAAGACATGAAGAGAAATCTGTAAGATTTCTCACAGGAAGACATAGACATGGCCAACATGCACATAGGAAATGCTCTGCATCACTTGCCATCAGAGAAATACAAATCAAATCCATAATGAGATACCACCTCACACCAGTGAGAATGGGGAAAATTAACAAGGCAGGAAACCACAAATGTTGGAGAGGATGAGGAGAAAAGGGAACCCTCTTACACTGTTGGTGGGAATGTGACCTGGTGCAACCACTCTGGAAACTGTGTGGAGGTTCCTCAAAGAGTTAAAAATAGACCTGCCCTACAACCCAGCAATTGCACTACTGGGGTTTCCACCAAAGATTCAGATGCAATGAAACGCCGGGACACCTGCACCCCGATGTTTATAGCAGCAATGTCCACAATAGCCAAACTTGGAAGGAGCCTCGGTGTCCATCAAAAGATGAATGGATAAAGAAGCTGTGGTTTATATATACAATGGAATATTACTCAGCCATTAGAAACAACAAATACCCACCATTTGCTTCAACGTGGATGGAACTGGAGGATATTATGCTGAGTGAAGTAAGTCAATAGCAGAAGGACAAACAGTGTATGTTCTCATTCATTGGGGAATATAAATAGTAGTGAAAGGGAATATAAGGGAAGGGAGAAGAAATGTGTGGGAAATATCAGAAAGGGAGACAGAACATAAAGACTCCTAACTCTGGGAAATGAACTAGAGGTGGTGGAAGGGGAGGAGGGGAGGTGGGGGTGAATGGGTGATGGGCACTGAGGGAGGCACTTGGCAGGATGAGCACTGGGTGTTATTCTGAATGTTGGTAAATTGAACACCAATAAAAAATTAATTTCTTAAAAATAAATAAATAAATAAAAATAAAATGTTACAAACTACTCTTCCAAAAATATATACTTGTGATTTTATGAAAATATTTTATGTAATACATGTTGGTACTAGGGGAACTTTAGTTAAAATTCTCTATATAATTATAAATTTAAACATGACCTCTTTTAAAGTGAAAGATATGAACATATTACACATTCATTTCTAAGAATTCTGGCCAAAAGTGGAAGTTTCAAGGCATCTCCTGTGTTTACTGCCATAGAAGATGCCATTTAGGAGAATGAGAAGTGTGTATTGAGTTTTGTACATTTTAAGAGATTAAAGCTATTGAAGTTGTAGCAATAAAACTAGGATGAGCAAATAAGCTTATTCTTACCATTAGATGAAAGAATCTTATTTAGTATGAATACACTCCTTGGATTGAAGAGTAATGGAAGAGAAATATTTGGGAGGCTTTTTATCTTTTAAAGTAAGTTGAAGTAAGAGCATATTCACTGAGGTCAAAGAAAAGAGAAATTGTCAGTCTTGCTAATTTTGAGACAGGTCTTTCCATCCTGAGAGAACAGCCATCTGGTGAAGAGATACTTTTATCATATTACAATCCTTTAATTTAATAACTTGCTCAGGAATGTGAACTTATTATTAACATTATGATTAATAATATTTCTGAACACCTATGAAGATTTGAGCATTGATTTGTTAAGCAAAATATATGTAAGTAAGACAGCCTATTTTAATCTCTATTTTTCAGATCTGTGAACTGAGGTTCTAGGATGTTAAAGAACTTGATCATAGTCATTTATAGATACCTGCAAAGCTGGATATGATTCTGGATCTCGACACACCAGGAAACCCATCCTCAAATTCAAAGGTACTCTAGTCAGAATTTGCTTAAAGACAACTTAAACAAAATTGAGGTGAGAAATCATGCTGTAAATAATGGATTAATATCAATGGAGAGGTTTTTTAATTTTTTTTAAGATGCACTTTAGGTATAGCAAGCTATAATGAGAAGAATGTGGGCTCTGGTATAAGACAGATTCATATTAGAATCCTTGAAAATTACTTTTCCATCTGAATCTTAGATCTCAACTTTCAAATCATTAAAATGGAGGATGTAAACACTTAACTCACAAGATTATAGTGAGTTCCAAATGTGTAAATATGCTACTTAACTTACATATAAATGCAATTTAACAAAACAAAAATAAAAATAGAACTTGGGCTGAGACATGTATACTTAGCTTTTCCTCAAGATATTCTTGATCTCAACCCTCCTTAATATTTTTCTTTTTAATAATATTAGTCTTGGCATAAGTTCTGAGCCTTCACATTGCCCTAATTTTATCTGAATATATAAGCCATTTTTAACCTAGTCACAGTACTTAAATCGATAATGTAAAAAAGTGTAAGAACAAAAAGCCAGGATTAGAATAATTCTGTTAAGTAAACTTGTGCATTGATGATCTTACCTTTACTGTTAACAGGAACTTTATAAATTTATTTACAGATAGAGGAATAAAAAATACATGGTCAATTTCCTGCTTTATCACTAATTCATTGTATGGGTACAGCTACTAAATTATCCTTTCCCTACTTTTGGTTTTGCTACATATTTAAAAACAACAATTAAGCAAACACAATTTTTCTATACCCCTTAACTCTTCTAGATTGATTTTTTTTCCTTTTCCAAGAAAATTACTTTGGTTTTCATAAACTCAAATCAGCATTCCTTTAAACATAAAAAATCTGCCGATTTATATACGATTCTTAATGTTTACTATTTCCTTTTACTCAATGACCGTTAGGATATATTAATTCTCCAAACCTCTACATTGCTACAATGAAGAAAGATGATCTGACTGGTAGTTAATTTTTTTCAAAGTTATTTCTAGGACTGTTCTTTTTTAATGGTCTAATTTAAAATATTTTTAGAGGAAATAGTTGTCAGAGTAGAGAAGAATGAGGAAGGAGGTTACCAGAGTCGAACTCAAGGGCACAGATGTGCTAGGGCCATTGACTGAGCAACAAGAGCTAGAATACGACAGAACAGCTGGGCCACCTAGGCAGCTCAGCACTCTGAGCTCATATAGCATATATATATATATATATATATGTGTGTGTGTGTGTGTGTGTGTGTGTGTGTGTGTGTGTGTGTGTATATATATATATATATATATATATATATATATATCATATATAGATACCTGCAAAGCTGGATATGATTCTGAATCTCAACACACCAGGAAAAACCCATCCTTTAAACCCACTAAAGTAATATATATATATTCTGCTTATAGCCTGGTGGATGAGACAGATTATAGAGAATTATGATGACATATTATTCCAGGTGATTTGACCAAATAGGCATTTTTCAGAAGATATATTACAGTCTTCAAAAAGAGAACTAGTAAGAGAAGGGGAGGCTATCTTTGATCCCATAGCAGATTCAGAATGGGGAAAAAATCATTAAATTAAAATAAGGTTTTTTTTTAGGAATTACGTCAACACAGAAATATGGTTGAAATTTCTGAACATGGGTACTTGAGGTGATCTTTTGAAGTTTCCACATCCAAGACTAGGCTATCAAATGAAAGTGATAGAGTATTGAATGAATCCAGGAATTTTGAATAAGACTGCAACTCCTAGACATGAGAGAACAACTTGCTTACAGGTATACCTGAATATGGAGCTAGATGCAAAGAGATTCCCTTATATTCTCAAATACCATCAAAAGGCAATCTTTTGTCTTTCTCTCAGAAAGATATTGTTTTACCCTTTCCTTAAATATTTGTAGAATGAGCTAGTGAAGCCATGTAGGTCTAAATTTTTCTTTTGGAAAAGATTTTAAATACAAGTTTAATTTCTTTTACAGATATAAGACTATTCAAGGAGTTTATTATTTTGTTCATAGCATTTGAGAGTTTGTATCATCAAAGGAACTTGACTCTTTTATCTAAGTTGTTGAAGTTATTGGCAAACACTTGTTCATAATATCTCCATTTCTTAAAGTATTGTATAGACATATAGTAATGTGCATTAGCACATAATACACATGATAAGTGTGTAGTAATGCTACTTCTTTCATTGATGATGCTGGAAATTTGTGTCTTCTGGTATATTTGTTTACTTCTTTCCTTTTTTCCTCCTTGTCTCCCTTCCTGCCTTCTCCTCATCTTTCTATTTCTTTTGCATTCTGGCTAGAGATTTATCGAATTTATCAATCTCACAGGATTTGCTTTTGGTTTCATCAATTATTTTTTCTTGGTTTTCAATATAATTGATTTCTGCTCCAAAATTTATTATTTTTTCTTCTGCTTATTTTGTGATTTTTCTCTTCCTCTTCTACATTCTCAAATGAACATGAAAGTAATTGACTTTATACTTTTCTCCATTTTAAATAGAAATTTAGTGTTAGAATTTTTTACTAGGGCTTTTTTTTTGGAGATTTTTTTCTTTATTGAGAAGCTTAAGACTTGGGTACATCAAATAAAACCAATTTCTGGGGGAAAAAAAATCAAAACCCACAATAGAAAAAAAAAAAAAAAAAGGTTAACACTGTCTGGGCCAAAGCAAAACCCAGAGAATATATTCTTTAAATTGAAAAATTCTAGGTGCTTCATAATTGACCTTTTGATACAAAATGACCTATTAAATTTCCAATTTGTGGTTCCTGGTGTTGAGGTCCATAGGACACGCTAGAAATCTTCGAACTTTGAGCTGAATTCCAGGAGGGGTTATTTGGCTTTTGAATCGTTTTTTCCTTGTCTAAGAGGTAACTTGTACCCTACACGTTTTAATGTGTTTTTTCTTAATTTTTGTTCTTTCTCTAATACTTTCTAATTTCCAGTTTTCTTTCACCCTTGAATTATTTAGAAGTATGTCCTTTAATTTCAAAATATTTGGATATTTCTATTATATTTTTCCCTATGATTTCTAATTTAATTCTATTGTGGACAACAGAACTGTTTTGTGTTACTTGACTCAGTTAAAGTTGATTGAGATTAGGTTTATTGAACCAAGCATAGTTCACTTGATAAATATTCCCTGAATATTTGAAAAAATATGTATAAACTTCTGTTGGGTGAAATGCTTTATAAATAGCAGTTAGGTGAATTGATTGAGAGTGTTGCTAAAGCCTTCTGTATCCTTTCTGATTTTCTGTCTATTTCTAACATCAAGTATTCATAGGAGTATTGAAATCTTCAACTGCATCTGTGGATTTTCTATGTCCTTGGCCAAAACTAGATTTTGCTTTATGTATTTTTAAGCTTTGTCAATATATGCATAAATATTTTGCACTGATGTATTATCATCAAGAAATCATATTTTATCATTATAAAAGACTTTTCTTACTGCTTTCATTATTCTTTGCTCCAAAATTTATTTTTTCTAACATAAATATAACCATTCTAGTTTTCTTTTGATTAATCTCATTATAGTATATTGTTATTCCATTATTTTGACCTATGTCATTTTTTATATTTAAATAGATATCTTAGAGGAATTATATAATTAGATTATGCTCCTTTTATTCAATTTAAGAACTTTTGGCATTTACTGCAGTGTTTGTCATTTTACATTTAATGTGATTATTGATATGATATTTAACCTTAAATATTTCTATCTGCTTGCTATTAATTCCATCTATTTTTTTCTTTTTACATATTTTCTGGATTTCTTTTAAGTAATTTGCCACATTTTATGATTCGATTTAATTTTCTTGTTGGTTTATTAGCTACAACATATTGTTTTGTTATTTTAATGGTTACTTTTGGTTGGTAGTATTTATCTTCTATTATAGTCTCTTTCAAACATTGTATAAATTTCTTAAAGTAATATTTAATTACCACCTCTAGGCTTCCATGCTTTTATTGCCATACATTTTACTTCTATATAAGTTATAAGCCACAAATTTCTTATTTTGCAGACATTTTATTTAAATGAGAAAACATTCAAAGTGTTAACATGATTTCCTCCACATACTTTTCCTTTTCTTCCTCTTTCTTCTTCTTGTAATTTGGAATGTGAAAGTTTTATGGCCTGAGTACATACAGAAGGGAAAAAGAAGAAAATGTATAATCATGGTTCTGACTGGCTCTGGCACTCTCATACTTTAGTGGGGTTTTCTGGTACATTGCTTTTTTTTTTTTTCCCCAGAACTACAAACATATAAGGATACTGACTCAAGGCTCCTCTTCTATAGTCACCCATTATTTTAGAGCTTGCAAGAAAAAAAATCATATTTATCTATAATGTTAATGCTCTTAGTAGAAGTTTCCATTCAATTTTACCATATGTTTTAAATTTATTTTTATTTTCTGATTTTAATTCTGTGGTTATCATCCCTTTTGGGTATGCTATTACATTTTACAAGGTAGTATAATTATTTATTATTACTGCCTAGTAAATCAGTAAGAGGCTACATTTTCTTAAGAGTAAAAGATCTGTCTTATTTTCATTTAAAATTTGTTGTTTTATTGTTATTAAAGGATAACTTGTACACAAAGTTTTATAGATTATTTTAATACATGTATACATAAGGATCAATAAAATAAATAGATTTGAGCAAACCTTAGCTTTTAAAAGTTAAGGCCCTAACCAATCACAATATTTATCATTCAGAATTATCAGTATTGATTATTAGTAAGAGTTATGCTCTGAAACTTCAATAATATTAATTATGCAGCACTTTTAAAGAGAAGTCAATTATTCTTTACATTATGAACTTTGAATCTATTGCTACGTATTCTGCATGTAATGACAATAACAGTAAACAGTGACAGCCATATCTTTAACCTATCAAACAGTGATTTCAAATTGTTAAAATAGTTTTATTTGTTTCTCATAGCTGATTAAATGGAGTTATTTTCATAACTTAAAAATGTTTTGCTGAATATTTAATTTATACCAGGATGTATGCTATAAACAGAATATATAACAATGAACAAGAAAAATACGTTCACTTTTCTTATGAGCTGGGGTGAGGGGTAGGAATTTGCTTATTCTATTCAGATTTTTCTTCCTAAATCTTAGCATATTCTATTATGCTGACTCACTCTAACCATTGAGACACTAGAATTTTCACAAAACCTTCATTAGCACTGAATTTCAAGGTGAGATTCATCCCTGAAGTCATTTGTGTGGTTCTAGGGAAGTTATAAACAAAGACTGATAATTGGCACATTCTCAACTAACATTATCTAATATTTTTCTAAAAATATATAATTTTACTATTTATTTATGCATTCACATTATGTTGCTTGAGGTAGAAACTAACATTGTGGGTTGAGAAAATATAATCCAAGAGATCATATCTAAAAAGTCAAAATAATCACACACTTTCCTAATTTAAATAAAATAAGGAAATTATTAATTAAATACCAGTATTGTTCCCCTCTCTTTTCTGTATTTGAAAAAAAATATGGGGGAAATGCCTGGGTGGCCAAGAAGGTTAGCACCTGGGCATGATCCTGGAGTCCCGGGATTGAGTCCCACATCGGACTCCCTGCATGGACCCTGCTTCTCCCTCTGCCTGTGTCTTTGCCTCTCTGTCTCAGTCTCTCTCTGTGTCTCTCATGAATAAATAAATAAAATTTTTAAAAGAAAAAAAATGAAGCAATTTATCGGGTACTATTGTGCAGGCAGGTTAAAATGTTCTATCTGTCCTATAGTTTAAAAGCAAAAACTTAAAGGAATATTCAAAATAATATTTTCTATCATTTTCAATATTAAATTACAGTGAAGGACCTTACATTGATAAATTGACCCATGTATAACCTGCTCCATTTTTAGCTCAGGGAAATTGGATAATATAATATCATTATGTATTTGGAAGAAAAATTGTACCTTCTTATCACCCACAGAATCTATAAACTATTCTATAAACACAATTACATTTTTCCATTGATTTCCCTGAACTTTCTCTAGGGTCACTCTTATTTTTATTCTGAGAAGACAATTTGACTTTCTGTTTTCCAGTTACCTGAAGAGTAATAGTTACTCTTCACATTATACTCTTTCCTTGCCAATGAAGGCTTTCATTAAATAATTTATTTAATATGTGATAGGAGATAAATTCTGAAATACATGGAGACCAATGCATATCTAACCAGAGAAAGAAAAATTTCCACTCTCCTTTGAGGACTAAGCCATTCTTATAATTGGCAATCTAGTATCACTTATATTTCCTATGGAAATAAACCATTAACAGGAAATAAAAATGAATAGAAGACTCGTTTAACAAAACGGCAAAATAAAAAATACAATGAGATTAAACGATTCATATCACATATTCAGATGTGAATTTTTTTTCTGTAGTTTATCATGGCTTCTGAATCTGTTCTGAGGTCTCTTCTACATATTGGCCATAATCATCATTATAAGCTAATTTCTTGTTTCCTTAGTCATTTCACATTTAAACTGGCAATTCATAATTTTCTCCTAGACTTCAAAACAAGACCTCTGTGGGTCTTCTGTTTTTCTATGTCTGCCATGCTTTTCCAGAATGACCAGAAACATGGTTATGCTGCCCTTGAAATACCCCTCACCTATATCCCTATTCTATTTTTCTTATGCCAATGTGGGAAACCTTGGGAGTAAACACTTCTCAGAGTATCAGATAAGAAATTTGCTACAGGTTAGATTATCCTCAAGTTAATAATTGTATCCAGATATTTGACATCTCCACACTTTAGTATTTAACCTGGATAGCTATATGGACCAGGTAGAGAAAGTCTTTTACAGACCCATTTCAACAACTATAACTTTGTCTCTCTTCTTCCAACAAAAAGGTCAGTATCTAGGATGGAGGAAGAGAGAAATGTTTACTTAAGCAAAATGGAAATGGGGGAGGGAGAACTGGATGTTTTAAATAAAATTCTACCAAAATCTCTTTGTCTCACTCATGGATTATGGGTTTTATCTTAAAGCTAAAAATATCATTAATTTTGTGTTAAATATGTTAGAAGAAATTAAAGACTCATATGTTACTGTTCAGAGGAGAGCCATGGGATTAAAAGGTCAGTGGATAGATGATATGGAAACTATCCATTAATATTTCACAATTTCATTCTGATGATAATAAACAAATATTTGAACTAATTCACAAGACTTGGGTATATGGAAGTTTGTTGTTTCAGAAGACTATGTAAGACAAAAAATCCTAATAGTTAATGGTTTAATGGTTAAATGCCTAGATACATAATTCTTGGTGCAATATTTTAATTAGGAAAAGATAGCCTAGTGTAGACATCTGCAGATCCCATGATCTGAAGAGTAATGCAAATCAATCAACGTGTAGTCTGACAAGACAGACTTGGAGCTTCCCATTGGATGCAGTGGGATGAAGATCAATGTCTCTCCCTGACTTTGTAATCTTTCAAAAATTGATACCTCCTTCTGCTCTTATCTTTTCTTTTGCCAGAGGCCATTATGCTTTAATTTATTTTAGGTTCAGTCTGACAATTTCTTGGCATTTTGGAATCTTTAAAGAATATGGTAATTTTCCCCCTTTGTCTTATTTGAATGTTCTTAGCCTCTGCATTTTCTGATAGAGTTATAATAAATAATATCCAAATCTGTTTTATTTTCTAATTCCAAAAGAATCACACCATAAATGTAGGGACCAAGTAGAATTAATGTTTTCAACATTTCAAATTGAGAAGTATGCAAATCATTTTTGTTTAATATAAGGACTATCTACTTAGGAGTTTTAAAATTTCTCCAAATTCCTTTATCAACTTCTTTGTCCCTAGAAACAAAAGAAATTGAAGGCTTCTCAAATTTTCCTATGCTTCAATCATTAACATCAATTTAAATTTGTCCAACTTCCTGGGTTCAAGGACTGTCCTTTAAGACTTTTAAATTCATGATACTTGAGGCCTGCAATATGAGAGAATGGCCTAAATGAATAACATCAGAAAAGTGCAGAATTTTAAATGATTGCTTATCTAAAACTGAACATCTCCATGCTCAGCTACAGTCATTTAAATTTGGGATTTCTACCCTAATAGTGTACAGCTGGTGGTTTAGCCAGTCATAAACTTGACAGCAGGATTCCTTAAAGGGCCAGGATTTCAATATGTAGTTAACATTTTTGTCTACTTTTGCATCTCCTTTATTCTATTGTGTTTTTCTTTTTTTTTTCTGATTCTAAGCCATCTGTTCCTCTGTCAGAAGCCAAGGGGCTAAAAAAGATTGTCTTGCTTAATGACAGCCCCCAAATGTCATGACATTGCAAAATTGCAGGTATGGGTATTGCAGATATCAGAGTTGTGGGCTAAATAAACTGAGATAACTAGAAAAATACAAAGAAGCTTTAAAAATAATATCCAAAGATTTTTTTCCCTAAATTACTAAGAAAAAAGGTACAGATCAGTCATAATATAAATAAACTTGTCATTCAATAAGAGTGAGAATGAGATGCTTCTTATACAGCATAAAGTGTAGTCTTTTCTGCATAATCAATAATCTAGTCTACACAAGCTGGAAGCAATAACCAGCCACTTCTTGGAAATGTAGAAGTATCTTCATAAGATATTTCAAGCCACAGGGATCCATCTGCTAATGTGGGAAGCTGGTGCCACGAATTTAAGAACTTCATAAGTTTTACACAGAAACATGCTCAGGACCACAATTTTGGCTTCTGACAAGCAGAGACTGATATTACATAAGGCTGGGCATGTTACATGCTTAACTCAAAGTGAAGACTAATGTCTGTCACACACTAGCTTTCATGGAAAGATGCTCTTCTATCAGAACAGATGGCATGCCATGACTCAACTCTCTGTGCCTCCATTTCACAGATTTTCCCTTTTTTAACTTACTCTGGCTCTGTGTATGTGTGTATATGTGTTTGACAACTTATTCAGTGGGGAAAGGCCTCCCATAACCATCTTTGTGGTTCTGTGATGGCCCACTTGAACACCGATGACAGCAAGTCTTTATAGAGAACTAGCTATGATGATGGTCATCCAAGATTTATTTTTTCCAAATATATGATAAATTATGATATATGACTTGAACTTCTCATCCAAAGCTTGTTATATTACATATTGTGTACATTTGTATTTCCTTAGTAACTATAACACATGAAAATTTTCATTTTGTTTTAAAAGTTTTAACTATTATCTTCAAAAGCCATTAAATATTTTCAAGAATTACCATGGTTTCTATATCAATCCAGTAGCAGTGCCCTTTCCTGGCCAGTTTATAAAACTAGTTAACTTTATTAAAAATGGTTTAAGTAAAACAAAGTCTTTTAGGGTGACTGGGTGGCAGTCAGTTGAGCATTGGACTCTTGATTTCAGTTCAGGTTGTGATCTCAGAGTCCTGAGATTGAGCCCTATTTCTGGGGTTCAGCATGGAGTCTGCTTTAGACTCTCTTCTCCTTCTGCCCCTCCCTCCCTGCTACTCTTTTCTCTAAAAGAAATAAAATCTTTAAACAATAAATAAAGTCTTTTCTCAACTCATATGGGTTGATAAAAATGTGTTATCATTGTAAACATGTAGTAAATGAAGGTTTTTACTTGAAAATTTCTTTCTGGTTATTAGTATGAAAAAGAAAATTAAAAAGTACAAATATTTTACTTCTAAAACCTCTTTATTGCATCTTTCTAAGGTACCTATTGGATTTTATAATATGAAAGCCATGTGGTATTTAATAGTTTTCAGTTTCTAAAAAGATACTATATTCTAGTGTTTGTATGATAGTGCCCTTAGTTCAGGTAAGTGTAATGATAATATTAAAATACTTTAATCATTAGGTTATAAACTTTAATTTGTTAATAAAATTTGACTTTAATTGATTTTTGGAAGTAAAATATTTTGGACTTGTGTTATATAATTAGTTAAATCAATATAAAATTAATAGTAGAATAAGATATAAGCATATTATAAAAGTTAGGTAGAACATTTTTTCTATTATATCTCCAATTCTCTTGAGTACAAGACTCCTCAAAGGCATAAAATAATTCATATTTATTTTAAGAGGTCTTTGTATTCATTGTATAGTTTGTTACATAAAGTGTGGGTCACTTTGTTGTTGAAATAATATTTTGGCAGATCTATGACTTTAATACATTATTTACTTGGACACAAAAGGACATAATTTCTCCTCACTGAAGATACATGAAACCAATTTTCTTTTCAAAAACAACCGATTAGCATGATTCTACTGGTATCGTAGGTATTGCTATAGGTAATTTTTTCTTGTCACTGTTTCACAGATAGAAATGTGTCCTCTTCACCTATTTTTCCCTTTCTTTTCTTGACCAGTTTGCAGTTACCAAATACACTCTATTTAAAGCTAGGAAAATAATTCTTAATTATAATCATCATAAAACCAGATTTTAAAAGGAATAGTGATTATCCACCATCTGCAAATATAGTCAAGCTGTCAAAAAAATCTGTGACTACCTCCTGTATACAGTATTTCAATTACTGCAAGAAAGATTTGGTCAAATGGATCTATTTATTTAGAGTCAGACATTTAAAATTAACATAAAATATATATCATCTCTCTAAATAATATAATAGGTAAAACAAAATACAGTGTGAATGGAATTTTATTTTAAGGCATTTTGTTAGGGAGCAGATTAATTGACTATAATGTGTGAATTAATATAGGAAAATAGAAATGATAGAATTGATTATAAAACACCCATCAGAGCAATAAAATGCATCACACAACTATGAAGATAAAGAGAAAACAGAGGCTGCAGAGGTGGGAACAGATAAACATGTAACTTAGACTTCTTGGAACAATTAAAGATGTGGAGAGCTCCACTGGAAGCAACTATATCCATTCTGTTATGTTCTGCTACCCTTGGCTCTGCGTTTCCTGGCAACAAGGTCTTCTGAGACCCCTGTTGGGGACAAAACTGGTACTAAGCAATCTTCCGTGTCTAACAACCTGGCTCTGTTTCTAGTGGTTGAGCTAAAAAACACAAACACATTCACTTGCTCACAAGCTAAAGCATAGGGAGATGCAGTTCTTTCTCTTGCTGTTGTGGTTTGCTATATACAAGAAGCAAATACTTCTAAAAAGTGAAAGACTCATTTTTGTGTATGTGGAAGAAAAGTAGAAATTAAATGAAAAGGCACATGAGTATGAATGTTTTTGATAAATGCTCACTGCACTTAAGATGTATATAAAATATATGGCACTTCAGTAGTATAATAACTGAACATGCACATTAGTGTCAGGGGACAATCAAAGACAAGTTTTTGTTTTCAAATATAATACAATATTTAATAAATATCTGTTGAATGAACACATCAGCAATATATATTTCCCTCACTTCGGTTTTATACAAAGAACTTAACATCAATTTATTTTTGCTAATCAATTTTCAATAAAATTGCCATCATGAAAAATATTCATGATACTGGTCTGATATCTGTGGTCCATCAATTCTGAATTTTATAATTTGATATATCCAGAAATCAAGATATTCCATGTTTAAATCAAATTAATTTCTTACAGAATCAAATGTATTGACTATTGCTTTTGCACCATGCCTTGAATTTGCATTAAGGCTTATTTTGGCATTCAGCCATAAGAAATCATTACTGCATTTGTAGTAAGGATAATTTTAAGACCATTGTTCACATTGGTGCAGAATGACCTATTTACAAGGGCTCATAGAGAACCATTTTACTCTTCAATACCAGCAAGACTGTGTTTTTCCTAACAAAATTGAATGAATATTATGAATCCTTCTGTCATTTGTGTAACATTCCATAATTTATCTTCATTCTAGCTACTAAGAAATTCAAAAACAAATTTAAGGCTTATCCCAATGATATAGTACCTAACATGTGCCTGCTTAACAAACTTACCATATGGCTAAATTAATTATTCTATTTTTAGTAAGCTTCTATCTATATTTTCTCATGTTTATTTTTTAAATGTATTTTTAAATGTGAATAGCTGGAAGCTGCCTCAAAGACTTTACTAGATAGAATGATGCTGGATATCAATAATAGTACATTTGTAAACCTGATGCGTGATTTAATATACATAATATAATAAACATGATAAGATCTCAATACTGGATTTAATTGAATAAAAAGATATCAAAATTACCTATGAAATCTTAAAGCTTAAACTTTACTCATTGAAGACTGCTGATGAAGAGAAACTTTGGAATAAGATATGTTGACAAAGTTCTCTCATTAGGTTGTTTTTCCTCACCCAGCTATACAATGTTTTATACACATATAAGCAGATTATATTTTCTAAATAGAAAAAGAAATACCAATTACTTAAGTATATAATTGCAGGTAAAATATATAAGCTACATATTTCTGGAGAAAATAAGTGTTTATAAAACAGCTAGCAATACAAATCTTGCTCACTAAATGTTATGATTTTTAGAGAATATTTTATTTTCTTATCTCCTATTGCTATACTTAGATAATAGGTAATTAATATAGTGAAGTGGAAAAAAAGTATTTACTGGGATCCTACTATGTTCTAAATTATTTTATATATTTTGCCACTTAATTATTATTCTAATAATGCTGCTTAACTAACTGTATCAAAACTCAGTGGTCAAAAAACCAAAATTTGTTCTCATTCATTCATTCATTCATTCATGTGCAATCTGCATGGGTTGGTAAATTTTGGGTAGGAGAGGCTCGGGTAGATCCAAGTTACAGGTTAGGCCCAGGTCTTCATATGTTTATCATGCTCTTTGGATCAGCAAGCTGGTCAGAGTAAAGTTTTGTTCATTTTAACCTGATAGCACAAGTGCAAGATGAGCCCCATCATCTGTGCATATTTTAAGCCTCTTGATAAAATATGTGTTGATATTTTATAATAATGACATTTATATGTTATGTATAAATATATGTATATTTTTAACATATATATTTTTAACATTTGTGACTGAGTAAGAGAAAAACTGAATACATTTTGTACCATTTTGCACTTAGTCCTTTCACATTCAGCTTGTTCAATGTCTTTATTTATTGGAAAGTCCACTGATCACCCAACTGCCAAAGAAAGTAATATTGGCAAGACAAAAGCTAAGGATGGGGAAGTATACTCTGCTTCTAGTGAGAGTAATTATGAACTCATATGGTAAAGGGTATGGATTAATGAGAAATAAAGAGTCAAAGATCAATAATTTTATTTTCCATAGTATTTTGTGTTATTCCTAGTCACATTTCTCATGTGCAAAAAATACATCCATCTCCTTCTTAAGGCTCTTCCAAGTTGTCGTCTAATTATAATAGTCTTTTTATCTAGTTATATGGACATATATTAGTTTCAGGTAAATAATGATTTGATATTTGTATATACTGGGAAATTATCACTACAATAAATCTGATTACATTCATAACTATAAATAGTAACAAAATTCTTTTTCTTGTGATGAAAACTTTTAAGATTTACTTTCTTAACAACTTTCAGATATACACTGCAGTATTAACAACAATGGTCACCTTGTTGCACATTATATCTCCATGACTTATTTGTTTTATACCTGGAAGTTTGTACTCTTAAACCCCCTTCCTCATTTGCTTCCCCTTCCTTATGCCTTGGTAACCACAAATCTGCCCTCTGTAGCCACGAGCCCATTTTGTCATTGTTGACATTTTTCGTTTTTTTTCTTCTCATAGATTCCACATCTAAGTGAAATCATACATTACATGTCTTTCTCTTTCTGACTCATTTTACTAGCATAATGCCAAGTTCCATCCATGTTGTCACATATGGCAAGATTTCCTTTTTTATGGTTGAATAATATGCCACTGTAAATGTATTATATGACATTCTCTTAACCATTCTTAACTATTCTTCCATTGTTAGACACTTCCATTTCTAGAGTTAACATCCTTGTCATGTTCCTGATCTTAGAGGAAAAGTTCAGCTTTTCACTATTAAGTATGATGCTAGCTCTGGGCTTGTCATATGTGACCTTTGTTATGCTGAGGTATGCTCCCTCTATAACAACTGCACTGAGAATTTTTATCATAAAAGGATGTTGAGTTTTGTGAAATGCTTTTACTGCATCTATTGAAATGTTATTATTTTTATCCTTTATTACTATGGTGTTTCAAGTTGATTGATTTGTGGATGTGACCCATCCTTGAATCTCTGGAATAAATTTCACTTGATCATGGTGTATGATCCTTTTAATAATTCAGTTTGCTGTTATTGAAGATTTTTGAATCTATGTTCAATTGGGATATTGGCATAAAATGATCTTTTTTTGTGGCATACTTGACTGGTTTTGCTATCAGTTCAGGTAAATTCATAAAATGAGTTTGGAAGAGACTTCTATTCTTTGGAAGAGTCTGAGAAGAAATGGTGTTAATTACTCTTTAAATATTTGGTAAATTTTGCTAATAAAGCTGTCTGGTCCTGAACTTTTTGTTTGTTGAGATGTTTATAATAACTGATTCAATCTCACTGGTCAATTGATCTATTAAGAATTTATATTTCTTCATGATTCAGCCTTAGAAAATTGTTTGTATCCAGAAATCTAACCACTTTTTCTGGGTTGTAAAGTTTTTGGAATATAATTTTTCATAGTGCACTATTCAGATCCCTTGTATTTCTGTAGTATAAGTGTAAATCAGTGGCAATATTCTATTTCATTTATGATATTTTCTAAACATATCTCTTTCTATGAGAGTGTTTCTAGCTAAAAGTTTGTCAATTGTGTTTGTCTTTTCAAAGAGCTAGTTACTAGTTTTATTGATCATTTCTATTGTCATTTTGTCCTCTATTTCATTTATTCCTACTCTGATCTCTGTTATTTTTTTCCCATCTATTAAATTTGGGTTTCATTTGTTCTTTTTCTAGTTCCATGATGTATAAAGTTGGATGGTCTAAGTTCTTTCTGTTTCATTTTTGTTTTATGTAGCCATTTATCACTATGAACTTCCCTCCTATAACTGTTTTCACTGTGTCCCATAAATTTTCTTATGTTGTATTTTCATTTATCTAAAGGTATTTTTTTCTATTTCATTCTTTTTTTTAACTCATTGTTTGTACATTAGTATGTTGTTCAATCTCCACATATTTGTTAGTTTTCAAGTTTTCTCTGTGTAATTTCTAATTTCATATCATTGTGGTTAGAAGAGATGCTTAATGTGATTTCAAGCTCTTGTTTTGTGGCCTAGTGTATGATCTATCTTGGAGAATGTTTCACATACTTCTCAGAATATGTATTCTCTTGCTTTTGGATGGGATATTCTATATCTATCTAAGTCCATCTGGTCTAATGTATTGTTCAAGGCTAATATTTCCTTATTGGTTTTTTGTCTGGATGACAAATCCATTGAAGAAATAGTATTTTAAAGTCCCCTCATATTATTGTATTACTATCATTATTGTATGCATGTATTGTATGGATTGTTGTATGCATTATTTTATAAGATTTTTTTAAGATTTTATTTATTTATTCATGAAAGAGAGAGAGAGAGAGAGAGAGAGAGAGAGAGAGAGAGGCAGAGACACAGGCAGAGGGAGAAGCAGGCTCCATGCAGGGAGCCTGACATGGGACTCAATCCCGGGATCATGCCCTGGGCTGAAGGCGGTGCTAAACTCCTGAGCCACAAGGGCTGCCCTGTATGCATTATTTTGTATTATTGTATTGTATTTTTCCATCCTTGAACTTTCAGTTTAAAGTATCCTTACATTTTAAGTGAGTCTCTCATAGACAGCATGTGGCTGGATCTTGTTTTTGTTTTGATGCATTCAGCCACTCTATGTATTTTGATTGGAGAATTTAATTTAGTCCATTTACACTCATTGCCATTTTATTAACTGTTTTTTGGCTGTTGTGTAGTTTTTCTGTTCCTTTCTTCTTCTTTTGTTCTCTTTGTAATTTGTTGATTTTCCAAAATGGTTGGTATAAATTCCTTTCTCTTTATATCATATTTTTGCTTTGCAATTACCATGAAGCTTACATATAACAACTTGATTTATGATAATTTATTTTAGTTGCTAAAAACTTAATTTTAAATGCTTAACTTAAATTTAAAAGCTCTGCTTTTTTACTTCTTCTTTTTATGTTTTTGTATTGCAATTTACATATTTTTATCTTATATGTCCCTTAACAAATTATAGTACCTGTATTTTTGCTACTTTTGTCTTTTACTATTCCTACTACTTTATAAGTGGTTAATTCACCACCTCTACAACATTAGATTATTCTGAATTTTATTATATATTTACCTTTACCAGTGAGATGATATACTTTTATATATTTCATATATTTTTCTATTATCAGTTAACACCCTTTGTTTCAACTTAAATAAGTCTACATTTCATGTAAGGCCAGTTTAGTGGTAATAAACTACTTTAGGTTTTGCTGGTCTGGAGAACTATCTTTCCAACAATTCTGAATTACAACTTTGCCAGGTAGAGTATTCAAAGTTGGGAATTTTCTGGGTTTTTTGTTTGTTTTCTTCTTTTTTCTCTTCTTTCAGCACTATGCTGCTTCTTTCAGCAGCATAATGCTGCTCTGTATGCCTGCAAAGTTTCTGCTGAAAAATCTGTTGATAATGTTATGAGTTTCTTTGTAAATAGCAAGTTGTTTTTCTCTTGCTGCTTTTAAGATTCTCTCCTGTCTTGAACTTTTTACATTTTAATTAAAGAATGTCTTGGAGTGGATCTCTTTGGATTCCACTTCTGTAGGTCTCTTTGGGGTTCCTGGATCTCAACGACTGTTTCTTTCCCAGATTAGGGAATTTTTCAGCCATTATTTTTTTTTAACTAATTCCCTTTGCTCCTTCTTGTCTCCACCTAGATCTTTACAATGTGAATATTGTTCCACTTGCTATTTTCCATAAGTCCCTTAAACTGTTCTTGCATTTTTAATTTTCTTTTTAATTTTTTTCCTTTCCTTTCTTTTTTTTCTGTTCTGTGTAAATGAATTCCACTTCCCTGTCTTTGAGTTCACCATCCTTCCTTCTGCTTTATTTAGTCTACATATGAACACTTTTATTCCATTTTTCAATTCACTTATTGTATTCTTCAGTTCTGTGACTTCTATTTGGTACTTTTTTTTGGTCTCTTCATTGTAGTTTTCACTGTGTTTATCTTTTCTTCTCTTGAGCCCAGTGATATCATTATGACCTCTCTTTTGAGTTCTTTATCAGACAAATAACATCTCTTTCATTAAGACTTTTTCAGAGACTTTATCTTGTCCTTTCCTTTGAAACATATTCCTATTTTCATTTCCCTTGACTCTCTGTTTTGGTTTCTATGCATGAGATAAAATTGTCACCTCTCCCACTCTTGGAGGTTGACCATGTGTAAGAGATGAACCTTATTATATCATACTGCCCTAGCTCTTTGTTGTTTTCAATGCTTTGTGATTTTCCAATGAACTTATTTTATTTTTAGTCACTCCCATAGTGCCAGGGTTCGTTGTGCCAGGAACTGTCAGGGTCCCAAAGACACTGGAATATCAATCAACTTTTAGATTCGGGATGATTGAAAGTCAGACTCTTAGGCAATATAGTAGGCAATATATACAGTCCTTTGTGACTGCAAGCATAAATCTTGCTGGTCACCAGTGCCAAGTGACCTAGAAGTGTCCTGCATAGCAGTTTAAAAAAAAATTAAGGCTCTAAGCAAGTGTATAGCTCCTTTTTAGATACTTTTTGGGAGATATCATTTGCCTGGAGTGAAGCAGATCCTGTTCCTGGAAGCCATGTCAAGGCCCCTGGATATGTACAAATCAGAAACCTGATCATCAGTTCAAAGCTCCATGATAAGCAACTATAGACTGGATCTTGTTTTAGTTTGTTATTTGTACTGTGTCCTGGGGTTAGTAGCCAGCTAAGACTGCCTCTCTGTTTTGTGTTTGTTTGTTTGTTTGTTTGTTTGTTTTTTACAGTTCCATGGGACCCAGGAACATGTCTTGCTGGTCACCAGAGCTAATCAAGGTATGTTTTCCTGGTACTAGTAAAAAAAAACTAAGGCACTAGATGTAAAAACTAAGACACCAGATACATGTAAAAGCTTCCTTCTAGGATATACAAATTCACTGGAGCTCAGCAGAGGCAAAGCATAAATACTGCTTGCCTTCTGAGGCCCCTGGAAAAGATTACAATTGGCACTTCGATGTTTAATTAGAAGCCTATTCCTAAGCCTGCACTACTCAGGGAGTTGCCTCTTGCTATGGCCTGGGGATGATGTCAGTTAAGAACTCTTTCTCCATTGGTTATAGTCTTCGGGACCCAGGAGCCCTGGACCTTGGCCACCAGAACCAACTGATTAAATGGTATCCACTAGGTCGCAGTGGTAAATACCAGAGCAGTAAACAAAAACAGGGCTACCAGGCATGTGAAAAACCTTCCTCCAGGAGATGATAGTGTTCTAGTGCATGGCAGAAGGAGAGTACAAAGATGGAGCTCAATAGGGAGTTAAAATGTATAGAATTTGAAAAAAAAATGTGCTCCCCATTAGAGTGAAATGGATGGAGAGTACAAAGATGGTGTCTGCTCATATCTAATCCTGTAGAGTCTCAGCAGATTCCTTTGGTGTTAAGTTACATGTCTGCTTCTCAAGGTAACGTTTGAAGTTCAGAAAAACAGGTCTCTTTCAGAGAAAATCTTGGCATTTTTCAAATGGCTCCTCCTGAGGTGGGAGAGTCCATGCAAAATCCCTTTAAGAATTTCTCAGTTTGCTATAGCCTTATGGGTCTTGTGATGTGAGGCCTGTTGGCTTTCAAAGGTAGATGTTTTGTGGGCTCATCTTTCAGATGCAGGTCTTAAAAGTTGAGGTTTCCTATGTGGGGTTTAAACCCTTCACTCCTCAGGGGAAAGCTCCAGGTTTTAAGTTCCCTTCTGATAGTGGGTTTCCATGCCAAGTGTGGGGTTTGTGGTAAGGCTGTGTCTTAGCCTTTCCTACCTGCTCTGACATGGTTTCCTTCTCACTTACCTGAGGGTCACTCAGCTAATTTTTACAGTTCTTTTTCTAAAGGAAGTTGTTCCATAAATAGTAGTAGATTCAGAGTGTCCATGGAAGGAGATGAGTTCAAGATCTTTCAACATGACAATCTTGAACCCATTTCAACTATGAGTTTCTTACAACAATAGTTCTGAAGTCTAGGATCCCATAGTCAACACTAAATCTGCGTGTAGCACCTTGTAACATAGAAAAACATACATTATACTGGATTTTGATTGTCTATATATTTTTCTGTCACCCCCAGAAGGAGACAGGCAGAAACATTTATCAGACTGCCAACATTCAGAGACAAGAAGAATGAGAGTGCTCAAGAAACATTACTGTATGATGCATGCTTTAGAGTATGCACTCACTATAGTACTTTAGATGGTGTGTTAACTACACACTAATGCACATGTATTGGTTTCCAGGCAATTTGGAACACAAACTAAGGATAAAGAAAATTCTATCAAGTTCAATATAACTCTGAGAGTTTTATGTAAGAGGCAAGGACAGGAAAAAAAAAGAAGCATGTGTCAGTCAGCCAACTGGGGATTTTTATACAGTATATTTTTATATTTCTTCTTTTCCTTTAGAAGAGGAAAAGGTAAGTGGAAGGCTGTAGCAATATAATGTATCAAATCAGAGATAGCATTGTCTTGAATATTATGTCATGACTCAAGAGAATGAACTTGATTTAACAAACCTGTCTTGCTAAATTAAATTTAAAAATTGAGCCACTACTAATTAGACTCCCTGGACATATGGATAAAATAAGTCAGGAAATAAACAGCATTTTTAGAGGAAAATGTGTCAGTGAGAACTTTGTCCTGCTTAACAAAATGGGAAGTACATTCCTAGGAGTATAGGTAACAGCTGTCATAAAAGATCAGAGAAATAGAATCCTAAGCAGCTCTAGTTTTCATATCTATACTTTGGAAAATTCTCTGAGAACATACCCAAGTTCTCTGACTTTCCTCAGATAAGCATTCATGGATACACAGTTGAGGTTGACCTTTGTCTGAGTCATTTCTGCTGCAACCTAATATTAGTCAGACACCTCTGCTAAAATAATCTTGATGTCCTTATTATGTATTACTACAAATCTTCCTCTAATTTTATTCATATCAGGGAAACACTTTTCCAGGGATTAAAAAATAAAAATCGAAAAGGATCTTTATTTTTCTTCTGTAACATTTTTATTTTCTTTTGTCTGGAGAGCTGCTTGCCCACACACCTGTGCATCTTACTTCTTTCAACCTCTGCTTACATCTCACTTTCTATGATAGACCTTCTCTTTTTTATATGGAAGGACATTCTTCCATCATCTTCACTTTCTGGTCCTCTACTCTCATTTGTTCCGTCTCATAGCAGTTATCCCCACTTGACATAAAGCATATTTCCTATTTATGGTATCTCCCCCAGTTGGACAGAGCTCCATAAAAACAAAGTGTTTGTCTGTTTGATTTATGCCTATTCAGCTGTACTAGCACAGTGTCTGGCTGTTGTTGGAAAAAAGGAATTTTTCCCTTTCCTTTATGCCCAGAAGAAATGTTTGCTAAAGCGTTCCATGGATTAAGCTTAAGGTATTATTTATTCCAGTCAACTGGCCCAGTACCATGTGTATTTTATTAGAATTCCTAAATGCATATCAATAAATGTTTTAATACCTAAGGAAGAGGCTTAATTGATAGAATTTCAAGAGGTAGAGAAAAATATATTTTGAAAAAACTTGTGCTAGCAACTAAAATTCAACCTTTTTTCTTAGCTAAACACAAAGTGATAGCCGAGTGTTGACCGTTAAAAATTGGAACATTTAACATATATTTACTAGCATATCAACTTATTCTCCTAATACAAAAGCAAAAATACAGAAAAATACAATTAAAACATGTATAAGAAAAAAGTGAAATAATTACAAATATGAATTTGTTTTAGTGTGTATCAACAGAGGAAAAGACACATTTCACTAGGTAATGCAAAGAAAAATATTTAAAGGTTTTTACTAAGATAGATATTTGTTCACAGAAATATCAGATATGGTTGACTTTGCCATCATTATTGCATATACAGTTTTGAAAAAAATATGGAAGTTTTAGAACTTTGAGTTTCCCAATTGAAAGGACATTTGGTATTACTTTAGAAATTAGCTAAAGTACACAATTTAGGAAGTAAATAGACTATCTAAAATTATCCTTTTTTTAAATAATAAATTTATTTTTTATTGGTGTTCAATTTGCCAACATACAGAATCCTTTTTTTCTTTTGTAATTGGTTTCACAAGTAATCATGTGAAACCTCAGTAAAGAACCTGCTTAACAACTACTCTGCATAAAAAGAATTTGTTTTATTATTATATCAGTATAGGAAAATTCAAAAATTGATTGACATAGGAAAATAAGCACTAATAACAGGCTACTTCTAAGTGGCTTCTATTACTAATGAAAAATGTTCTGTCAAACCAGTGTTCCTTGTTGTTTAATAGAAGAGATCTTCTCAGTTCTTATATACACATAGCAATCTTTTCTTAGAAGAAGAGCGAAATTTTCTTTACTGGAAAATGTAGAACTTAGTATTCATTCTACCTACAACTAAATAACTAGTAGTTCAGGGAGAGAAGTAGGATGTCTCTAATACCTATATTAACTCTTTATACATGCTGTTCGAATTACTGTAGGCTATTAATTTTTAGCATTATCATAGAAATTAAGATTTATTGATTAAACTAGGTAAAAACATTTTTTTGTATTAATGATTTAAAATTATGAGTGAATTAGTCTTAAATTATCTTACCAGCTGACCTTTTTTTTATTGTTTATGAAATAAGAATGTAAAATTAATTGATAAATATTTAGAATCTACATGAGGTAATTATTCAAGGGAAATGTGTGTGTTTGAATTTAGTTACCTTTAAGCTTCTGTCATTGCTTCTTTTGAGAGATACAGACACATACACACACACACACACACACACACACACTGTTGATTATATAAAATATAATCTCAGGACACCTGGGTGGCTCAACGGCTGAGAGTCTTCCTTTGGGTCAGGTCATGATCCTGGGATCCAGGATTGAGTCCCGCATCGGGCTCCCTGCATGGAGCCTGCTTCTCTCTCTCTCTGCCTATATCTCTGCCTCTCTCTCTCTCTGTGTTTCTCATGAATAAATAAATAAAATCTTTAAAAATATATATATAATCTCATCAAATTTCTGTTTATATGGGCTTGAACTAATACACTAGCAAAACATGCCATGAAATGTTCTAAGCATCGATGACACAAAGTTCCAGTTACGATAAATTCACAATCATAATCTTTTAGGTGAAAAGTAAATAATAATCATACTTGTATATGTACATATTATAGTAGACAGTATAGTTGTCACCCAAAGGTGTACATGTCCTAAGCCTTGGCCTGACATATTAACATATCAAAATAACTTTAAGCCACTATGTGGTAATTTCTTAGAGCACCAATAGGAAACTAATATAAACTTATATATATATATATATTTATATGTACATACATATTTATATAAGGATGAATACATTTATGAAAACATACCCATACACATAATGTTAATATATCTTTAAATAAAGAATATCAGATAAGAGAATAGGAATTGCCAAGGGGAAGAGAACTGTAAGTTTTTAAAGAGTTAATGATAGATAAGGTGATCTTTAAAAACACCTTTGAGGTGATATATTTTTTTAAAGATTTTATTTATTTAGTCATGAGAGACACAGAGAGAGAAAGAGAGAGAGAGAGAGAGAGAGAGAGAGAGAGGCAGAGACTTGGGCAGACGGAGAAGCAGATCCATGCAGGGAGCCTGATGTGGGACCCAATCCCAGGACTCCAGAATCATTCCCTGAACCAAAGGCAAACACTCAACCGCTAAGCCACCCAGGTATCCCAATGAGGTAATATTTCAATAGGGACCTGAATAAAGTAAGTAAATTAAGCCCTATGGATATCTGGAACAAAAGTATTTCAGGCAGAGGGACTAGAAATTGGAATGCCTTTGGAGGATTTGAGGAATATCCAAGAGCTACTAAGCCTGGAGCAAAGTGAGCAAGGAACATGGTGATAGGGAATCAGAGATGTTCTTAAACTATCTTTGGTTAAAATAAAAAAATGGGTTCTTTATTTGATTTACATTTTGTCACAGCCAATATTCTTTATAAAACACAAATTATTTTCTAGAAACATAAGTTTAAATGTAGAAGATTTACCAAATGCACCCAACTTTTTAATATTAAAGTCAACATAAAAATGAATTTCAATAAATATGATATCAAACATAATAGGATAAACAATAAAAGTTATAAAAGCCGTATTCTATTCATGAAGACAGCATACACAGGAAGCAACAGTTTGTGAACTAGAGATTCCACTTTGATGTCCATGGACCATTGAAAGCACCTTGGACCTTGTTGTTTTGTTTTGTTTCTGAGAGTGGATGCTCCTGTGAAGTTTTCAACAGAGATGTCTCTCAATTTACATTTTATACATATTATTGTGAGTACTGTGGGGAATAGATTTTGGTGGGTATGAAATATGAAAGCAGGCAAACCACTTTGGAAGTTTTTGAAATAATTCAAAGAAGAAATGAAGTGGTGGTCAACACAAGTGGTGGTCAAAGAGGTAAGAAATGTTGGCATTATGAACATATTTTGAAGATAGAGTCAACAGGATTTATAGATGAACTTTTTAAGATATAAAATATTGAGTAAAATCAAAGATAAATACAATTTTGGAACCTCATTACACTGAAATATAGAGTCACCATTTCCTGAGAATAATGGCGAGGAGCATATAATGATGTTTAAGAGTGGAGAGTCAGAAGGTTACTTTCAATGTGTTACATATTACTGGATGTTAGTGATGTGCGGCAAAGTTAACAGCTTAGACATCAACCCTTTATTCCCTGTGGTCAGAAGTCTGGCCTTGACTTAACAGAATTCTCTGCTCAGAGAGAAGCAGCTAATATCACAAAGTGTCCAGCACCCTGGGACTCTCATCTGCAGCACAGCATTTTCTTAAAGGTTTATGCAGGCCATTGGCTAGATTTGCCTCCTGAAAGCTGTAGGACTCCACTTTGGCTTTCCTGCTAGCTGTTAACCCAGGGCTGTTCTCAACACCTAGTACCTACATGCTGCCCCATGTTGGTGGGTTTTCTCCTTAACAGGGCAGTTGCTTCTTAAAGGCCCAAAAGGGGAATCCCTCTACTCAGCTACCAAGGAATCCTACATTAAATAATAAAATCATAAAGTGATGACCCATCATCCTGACAATACAAAATAACCTAATTAAGAGAGTAATTATCCCATCACATTCACAAGTCTGTCCACAAGGAGAGATGGTTAATCAGAGCATATTCGCCAGGGAGTAGCAATCTTAGGAATCATTTTAGATTTTGCATACCACAGATGACTATTTGGAGTCTGAATGGAAATATCTAGTAAACCATTAAATAGAGAAGTCTGGAATTCATAGAAGAGATTGGAGTTGAGATACACATTTGTGTATTAATTTGGCTCTTTTACATTACCACTCCCTTCTATCCAAATTCTCATCTTTGCTGCCCTGATCTGTGCTACAAAAGACTAATATTTGTAACCAATATTTCATGGGCTCATTTACCTTCAGATTCTGAGCTACTTTCAGCCAATGAAAAACAGAAACTTTCAAAATGCCAGAGAGCCCTGACATGTCCCCAGCATTGGCTTCCAGCTTCTACAGCCAAAGTTCCTTCTGGCCTGCTCCTCTTGTGCTACGGTTCTAGTTATCTAGGGATCTGACAACACCATTTTTTCCCCTTTTCTCTCTAGCCTGGGGTTAGTAGCAGCTTTCTACTGTTGCATGCTTCTCATTCCCTTGTAATCTGTGTAATCCTTTGATAAATAGTCCTTTTACTAAGCTATCTTTTCCTGTCACTTTGAATCTGCCATCTTCCCCATTAGTATCCTTAGTAGCATAGGTATCACAGAACAAATAAAAGACTATGAAAAGAAAATGACTATGGGAAATTAATTCAACAATGGAAAAAATAAAATAATCCCTAACTGAGCTTGTTTTCAGATATTTGAGGCTGGTGTAGTTAAGCTGAAATTACAGTTTATTACTAGATAGAAGGATTATCTAAAAGGCCTTATCATACTTCAGGGAAAAGGCTGCATTATGTCTGTGATATGGAATAAATTCACTCAAAAAGCAATTGAAGAACAAAGAATCCATTCAATAAGTGACTTTAAAAACAAAAATGCTACAGATCAATAAACCAGCTAAATCTTTAGCACCAGTGGGTTAAAAGGTGCCAGATGAGGAAAACACTCAGAGATGATCCAAAAAAGTCACAAGGAGACTTAACCAAGATGGAATGACAAAAGAGGAAATGACAGTGGCAGTACACAAAGTGCATGTTTTCCTGACCAGTCCTGGAATGACATTCATGTAAAAATGCACTTGGTTTTAGAGGCTGCTCTCAACAATATCTAAGTCACTTGAATAAAGTCCTTTCAAGTTGTTGCCGTAAATATCATGACAATATCTAGATCAACATTATAGTTCATGATAAATAAATTGACTTTCAACTAAGTTGAATAATCTCTAAGAACATCCCCAGACCCTTGTGAGTGAAGAAAAGTTTAATGACTTTGAGCAATAACAATGTATGAGTGGTGCAGCTTGACACAGTAGTTATGAGACTGGTGTTTGTTTGAATACCAAGGCTCCCAGTAATCTGCAAATGCAGCATATGACTTAATATCTGTGAGCCTCTATTTTCTGATATACAAAGTAAGAAATGTATTTTAGCCACCTCCATATTATTGTGAAGATTCTATAAAATAATGCATGTCAAGTGGCAGGCACATTATGGACATTGAACAAATCTCCTTTGCCTCAGTTTTGTTTGTCTGTGTGTAAGGGAATGTGTGTGTTTTATTTAAAATCATAATGATAACTCAAACTATGATTTAAAATATTCATAGGTATTTTGGATGGTTGCCACTGGCAATATATTTTGTAAAATGTGAAATATTTATAACAATGATATGTACAATCTTTCATGCAAAGGCATTGTTTTATTCAGAAGGGATATTAGAAGCATTTTCCTTAGTTCATCCCAGTCATATTAAAAAATACAAGGCACTTGATATGAATTTATATGCAAAATAATTTTCTTCATTTACTGATGTTCCAGACTTCAGGAATTACTTAAGCAGATTCATTTTTCCTCAGTCTATAGTCAGCATCTATAGGAGCACAGATCAGAATAGAAAGCACACCACACTCAAATTCATGGTAGCAACTAGAAACATGTGGTACTCACATCATTAAATCTGTCATGTTCACAAAATGCATATAATTAGCTCCAAGCCTTTTTTTCAGACCATAAATTACCAGAATAAACCTATGGGAAAACTTAATAAACCTCATTTTACAATGAAGAATTAGTCTTCAGCAAATTCTGTCGTCTATTTCCTCTAACATACATAGTACTAGTGTTAGAAAAATTACTAGTGTAAAAAGTATTAGTGTACAAAGGTACTAGCAAGAAAATTTATCAGCAAGTCTGACTGCAGAAAGTGTTTCACCATAGTAAACAAGGCTATTTGTTTTTATTTTTATTTTTTTTTATTTTTATTTATTTATGATAGTCACACACACAGAGAGAGAGAAAGAGAGAGAGAGAGAGAGGGGCAGAGACACAGGCAGAGAGAGAAGCAGGCTCCATGCACCGGGAGCCCCAGGTGGGACTCCATCTCCGGTCTCCAGGATCGCACCCTGGGCCAAAGGCAGGTGCTAAACTGCTGCGCCACCCAGGGATCCCTCTTTGTTTTTATTAACACATATATCCAGTACCATAAAGCAAACCAATACAGTAGGAAGAAATAAAAATGTAGTTATGCCTTCTAAAGTGGGAAAGTTAAAACATGTAGGATCATTTTAAGTGTTTTAAGACTTGGTTATCTACTAAGCTCTATCATAAGATCTACATTTATTTTTCCAAATTCAGATTGTAGTCTAATTTTCTACTTTTTGAAATATGCACAAAGTAAACTTCTACTGGCCTTTTGAAAGTCTCTCTGACCTATTCTGGCCATTCTGTTCCCTGTGTTATAAAGGGTTTCCCCCACTGATGACAGAAATACCTTTTCCCCACAGAGACTTATGAAGAAAGCAGAATTCTTCAGTAAGTGAGACTGAGCCAGATTTGGAAAAAATACTGAGAAGTAGAGAACTTAATTAATTAAGAGTAGAAAAAACTGGCCACCTCTTGTCTGGGCCAAGGTCGCCAGTGGCCTGAATTAATATATAGAAAGATAGAGCAAAAAACATATGGGGACCAATAGGAATTGAATAAAGATAGTGCATTTATTTTTGGGTGTGCAACCATTAACTTTTGGATTCATAGAGCTATATATTACCTAGTAAATCAGATAAATTTTTCATTCATATGCTACCTGGCTTTAAATATAATCTATAAAATCGGGGGAAGTGTACATGCACACATACAGTTGGCTTGGTTTGATCACATAATCATTGAATATGGTACTGCAGTAGGCTAAATAACATTCACACGAATAAATGACTTTTTCCAACACATGATGAGTTGTCTCATGCAATGACTCTGAGTATATTTGGAAGAAAGAATTGTTTTGGTAACTCTGTACAAACATGAACCAGTGGGGATTTCTTGATGGTCATGTTACACTTTTAAAATATGTAAACTAAATTGAAGCTACTCTGCAACTGTAGCAACTGCACATTTGCTTAAGATGAAGAACATAAAGAGATTTAAGTTTATTTTAATCATAAGCAGATGGAATTAAATAATATTTCTACAATTGCTTTTTTATCATTTCTACTCTGAATTACTACCAGATTATCTCCTGGAAAAATGCTTGATTATACATTGGGACACCTTTATGTTATTTTCAGGTTTTATTGCAAATAGTTCAGTATTCATTAAATTTAATCATAGTAACATTGCCTTTATCATCAAGTTATTGTTAAGGCAAATTTTGAATGTCTATTTTAATCATAATAACATTACCTTTATCATCAAGTTATTGTTAAGGCAAATTTTGAATGTCTATTTTAAATATTTCCTTTTGAAACGTAAAAATTATGAAATGCTTAGGATAGCTTCGCTAACACACATAAGTGAGAATTTCATTTTCTTAATTGTCCAGTCTCCTTTTCCTTACAAAATTATTCCCAATTAAGGGGGCTGTTTTGCCTTAGAAATAAAGGTGTTATAAAAGGAATGTATGGTAAGAATTTTTCTTCCATTTCTTTAAGTCAATGATGGAGATTCAGAAGTTTGGGATTATATAAATATTAACAGTAATGCATTCTTTCTATTGCACAACCTCCTACTAGACAAAAAACTAATCTATTCAGTGGGTTCATTATATTGGCTGTGGATACTTTTCACTTAAGGCACAAGATTAGGACTCAAAAGTATATATCTGTCTTGTCTTTCTCTATCCCTGCACATACAACTATATATCTGCCATTCCTGCTCTCACATGCTGCTTAGACATAAAATAAATGGAATATATTTACTAGAAAATACATTCTCTTTCATTGTCTTTTGTAATCCTAACCTAAGGAGAGAGTTACCTTAGTTATTTTTTAATGGTTATTAATGCTTGACAATATTTATGTTGCTTTCCCTAAAATCATTACAATCTTAGGCCACTATCTGTATGTGTATCATTTACTATCCCTAAACTTCTCTTAGAAGCTTTTTGTTGCATTAAGTTAGGAAGTGCGTGGAATAACTTTATCTTACATTTTATAGTCTCCAAGAATATTTAAGTATTAGCTAGAATTTTCATCTTTCATGTTCAAGAATTTCTTCTTCAAGTAAGGCAAATACTGCAAGTTTCCTTTTTGTCATTACAGTGGATTTTATATCCTAACAAAGACATGCTCTCACCTGTCAGTTTTTCACTTGAAGTGCCTTAAGTGAGGAATGAGAGTGCCCTAAGTGTAACATAAGTTCAATTTCTGTCACTTTACACAGGGCTTTCCTGGGTATACTCTATTTGTACTCCTTCCCATTAAAACTCACCAGAAAGGGGTAGCTTAGAGTAGTTATTCTTTCCTAAGGGAAACTGAAAGAATTCGCAGCAAACATGTTGCTTTATCTCTCTTCAGGGCTTGGGAACTTGCTTTTCTCTTGTTCCCAATGGCTGTAACAAAACTATATCTTGATCTTTTCTTTCTGATGAAGCTATCATTAGAATTGTTTTCAGGACTAATGGATTTTAACTTGATTCATTGCTCACGTTGGCTTCTAGTTATAAAATTATAGATCCTAGGGTTTAGTGTTGAGGGGACCTGAGAACAAACTCACAGAGATGTAATTCATAAGAACCCACATTCCAGATTTGAATTTTTTCACTTTTTTACCTTATAAATATGTAAAGTGAAGTAATGTTGATATCTCCTGGAGAATAAACTTTATATTTAAATCATTTTAATGAGAAATGTATCCCAAAGAGAGTAATGTAGAGATTGTTTGGATATATAAAATATACTTTATATGATCCCATGTATAATATACAAGTAGCATTGGGTTTCAGATGATATCTGTTTTTATGAAATAGAAGAATGATGATCAAAAAAACAAAGTTTTGTTTTTCTTTTCATTACAAGTGGCATATTTAGCATCTGGAATGATGAGTAAGTGACATAAATGCTTCAATTGATAGAGGGTGTCTTAAAGTATAAGAACTGAGTCATGCTTTTAGTAAGAAATTCATTCATAACTAGAGTAATTTAAATCGCCACTTGTATGAAGTATATTAGTGATAACTCAAATAACATTTATTCATTAATCTAATCCAAATCCAAAGTAAAAATCCTACATTCAGACTTAAAATTTCTATGATACTTCTTGTTTGCAATTTGCTTCAAAATAATTGAAAACTAAAATTTCTACTGTCACCAACATTGTGGCTATAAAGTTGAAGGAATACATTTTATTAGACTTTACAGGAATAAAATATCTCTATTTTTATGGAAAAACATTTTATTTTGGAAGCAGGAAAATTACATTTAAATATCTGAATCTTGATTTTTAGGAATATTTTGGCATATAAGTAAAAAATCTTTTAAAATACATAAATTGTATATTAAATATTTCAAGAATTGTTAATGTAGAGAATTTCATTAATAATTACATTATTAATACTTAAACATTTTTGCAAATAATTATTTATGGTTAATATTGATATTTTCTAGTGATATACACAATATATTAGAAAGTATAAACTATTTTATTTCCCCAAATTAACAATCTACTGAACCATTAGCTAATCTCTTAGTAAATATGACATATTAGTCATAAATATCATTGTCATCTCCCCATTTCCATGAAATGAATCATATATAAATAAAATTTTTCTAAATATACATGAACAGAAAAGGGGCAGGAGTAAATGACAACAGAAAAATATGTCAAGGAAGTAAAAAAGCCAAGAAGTTATAACTGATTGGTGGGATGGAGGGGGTAAAATATAAAATTCTTGCTGAAATAAGAGTGTGTAGATTCACCTAATAGAGCACTGGGATGCTGAAGTCATCAGCCATGATAGAAAGTTGAGATAATTCCTGGGGCTAAAACAAGGAGTTTGGTTATAAATCTAAATGTAAAATAAGTATAACATTTGATTTCTTTACTCAATCTTTGAAGTCACAAAATTGAAGCTCCTCATCCTCCTCAACAAAACTTGGAGTGCCATTAAGATAGATCCAGGGAGGCTCTTGAATGGGAAAGCCAGGCAGAGAGCAGAGGTTAGGTGGGGCAGCCGGAAGACTAAATAAAAACTGCATGCTGAAGAGCCAAACTTTCAATTTACTTCTTCGACTCAACTGCTAATGTATTGGCAACCAGATACACACTACTCCAACAACAAATGGAGGATTATTTAGCTAAAAACTGAACCCAATGAAAAGCTCTGACATATTGTAATAAAAGACTATTACTGACCAGACCACCACGAAGCACACCCATCACAAGCTCTTGGCCATGAGTCAATTTTCAATATAAATTGAAAACTGAAGATCACTATCATAAAATGTTGCCCTAATGCCCTAAAAGATAGGGAACCAGTAGCTGGAGAAAACCCAGATAAAGATAACAGGGATAAGAATGAAGAAAGAGAAATGGAACCATATTCTAATGTCCTCAGTTTTGAAAGATCGTCAAAAATTGACAGCTTAAAAGAGAGAGAAGATGACAGACTGGGTAGAAGAATCTTCACTATACAGGGGTATTTGAAAAAGAGACCAGAAGACATGATTTGGAAATGTCATCAGGGAGCAATAAGAGGTCAATGAGCTAACAGCCTAAGCCTAACATATAAAAAGAATTTAAAAAATAGCTTCCACCCAAGAAGCTGTTGAGGAAGCTGTACCTGTAGGAATTAGCCAGTTCTGAAAAGGATTTATTTCTGAAAAATCTACAAATTGACTTACAAATCTCCACCCTTCTACTAATTTGTAAGAACTAAATGCGATGAATAATTTAGCACATTAAGAGTATGCCTAAAGCAAAAAAAATTGGGAAAGAAATAAAACAATCCACGTCTATTTGCATTTTGCACTCATACTTTATATTCTATATAGGGTTGCCCAATAGCTTGTCAGACAAAACAAAAATTTATTTGCCTTCTAATGTAAATTGTTCTCTAAGATGTAATTGCCTGGGTTCAAGATTGTAGCCATGACTTGTGCAAGGGTCCATGACTGTACTTCTCAGATTCGGCAAATTGATAGTTAAATCTAATAGTCTCTGTGTCCTACTGTTTCCTAGGAGTATCATCAGCATCTACCTGCCACTTGACAGGCATTTCCAAATGATTAAAAATACCTGAGAGGAATAGAACTTATAAATTTTTAGCAGCTTCAAGTGTATGTGTAAATGAATTTGGAGCATAAAGGAGGTTGTAATTAATAGCCATATTTTTCAATAAGGCAAAGTCACCCATAATAATTTTTGTTTTGAGTTGCTACATATCTTTTTTGTTCAATTAAATATTTATTGAACAAATGCAGAATAAATGAAGCAGGGGGTGGGGCTTTTAACCTGAAGATACAATAAACACCTCCAAATATTCATAGGGCATCACGCAAAAACTGCAAGACTTGTTCGGTATTTCTCCAAAAGGCAGAACTTGAACCAAAGGATAAAAATAAGCAACCAGTAGGCTGTAAGACAGTTGTACAAAGTGGATCTCTTATCTTAATAGCTTCTTTGCCAATATAATGCATTCCACCCTAATATTCCCTTCTTCTGAAAGGAGTATTACATCTAATATTTCTCCTGAAGGTCTTAAATAGTTGCATTTTCATGGCAAGCCCTCCACTGCCAGCAATGGATGTACTCATGCTATCAGGAAAAAAATCGAAGTTAACAAACTGGTTCACTGAGGAAGTAGTCTTCTGTTCCTCAGCCACACTTCAGCATTCTGTAAGAGTGATATTCGGGTGGTGAGGAGAAAGAGGAGCATATTCTCTGAAGGGGGTGCATCAGAATCCCTGGCAGCTCAGAGACTGTCTCTGGGGACAGTGCTCCTCAAACCCCAAAGGGATCACTGCAACTGTCAACCATCAGTGCCGATAGAGTGTGCTGTACGCTGGGGAAGGGGCAAACAGCTGACAGCCACTGACCTACATGAAGCAGGAGAGCTGTTTTATAAGTCAGTCACTAAGAAATATAAGCTGCATAATACTGACGGGCTCCATCCAAATCGTTAAACATTACAAAATGAGAATTGTTTCAACAACTATTCAGCATAATGTTTAAGGACAAAATATATAACAATATACTTTATATATGTATTTTATCACATACTCAGTAAGGAATGCTGAGGTGCTTCATCCATCCAATAAATTGAAAATAAAAATTTTACATTTCTATATCTGTCCGTATACAGGATTCTGAAGGTGGATCTTGGACTCAGAATGATACATCAGTTTTCGAGGAAAGCCACATAATCGGTCAGTCTGGCTAACTGCTGCTCACTGGGGATTAGGGGCACTGGGGCAGGCTCTGATAAGGGAATAAAGCTGTTAAAGGACACATCCAGGGCCCCTGCAACTGGCTTTTTGGGCATAACCATTCTTGTGGTAGAGTCAACTTGCCATCCTTGTTCCAATATACCTTTCACAGCCACAGGGAGCCCAACAAAGGCCGCGAAGTCGTCGGCAATTATGGGGGTGTAGGCTTGAGAGACCCGGCAAAGGCTCTTCTTCTTGTTGCATCTCTAAGTGCTTCCATGATTGGCTGGACCGTCTCAGACCACTGGTGTGCGTTGATGGTCGTATGGATCCCAGGGAAATCTCTCTGCCAGATTCTCTGTCCTACTGACCAAATTCCCCCAAGTTCAGAAATTGCAGGCTTTATAGCAGGTGGTATCCTCTTCCAAAGATACCTTGCATTATTCATGTCATTGTGGAGCAGATATAAAGCTAAGAGCTGACCATACACGGGGTAATGGCAATTCCTCCAGGAGCCTCGAGCTCCTGGTTCTCGCACTGATCCAGCAGCTTCTTGAAACTGAAGGCGCCTTGGCCATCACCGCCCCTGGCATCTTCCCGGCTGGTCCCGCCGCCGCACCCTCACCAGAGCCGACCCACGACTCGAGTTGCTGCATATCTGAGTCAATCTTTATTCATTTCAATTGGGATGAAACATTACCTGCCACATGTCTGCACTTCTAGACAAAATAAATTTCACAGCCATTTAGACTGTTCCTTATGATCAGGAAAGTACAGGAGTGCAGGATGACTATACTAATTTGAATACTGACATATTCTTTGCTAAGAACAAATCTTCAAGGAAAGGTGGGTTTTGTTGTTTGTATGTATGTGTGGTGTGGGGTGTGTGTGTGTGTTCAAGTGTCTGAAACAAAAGACCTCTTTCCATTCATATCGACTATCTAGGATCATTGGAATTCCATCATGACAATATGCTTTATCGAGGTATCTATTTTTTATTCTGAGGAGGTATCCTCAAGGTCATAAATCTTTGCCTAACTTTCCTTGTGATCTAAACAGAATTCAATGAAGAAAAATCATCAGTATGGTATGGCTAGACCAAAGGAGTGGAATGAGAAGGGGGTTTAAAAGGGTTGAAGAGTTACTTTGTGTTCCTAAAGAAGACTGAGAAGCTAGCTGAATGTTGGTGGGAGACTGTAGCCAAGATGTCAGTCTAGCAGTGACTCTGCGGTGGAAATCTGTTTAGTGGACTTTCCATCTTTGCCTGAAATGCAGAGAATAGATCACAACCATTAACAAACTTTAGATACCCACATATCTCATCTCAGATCCACTAGACAAACATTAAGAATCTTGTTCCAGACACCAGAAGAATATCAGAGACAAACTCAAACCTCTCACCTCTGCTTCCTTTAGAATTGCTCTGCTGTTTTATGTCCTGTCGACATCTGAAAAGTGTGACAAACAAACAAACAACAACAACAACAACAAAACTACTTGAAATGAAAAGGGAAAATATCCTCTAAAGAGACTATTAAAGCAAATTATTGGATTGCTCTGAATTTATCAGACTGGCCTAAATACACCCCTTCTGCTCTTTTTTTCCACTAGATTGAGGTTCCATGAGACAGATGACATCACTTATTAGAAATTTTTATACATCTGAACATAGTGTGTAAATCCTGCAATATAAAAACTCCTATAGAAGAGAGATAAGTCAATTTAATTTACCTAATAAAACCCCCCAAAACCCCAGGCATCTATTTTATAAATATTACTGGCTCCCAAATGAATCTTGTTAATTTGTAAATGATATTTCTGATAGTCCTTATTACAAAGTAATGTGACTAGTAATTTCTAATTATCCACTTATATCTTTGTTACCCAGAATGTATTTGTAAAACTTAGAAATGTTTCAGAGTTAAGACAATATGGACACAGCACATATGACATAGGAGGATGACATATTTAGCCAGATATCAAATGTAGAATTCTGAAATTTAGTTTAAAATTTAACAAAATCTCTATTGACAGATGAATGTATAAACAAAATGTAGTATTTAAATATAATGAAATATTATTCAGCCTTAAATGGAAAAAAATTCTGACACATGTTATAATGTGATTGAACCTTGAGGATGTTCTGCTAAATAAAATCAGTCGCAGAAGGTCATGTACTATATGACACCATTTATGTGAAGTCCCTAGAGTAACTAAATTCATAGAAACAGAAAGTAGCAGTGTGATTGCCAGGAACTAGGGTGAAGGGGATTACAGGGAGTTTATTTGTAATGAGTAGAGTTTCTTATGGAAAGATGAAAAAGTTGTGGACTTGGATAGTGGTTATGATGGCACCAATAATGTGAATGTACTTAATGCCACTAAACTATACCCTTAAAAATGGAAAAATAATAAATTATATGTTACATATACTTTACCCTAAGTTATAAAAGAGTAGGAATAAAAACAGACTGATACTTTAAAAAGCATCTTGTAACTGACATTTTACTCTATTTTTTAATAATAAATTTATTTTTTATTGGTGTTCAATTTGTTAACATACAGAATAACACCCAGTGCTCATCCCATCAAGTGCCCCCCTCAGTGCCCATCACCCAGTCACCCCCAACCCCTGCCCTCCTCCTCTTCCACCACCCCTAGTTCGTTTCCCAGAGTTAGGAGTCTTCATGTCCCTTTCTGATATTTTCTACCCATTTCTTCTCCCTTCCCTTCTATTCCCTTTCACTATTATTTATATTCCCCAAATGAATGAGACCATATAATGTTTGTCCTTCTCCGATTGACTTACTTCACTCAGCATAATACCCTCCAGTTCCATCCACGTTGAAGCAAATGGTGGGTATTTGTCATTTCTAATGGCTGAGGAATATTCCATTGTATACATAGACCACATCTTCTTTATCCATTCATCTTTTGATGGACACCGAGGCTCCTTCCACAGTTTGGCTATTGTGGACATTGCTGCTAGAAACATTGGGGTACAGGTGTCCTGGCGTTTCATTGCATCGGTATCTTTAGGGTAAATCCCCAACAGTGCAATTGCTGGGTCGTAGGGCAGGTCTATTTTTAACTCTTTGAGGAACCTCCACACAGTTTTCCAGAGTGGCTGCACCAGTTCACATTCCCACCAACAGTGTAAGAGGGTTCCCTTTTCTCTGCATCCTCTCCAATATTTGTGGTTTCCTGCCTTGTTAATTTTCCCCATTCTCACTGGTGTGAGGTGGTATCTCATTGTGGTTTTGATTTGTATTTCCTTGATAGCAAGTGATGCAGAGCATTTTCTCATGTGCGTATTGGCCATGACATTTTACTCTAATCCTTCTTTGATACTTTATAGCAGACCATGACCTGCCATCAAAGCCTAGGAAAGGTGGTTACCACTGGCACCTTTGATTATGAAGTTAAGCTATCTAAAAAAAATTATTCCCTGAATTAGATCCCCCATGAAAAAAGAGCTAAGGTATTTCATAATTCGAGAAAACTGAATAATTTCAACTTAAGGAAAAACTACAGAACTATTTAAAAATCCCTTAAACTACATGAGCCTTTCTTTTATTTTGCCCTTAGCAATACAGCATAATCAGGCAACCTGCTTTTGGAGAAAGAGTCATTTGCATATTTTAGAAAGAATCACTTACAGATTAAAAACCCAAGAAATGAGTATCAGGTTTATATTATTAACTAAAAAGAGGAAAAGAGAGAAAATATGATTCTATTAAGCTGTTGGAAAATGTTCCAGTGATCCCATTATTATTATTTTTCTTTACAGTGGGAGAGAGAGAAAAGGGGATAAAGGGCAGAGGGAGAGAGAATCTTAAGCAGGCTCCATGCCTAACACAGAGCCCAAATAGGGCTTGGTCTCACAATCCTGAAATCATGACCTGATCAGAAATCAAAAGTCAGACACTCAACGGACCTAGCCATCCAGGCACCCTGACCCCAATATTATTTTTAAAAACACTAAGTCTACTATCGCAAATTACCAGGGCCGGATAGAGAAGTAGAACCCAATTTATGCAGGAGAATCAGAGTACCTCATGAATAGTCATATTTTTACTCTTTAATTTCAAGATTTTCTTTTTTTTATTTAAAGATTTTATTTATTTATTCATAGAGACATGCACACAGAGAGAGAGAGAGAGAGAGAGAGAGAGACAGGCAGAGGGAGAAGCAGGCTCCATGCAGAGAGCCCGACGTGGGACTTGATCCAGGGTCTCCAGGATCACACCCTGGGCTGCAGACGGCGCTAAACCACTGTGCCACCAGGGCTGCCCAATTTCAATTTCAAGATTTTCTATCTGATAGTCTAAGTAAATACATTTTGTGTATTGCCACTTAAGTCTTCAACTTCCTCCTTAGTTTACAGAGCACATGGCTAAAATGAGAAACCTCAAATGCATGCACTCTCCAAGCTGTCCTAAAGTTTATTATACTTAAAGCAGAAATCATTGCTGCAGATATCTGCTTATCCTCTTTTGTACTGCACAGTGGTTTCTGTACAGGGATCGAGATGGCAGTGTCCCTATTATGAGTTGCTATCACTTTTTTTTTTCCAATGGAGCAGGTATTTGATGATCTTCCAAAAGCATCTTTGTGAGTCTTAAAGACATTCATACTGTGAAAAATATTCATTTAACAAAAGGCATATGGACAAGTGGATAAGTAATTGGTTATATGCCTGAGACTGCCCACAGGGTTTTGTTTTGTTTAAAAAGCAAAAATCTCTCACTCTGTTCTCGGAATAATATTTCTAGTAATGACAGCTTTAAAATGTAGTGGGTTTTTAAAAATATTTTGCATGGGAAAAGGTCATAAAGATGCCAAGGAAAGAGAGAGAGAAAGAAAGACAGACAAAAATAAAAACAAAATGAAAAACAATCAAAATTCATGGAAAACAAAATACAAAAACATGCTTTTTTTTTTTCGTTATAATCTTTGTGTAACTTACACCATTGCAGTCTTTTTCCTTTTTGAGAATAATAATAGCAGGGGCACAGTGACACTGGTGTGATGTGTTCAGATTACCTGAGCAATCTGTGTGATGCTGTATATATTTCCCAATTAATCTTTATGAAATTTTCTAGATGAAGATCAGGCTGTGAAATGCACTTTGAGTGACTCCCACTAAATCTGATGCCCTGCTGGTGACTATCACTGAAAATCCAGAAATACTCACTTTTTCCACTTTGACTAACCCATTTTGATTTTCAAAATATTTTATAATTCCTATGGTTTACTTTACTTTGGTTTTGTTGTTTTTGTTTTGTTTTTGTAAATAGTGCTCTGCTGAGTGTGACATCTAACTTTCACAATTTCTATAAACAACAGTGCAAATTGTAGAGTGAATAGAAAGCTTGAAACTAATTTTAATGGCAAAGGACAGTTATTCTTAGAGTCCCAATCTTAAAATACTTGTTGTTAATATGTTTAGGCTGCCCAAAGTACTTTCATTGGCCATTTTTTGTAATGTTATGTTTATAATCATGATATTATTCCCTGAAATTTTGTAGTACCTCCTAATTAGGCTATGGAGACAGGAGTTATTATTCCATTTTTTTAATTTTGTACTTATTAATTCATGAGAGACACAAATAAAAAAGCAGAGACATAGGCAAAGAGAGAAGCAGGCTACCCGTGGGGAGGCTACCTGTGGGGCTACCTACCATATGCTGGATTTGATCCCAAGACCCTGGGATCTGGGCCCTTTGGCTCCTACCTGAGCCAAATGCAGCCACCCGGCTGCCCATAATTCCAATGTTTGAAGTAGGAAAAGTGATGTTCAGAAGCAGTTACTTGTTCAAGATAACACAACTACAAATATGAAGACAAATTCAAAGCAAGATTTATCTGATTCCAAAGTCTTTCAATGCCTTGCTATACTAGAAAAAGAATAGCAAAAAGTCAGCAAAAGAAGTCAACATGAGGTGAGGGAATAGAGGAGTATATAGTATATATAATAATATATAAAGAAATATACTAGATTGCATTTTTGTATGGATTTTTAATAAGTCTAAATATAGAAATTGATCTTGGTTTGTGTATTTTATGATTAATTTTGACATCATAACATTAGTTCATAATTTCAAAATATTTCCAATATTTTAGCCATATCCTCACATGTTTATTATATGGGATCTTATCACAGTATTCTGAAAAAAGACATAGAACTATAGAGAAATTAGTAACTTTGATATAAATTTTTTCAATAATTACTATTATCTCCTGAGGATAAATATGACTACATGGGTAAGTATGTAACAACTATTATTTAAATATACTGTGGCAAAGCTGCCTGTATAATGAAAGCAATGGTTAGTGAAAGCCCTTGTACTTCATAATTACCACAATTTCAAAAGGACTTAATATATAATAGCTGGGCAATTTCTTTCAAATTACAAGTAGCATTACACATTACACAACATTATTGTATCTAAGATTCATATGGCCTTTTTCTTTCTTTCTTTCTTTTTCTTTTTGTTTTGTTTTCTGTTTTTTTTTTTTTTTTTTTGCTTCTTAGACATTCAATGCAGTTAGATAAATAAAAACACCTGCCTGGAACATTTTATTCATTTGCATTTCAGCAGCTTCTTTTGTGGTTTGAAGTTTTGTTTAACAAAAGGAAGGAGAAAGACAGGTGTGAGGAGAAACAAAAATTAGAAAGTAAAAAACAGTTGAACAGAGGAAAAATGTAAAAGAAAAAAATAAGAAGAGGTGAGGGATTTATTTTTAAATATTCAAGATATTTTTCTTAAAAATGGTATATCCAGTACTCCATTTATTTTAAAATTGTGTCATAGAAGTTTAAAAATGAAGTTTATCTAAAATAATTGCATTAGTTTCTTTTTAAGTGATATCTTCTTTTAAGCCTGAAATTAATTGCAAGTGATAATTACGTAATAATACTTGAATCAGTGATAAAAGCAACATGAAACTGCTCCAGGGTCATTTCAGAGAATAATGTAAATGTACATTTGTCTGTTCTATTTAATGAAATCTTTATTCTTCCTCTTAAATTATTCTTTCTATGCTTTTTATACCATGTCTTTATAGACTAGTCAGAGAGATTAAGTGACAACCCCTTCATTTCATTCATCTGTATCATGGAATGATGTTTTCTTATTTAACCTTGATTCTTAAATGTTTTATGTCTTTATAAAGTTGAATACTAATGGAGATTTAAAATAAAACATTTCTATGGTATTTAATCGGTGTAAGTAAAAGAGAAAGAACGAGTTATTCAAAGTTGGTGAAATTACTCTAGAAACTTGTTGAAAACAGCAAGACCGATTTTATTTGAGCTACTGCAGTAGAATAGACAAGTTTCAATATAGAGTGGAGCACAATTCTAAATATAGTTAGTAGAGTTGAGGATTTGTAGCCTATGGGCAAAATAAGGTCAGTGGCTGTGGAATTACGAAGACTAAGTTAAATAGATACAAGATAGAGGGGCACAGAACTGGATTGGGCATCTTAAAGGGAGTAAGATTCTCCCTAAAATGGCTTAGCAGGATTCTTGCTAAAACAGAGCTCAGCAGCCAAGGACAACATCTAATCCAGAAGTGAATTCAGAGAAGACTGAAGTTTGATCAGGGACTGAATTTTTGTTGGTAGGAAACAATTCTTCCTACCAAAACAATGTGTAACGGGAACAATAAAAAAATAAGTAAAATATCTTGAGCTTTATTTTCTTTGTTCATAGTCTTTAAATGAGTTTGTACCTAGACACATTATAAAATAAAGACTATAGCAAAAATTAGAATTAGCAGTAAAAATGTACTGTAAAGTATAATCTGTGGCTCATATCTCTTCATTTAATGTTCAAGATTAAAAGTTCACAGTAGGGTGAAACCACTGAGCCACCCAGGGACCCCCTGTGCTTCCTTTTCTTAAATTGATTTTTCATCAGATGATATACTCAAGATTTAAATACACTCAAGTTCTGTGAGTAGTGACCGAAACATGAATATGAGCATAATTCTAACAGGTGTGTTGACATTTTACTATAGTGGCTTGGAACTCTTTTAAGGGGGTCAATACTGTGAAAGACAAATAATAATACCCTTTTACCAGCTCTGGTTGATCCCATCTCCTCCCTCCTGAGCTGTAAAAGGAGTGTTCTAATGTTGGTGTATGTCCTTGCTGTCTCTGCATTTTTAAAGAGTATTTTTGGAATTAAGACTGATGTTTTCTTAGATTAAATCCGTACATGAAAAAAAATCATTTTTATTAGAAAAACATATAAGATTTTCACAAATATATGTTTATCACAATTTGAAATTCATTTTTAAAAGTTTAAATTCCAATTGTTATGATTCCAGCCATATGTATATCTTTAGTCCTTAGATTAATATTAATTACTACACATTATTTATAAATGGCAGTATTATATACTCAAGTTTTAAAAAATATGAAATTTTTGTTAACGATTTTTATTTGGATGGTTTTCAATATTTTCCTTTTAATATTGGTGATTCAAATAGGCCCTTCTGAAGATGTAAGCCAGATTTTAAATATTTAAAATTCAGTATATTATAAATGTATAATGGCTGCTTTCTCTGCTTTATGATAGTCTTGAAGAAACTTTGAGAATTCTTCTCTTTCCCATCCTAGGTCAGTAACACTAAAATAATATTGTTTACAGACATCTCATAATGAAAGAAATAGAAGACATTGTAATTTGAGGAAGATTTTGTTAGCTTGAAGGTTTCATAGTATTTTTCCCTAATAATCTCCTATTTAAGAGGCAGTTAAGTGATATTAACCTAAATACGGAGGTAAATTGAAGCAAGCTTAAATAAATGTGTTTATTTGGAAAGAGCAGAGGAATTGCCATTTGGGACAAGCAAACTGTAGCACACTCATAGGTGTGTCATTTGAGGAACTGAGGTGGACTGTAATTATGGGCAGGGAATGTAAGCAGGGGAGAGTTCAGTTATCGTCAGTTAAATCTAAAACAAATGAAGACAAGTCCTGAAATATTTCTGAGCAACAAAATCAATCCAGTCACATGAAAAAGCCCAATTCAACCTACTTTGTCAGACCAATCTAACCTGGGTCATTTCTATTCATGCTTCTGGCAAAACCTCCCAAGACTGAGATGAGACACATTTTTTAAAGATATATTCATTTATTTGAAAGAAAGAGAGAAAGAAAGGGGGCATGCAGAGGGAAAGGAGAGAGAATCTCAGGCAAACTCCCGACTGTGCATGGAGCCAGACATGCGCACGATCCCAATCCCATGACCCTGATACCATTGCCTGAGCCTTAATCAAAAATTGGATGCTTAGGGACAACTGCGTGGCTCATCAGTTAAGCAACTGCCTTCAGCTCAGGTCCTGGGATCAAATCCCACATCAGGCTTCTTCCTCTGCAGGGAGGAAGTCTGCTTCTTTCTCTGCCTATGTCTCTACCTCTCTCTCTCTGTCTCTCATGAATAAATAAATAAAATTTCTAAAAAATAAAAAAAAATTGAATGCTTAACCCACTGAGCCACCCAGATTCCAAATATTGAGACAGCTTCTGATTAACTCCCCACAACCCAAGAAATTCCAACACTATCAGTTTCCTGTAAATCTAGCATTTATAGGAAATCAATCTTTTAGTCCTTAAGTTTTGTTTTCTTCCTAGGGTGCATGCTAGTCTCCATTTTATGTTCTCTGGTTCTATTTCAGATTAAAATTTTTCACAGTAAGCAATAAATGCAAAATGTTAAAATCAAACTATGTCTTTACTTTTAAATTACACCATTACAATTTCTGTGATCCCAATCAAGAGAAGACATTCTAATGATCTAATTTGTAGCTTAAGTCCATCAAGTCATTAAAAAGACAGAGAACAGAAAAGGTAAAAAACAAAAACAAAAACAAAAAACTACAATGCATAAAATTTTAAATCTGACACAACCCGTGTAAGTCATTCAAGTGTTTAATCTGAAAGGTGCATGAAATTTCTCCAAACTAAACAAATTGTTTCAGTAGATTAATTAAACTATATGAATTTAAGCTAGATATTCAGAACCCTTTTATTATCCTAAGAATTTTAGTTTTCTCTTCTGGGATCAGTGAGTCACTAATTGGTCCCTTCAGGACATGGAAGACAAGAATGTTAACCCAATCTTCTCCATTCTAAACTCTTTCCTTACTGCCACCAAAACTGTTATTGACATTTAATTATAGTTCTAAAAAAGATAAAAAGGAATCAATTAAAAAGTGAATATTTGGTCATCTCTTTCCTTGACCTTACTGCCTGTAACATGATTTGTTTTTCCTCCCTCAATACTATATGACCTCAGGCATATATGACTTTGGAACTTGATTATGAAAGAACAATTTAAATTTTGAAACATTGATGATTATTGTCTCCTTAATAATTTTAAATAATTTTCTTAGTCTTCATAGACCATGCCATCCATGTCTGATTAAAGTTTAAGAATTCAATTAAGCAATCAAGAGATGAAAGCTCCCATTTATACCTCTTTGGTGAATGGTAAGCTGAGAAATTAAATAGTTAAATAAACTCATTTGTACTAAGCATTCATCTAATAATAGCCCTCAAGTTAGCTGGAAATTATTAGAGAGTGGCAAATAATGGGTATACAGCACACACTTAATTAGTAAACTATATGGAATACCTTCTTTCATCAAGCATTATTTACTGAACACACTCATGCATTTGGCTCTCTGCCAAATGTTTGGAATAGCATTGGTAACCAAGACACATTGCAATCCTAAAACAGCTCATATTTTTATGGCAGTACTATGTATTATAATTGTAATAATTGATCCTAGGTGCTGTCTTGGGGATAGTAATCTACCACAGTCTTTATCAAGAATTTGTGTGTGTGTAGGAATAAGGTGGTTAGTGGGGAGGTGCAGGGGGATGGAAGGATAATGCAAGCAGATATACAGATTCCATGCAAGGCATGTGATACACTACAATATTTTTTTAGAATTAAAGAGAAAGAAAAGATTAAATTAGATTGGTCTGAATGAGGTTGATGTAATTAATGTGCTTTCTGGTTCAGGATCTGGACTCTGGCCCATCCTTAAAGAAATGTATGCCTTTTTTATGCCTCCTATAAAAGAATTCTTAATTTTCTGTGCATTTTAATTCAAATCATACTTAAAATTTTTTTCTTCCTAAATTCTTGGGCAGATCATTCTCAAAGTTCAGCATTTATGAGTATCATTTGCCAGGACTGTAAGAGCAACGATTGCTCTGTGTTCATTTCTAATAGTTTCCATACATTACTGACATTGCTGGTCTAGGGAACCTACTTTGAAAATCTTAGGAAAAAGTCCCTGATTTCCCTGAAGATAAAAAATTGCTTTCAGATTTTTTTAAGGTTTTTTAATTTTTGTTTTCATTTTTGTTTTATTTTGTTTGAGAAACAGAGAAAGAGTGTGAATGAGCAAGGGGCAGAGGCAATGGGAGAAGTTCAGAAGCTGAGCAGGGAGGTTCAAGGTAATGTAAGGTTCAATCCCAGGACTCCTGGATCATGACCCAAGCCAGAGGCAGACACTTATTCAAGTGAGCCACTTAGGTGCCCCAGAACTGTTTTCAGTTTCATAAAACACACAGATTTTTAGGTTTTAGATTAAACCTAGTAAGTCAGAATGTCCTCATAACTTGGCTGATAATTATAATCTGTATGTCTAACAGGTGTCCTAGGAGGACATTCTTCAAAAATTCTAAAATTCTTTTCCTTTCACTATTTCATTGCCTTGCTTATCCTCCTAGTAGCATTTGATGCCTTTCCTTCTCCTTCTTCTTTCTTCTTCTGATTTTTTTTTTTCTTTTGGCCCATGTTCCACCATATCCCTCATGGCCTGCTTCTCCTTCGGGCTTTTTTTTTTTTTTTTTGACTCTTCATCCTCTCCTTCAACTTTATTTTATTTCTTTAAAGATTTTATTTGTTCATTCATGAGAGACCCAGAGAGAGAGAGATAGAGGTAGAGACACAGGCAGAGGGAGAAGCAGGCTCCATGCAAGGGAGCCCGATGTGGGACTGGATCCCAGGTCTCCAGGATCAGGCCCTGGAGAGAAGGTGGCGCTAAAGCGCTGAACCACCCAAGCTGCCCTCTCTCCTTCAATTTTAAATGCCAGGATAAAAGAATGACTCAGGTTTGGTCTTGATAATTCTTCCTAAAGCAGTCTCATCCATTCCATGATTTTCAATGTCATTATTTGCTGTTGACTATATTCTTGTCTATACTTCTATATTAATCAGTCTTTTGAGAATGCCGTATAGTTTAACAATAAACAAGTTACTATTTTTATATTAATTTTAAGGATTAGGGATTGTCAAAATGTATAGTTTTTTCAGAAATATGAGTAATTGAAATTTAAAAAAATAATAAAGCAAACACTAATAGATTTACCAATTGTTAATAACTTGCCATATTTGTTTTTCTTCCTTTTGTTCTTCCCAATTATTTAAAAGTGAATTATAAAAATCATATGTTAGCCTGTACCCCCTAAGAACGAGAATGTATACCCGCCATGTCACTGTCATACCTAAGAAAATCTAAAATAATTTTACAATATCCTGTAATACCCATTTTATATTTTAGCAACAGCCCCTCCCAAAGGTCCTTATAATGTTTATTTCCTCTAATCCAAGATTTAGTCAATGTTCATGAGTTGCATTTTTTCAATGTCTCCTTAGTCACTTTTCATCTAGAATATTACCATCCTTACAGATTTTATTACATTGACATTTTAAAATACATTTTTTTCATTTTGCTAATAGTAATTGTAGAGTAATACTTTGATGGCATCTAAATATCTTGCTCTTCAACAGCCTTTCAAACATTTTATTTTAGTATCCCTGCTTGAATCAATTTACATTGGGCAAAAATAGTGACTTTCTGATTATATCATAAATACATAATGAATAATATATAATCGTCCTCTTTAACTTCATGTGATGCAATTACTGTTATTTTTTGGCCCCTATTATTAAACATTTTTAATATGAAGTACTCATATCTTCCAAGTATAGTCTGGATTTCAATACACTTCTTCTTGACACTGTTTTATCATATCCTACTTAAAGATTTTACTCTTGAACTATGTTATAGCAGATAACATTTTGGAGTGCCAATGCAATATATACTAAGTATTTGCTATACTTGATTTCAATTTTTGTCCTTATAGAAACCCAATACATATTATTAAAATTCTAATTTTATAAATGAGGACATGGAGGCTCTGGGAAAGCAATAACTTAGGTCACATAGCCATTAAGTGAATGCAACCAGAATTCCATATCTGTTATGAATGACAGAGAATATGCCTTATGCATATATCCATATCCCACTTACTTAGTAATGTATTCAGCACCTTGTCAGGGCTCCATGAATATGAGTTTATGTTTTTACTTTATATGACATTTCTCTGTTATTAGATCATTAGCTAATTTGAATGTATTTAATTATGCCTTTCTTATTTTTCTCTTAAATGCCTAACATTTATTAAATAAACAATTATCACTATACCATTGCACAACTTTGCATTTATTATGGTAGTGTTTAAATGATGGGTACTGACAAACTAAATTTAGAATTTTGATTTATATCTCAACACAAATATAAATGGCACTTTGGGAATAAAGTTTCTCAGCTACACATAAATACTTTGAGAACTCTGACATTTCATCTTGTGTAAACATTTCACAAATCCTTGACCTGATCCTATGGATCGTTCTGTAGCAATTGTTCTTTAGTGACAGTTCTTCCAGTAGGCTTCTGCGCTCCCATAACTTTGATTGCATGTCAAAAATTTCAATCTGGAGAGAAGTTTTTTCAAGATGATGTCCCTGGTCCAAGACAATACAATCTATCAGCAGTCACTTCCATGATGACTGACAGAATTGATTGTCTATCAACATCATCATGGTACTCATCAGAAATATCATCTATAGTCAGACCAGCATCTGTCATAGTAGGGATTACAATAGTTATTTTCCTTAGCTTTTGTTTACCTCTTTTTAGGAACTACTGTCAATCTTCTAATGAGTCTGTATTTCCTAATGTGCTTTTGAGAGACAAATACCTTGTACTCTGATATATGCTTGATAGACAAAAGTATCTTATTATGGTACTAAAATTATTACCATATTTTTAGATATATTTTAATATTTTCTGTGTATGTCTATCACATATATAGCCCTTTGTTTCATTCTTTGGTGGGTTCCAAAAAGACTTATTTTCTCAAAATAAAATCTATGTTTATATATTGTTTAGGCAATAATATTGACATTTAATGTAATTACAGTTGACTCTAAAAAATGTAGGGGGAGGGGGCACTGATCCCATGTGCAGACAAATATCTATGTATAACTTTTCTTTCCTCCAAAACATAACTAAAAATAGCGTACCGTTGACCAGAAGCTTTACCAATAACCTGAATAGTCAATTAACACACATTATTTTATATGTATTATACTCTGTATTCCTACAATAAAGTAAGCTACAGAAAAAATATTAAAATCATAAGGAGGAGGAAATACATTTATTTTCTTTTCGTATTTTCATTATATGAAATACATTTATGGTTCTTCATTGTAGTTGTTGGGGGAAAAATGCTTATAAGTAGACCTATGCAGTTCAAATTCTTTCAAGGGTTAACAGTGCATTCATCCATGATAAAATGAAAAGTGAAGCTAAGTTTTTTAAAATAGCAAATTCTTGTTTTCAAGTATTTCTCAATACTTTCTATGGTTACTAATTGATGTGGGCACTGTACACTTAAATGATATTCCCCCTCCGAGGTTTTAAATTCATTCTACTTTAAAAGGAAGTCAGAGCCTGAATTTGGTATTCCCTCAGCATTTTATTTTGCGGACAAAAGCATCTCTTTCTTATTGTGAGCTATTCTCAGGGAACATTTCTTGTCCAGTCATTTTGTTTTTACAGGAAAGTGGTCTTTTAGCTTCAAGGTAGTAATCAAAACACTTTCACTTGCAGTGATTTTCTCTTTTTAAGCAGGCCGTGATGCCAATGATTTATCTTTCATGAGTCAGCATATTTTGATGTAAATAATAAGTGTGGGCACTGTTCATTAGAATTATAAATATGAAGATTAATTCTTGCATAGAAGAAAAATTAAATAATCAGTCTCAAACATATTCCACTTGAATTGACTTTATGGACTAATTTTAAATTCATATTACTATACAACTTTTATAGTGTCTGAGAGGAAAGTTTTGAAGATGACATCACTGTGAGTCAGCTTATTAAGTAATGAGACTCTATAGAGACATCATAGAAGTTCCATACTTTAGAGTAATGCTTTTTAGGTAATATTAAATAATCATGTAATAGCTGGTTAAACTAAAAAAAAATAAACTACTTTTGGGAACCATGTATCACACCCAAGAAGACCTGAAGTTAACATACAGACTAACAGCTAATGTCAAATTGAGATGTTCATTTATGTTTTTTATGTCTCTTACTAAAGGAACAAGACTAATGTCAATTCGAGGATTTTTACTGCCCCAGGCAATATGAAAAATGTCTCCTCCTTCTAGCAAGTAATCACTCACATAATAAATAGTCACAAAACACTTTACTCTTCTAATATTTTGCTGCCCCAGGCAACCAGCTGTTCTACCTATATGGTACAACCCGTCATAACTGTTGTGCATCTGTGGTTACAGTGGCTTAATGTAATAGTAATAAGACACATACTATATTCTGACTCACAGCCTTGAAGAATTGCCAAATGCAGGCCAAGATTCCCATTATTTGAATTTTTACTTTTCATATTAAAAAAATACCTTCGTAAAGGAAATTAATTGTAGTATCCAGAGTTCAAAGTATGATTATAGTATGATGTAATCTCCATTTATATTTTTTATAGTTTTGAGATTGCTACAGATAACTTATGTAAATTCTCCTTTGTTAATGAAAATAATTACTTATTCTGAATACTAAGCAATATTTATTAGCTACTATTGGAAATCTTTGACTATTGCCCTATATCATGAATGTATGTTTGAATTATAAGAAAAAAGAGGTAAAGTGATAATCCTCAAAATTCATTTGTGAAAGAATAAACTCTAGAAATTAAACAAATATGATTATAAGTGATTTAATATAAAACATAATCTCGTATTTCTATTTTACAAAGTTTATTAATTAATGTGCTATAATTCATTTGTGATTATAATGGATGACATTATGCTATTATGTTAGTTTCTGGTATACAACAAAATGATTCAGTATTTGTATATGTTGCAAAATGATCACATAAGTCTAGCTAAATTTAGTAAAAATACATAGTTACAATTTTTTGTGTGTTAGTAACTTTCTAATATACAGAACAGTATTATTAATTATGTCATGTGCTGTATATTACATTACTGGTAATGTAAAATTCCAGCTACTTTTATTATAGGTGGAATTTTGTACATTTCAGACTTTCACCCATTTTCCCCCAGTCCTAGAACCCTGCCTTTGGCAACAACTAGTCTGTTCTCTGTATCTATGAACTGAGTTTTTGTTTTTAGTGTGTTTTGTTTTATTTTAGATTCTACATAATTGAGATTATATGCTATTTATCTCTGTCCGAATTATCTCATTTAGCATAATGCCCTCAAATTTCATCACTGTAGACACAAAAAAAGATTTTTTTCTTTTGTATAGCTGAATAATATTCATTGTATATATATTCTATACCTTCTTTATTCATCCACTGATGGACACTTAGGTTGCTTTCATATCTTGGCTATTATAAATGCTACAAAGAACAAGGAGGTACACATATCTTCTCAAGTTAATGTTTTTATTTTCTTTGAATAAAAACCAAAAGTGGAACTGCTGGATCATATGGTAAATTTGTTTTTAATTCATTAAGGAACCTCCATACTGCTCCATGGCTGCTGCACCCCCACTGAAATAGTGGTCCAGCTTCATTCTTTTTGCATGTGGCTTTCCAGTTTTCCAAACATGACTTATGAAGAGACTGTCTTTTCCCCATTATATAGTCTTAGCTCCTATGTCATAAATTAACTAGCTAAACATCTGTGGGCTTTTCGGGGGGCTCTCTATTCTGTTCTGTTGATCTATGTGTTTGTTTTTATGCCAATACCATTCTATTTTGATAACTATAGCCTTACAGTATTGTCTGATGTCAAGGAGAGTGATGACTCTAGGTTTGCTCATCTTTCTCAAGATTATTTGCTTTGGCTTTCTGGACTTTATATTTCCATACAAATTTTAGAATTGTTTGTTCTATTTTTGTGAAAAATGACATTGAAATTTTGACTAAGATTACATGTACTCTGTAGACTACCTTGGGTGGACATTTTAGCAGTAGTAAGTAATTTTTCCAATTCATGAGCACAGAATATTAATCTCTCTCATTTATGTCTTGAGATTGTCAGTATAAAAGTTTTTCACCTCCTCAGTTAATTTTATTTCTGGCTATTTTATTCTTTTTGATGCAATTATAAATGAAATTGTTTTCTTGATTTACTTTTCTTCTAGTTCATTTTTAATCTAATAAAATGCAACGTATTTTTTAATGCAATGTATTTTTAAGTGTGATTTGGCATGCGACAACTTCACTGAATTTGTTGATTAGTTTTAACAGTCTTTTAATGAACTTGGGGTCTTCTATACATATATTATGTCATCTGCAAATACAAATAATTTTACTTCTTTATTTCCATTTCGGATGACTTTTGTTTCTTTTTCATGATTAATTGTTCTTGCCAGGACTTCTAATTCCATGTTCAATAAAATTATCCAGTTGAGCATTCTTGTCTTATTTCTAATCTTAGAGGGAAAGCTTTCAGCTTTTCACTACTGAGTGTAATATTTGCTGTGGCTTATCATAGGTGTTGAGCATTTTTATTATAAATGGATGTTGAATTTTGTCAAATGCATTTTCTACATCTACTGAGATGGATCATATGATTATTATTTCTCATTGTTTAAAATGCATGTATCACAATGATTTGCGGATGTTGAACCATCTTTGCATTCCTGGAATAAAACACTCTTACCCATGGTCTGTAAACATTTTAATGTATTTTTGAATTTGGTTTGTTAATATTTTGTTGAGGACTTTTACACCAATGTTCAGGGATATTGGACTGTAATTTTCTTTTCATGTGACATTTTTGTCTGGTTTTGCTATCAGGGTAATGTTATAAAATGAATTTTAAGTGTTCTTTTCTTTACCAAAGTTTGGAAGATTTTAAAAATAATTGGTATTGGGATCCCTGGGTGGCGCAGAGGTTTAGCGCCTGCCTTTTGCCCAGGGCGCAATCCTGGAGACCCAGGATCAAATCCCACGTCAGGCTCCAGGTGCATGGAGCCTGCTTCTCCCTCTATCTATGTCTCTGCCTCTCTCTCTCTCTGTGTGTGACTATCATAAATAAATAAAAATTAAAAAAAAACAACATATGGATCTCATACACATTTAAAAAAATAATAATTGGTATTATTTCTTCTTTAAATGTTTGGTAGAATTCACCAGGGAGTCCACTTGATCCTAGACTTTTGTTTTTCTAATTTTTTTAAATCTCCTTTCTTGTAATTGCTCTGTTCTTATTTTTTAGTTTTTTTTATGATTTAGTCTTTATAGGATGTATATTACTAAGATCTTAACCACTTCTACAAAGTACAATTTGTTGATGTATAATCACTCATAGTAGTCCCTTATGATTCTTTATATATTTTTAGGCATCAGTTATAGCATCTCTGAATATCCCCTTTTTAAAAATTGTATTTATTTGAATCTCTCTCATCCATTTCTCTCTCTCTCTCTCTCTCTCTCTCTCTCTCTCTCCCTCCCTCTCTCTCTTGCATTCTCTCTCTCTGTTTAGTATAGCTAAAGATTGGCAAATTGTCTTCATAATTTCAAAGAAACATCCCTTAGTTTCATTGATCTTTAAAAGAAAAAAAATATTTATTTTAGAAAGAGAGGATGTAGGGGGAGGCATAGGGACAAGCACCTTGAGACCATGACCTGAGCCAAATCAAGATTTGGATGCTTAACAAACTGAGCCACCCAGGTGCCCCTCATCGATCTTTCTTATTGTCTTGTTTTCCCTTCCTTCTACTAACTTCCAGTTTTGTTTGTTCTTTTTTCCCCTAGTTCCTCAGATATAAAATGTGGTTGTTTCACCTTCTTGTTTCTTGAGGTAGGCAATTTGTACTATGAACTTCCATCTTAGAACTGAGTTTTGCTGGATCCCATAAATATGTTGTTTTAGTATGCTATATTTCCATTTTCCTGTATGTCAGGGCACTTTATCTTTCTTTGACCCATTGTTTTTTTCTTAGCATGTTCTTTCACTTCTACATATTTGTGATATTTTCTATTCTTTTCTTATAATTGATTTTTGGTTTCATACTGTTGTGGTCAGGCATTAGTTCATTTCCAATATTATTTCAATATTCTTAAATTTATTAAGATTTATTTTGTGGCCTAACATATTTCTTACTTAATATGTTATCACATTTAGGTGCTCCTAAATATCCTTAAGTAAGGCCTTGTCTCTTGTAACAGACTTTGTTTTAAAGTTTCCTTGGTCTCATATAAATATAGCCACCCAGCTTTATTTTGCTTTCCTTCTGCATGGAACATCTTTTTGAATTCTTTCACTTTCGAGTTGTGTGTTCTTATACCTGAGGTGAGTCTCCTAGTCAGCATATATGTGGATCCTATTAAAGATTTATTTATTTATTTTAGAGGGTGAGAAGGAGCCTGAGTGAGGACACAGAAGGTAGGGACAAAGGGAGAGGGAGAGAGAAACTTTCGCATACTCCATGCTTAACCCCTGACATGGGGTTCCATATGGTGCTCAATATCATGACCCTGAGATCACCACCTGAGCTGAAACCAAGTGTTAGTGCTTAACCAATAGCACCATGCAGGGGACCCTACATGGATCTTGTTTTTATCCATTTAGCCACTCTGTGTCTTTTGATTAGATAATTTAGTCCATTTGTATTTAAAATAATTATTGATAGGTATATATTTATTCTCTTTTTGTTTGTTGTTTCCTAGCTGTTTTGTAATTCCTTTGTTCCATTTTTATTCTATTGCCTTTTCCTTTCTGATTTGATGATTTTTCTGTGGAGGTATATTTAGATTGCTTTCACTTTGTATTTACTATATGGTAAATGTAGTGCCATATGGTAGCATAGGTTTTTGCTTTATGGTTACCATGTAGCCTACATATAAAATTTTATATTTATAACTTTATGTTGATAACAACTTAAGTTTGAATACATTCTAAAGCTCTATACTTTTATTCTCCTTCCAAGACTATGTTTTATGTTTTTGATGTGACATATTACATAATTTTATTTATAGATCCCTTAACATATTATTGTAGTTATAGTTATCTTTGCAATTTTTGTCTTTTAACCTTCACATTAGCTTTATGATATTAGATATTTGGAATTTTATTATAGATTTATTATTACCAGTGAAATTTATATTTTCAGATATTTTCTTATTACTAATCAGTACCCTTTTATTTTGTTTGAACAAATCCTTTTAACAGCGCTTGTAAGACTAGTCTAATGGTAATGGACTATTTTAGCTTTTGTATATCTGGAAAACTATTTCTCCAATTCTGAATAACAACTTTGCTGGTAGTATATTCTTAATTGGATTTTTTTCTTTTATTTTGACACTTTGTATATGTTATGCCATTTTCTTCTGGTCTGCAAAGTTTCTGCTGAATTATCCACTGATAGTTTCATTGGCATTCCTTTATATATAACAAATTGTTTTTATCTGGCTGCTATTAAGAGTCTCTCCTTTTCTTGAACTTTTGACATCTTAATTATAATGTGTCTTGTTGTGGGTCTCTTCAGGTTGCTCTTATTTGAGTATCTCTGTGTTCCCTTCCCCACCCAGTTTCTGGGGTTTTTAGCCATCACTTCTTCAAATAAGTTTTCTGTTCCTATCTCTTCTCCTTCTGGAACCCCTATAATGAAAATATTGGTCAGCTTGATATTATCCCATAAATTCTTTATATTTCTCTTTTTTTCATTCTTTATGCTACTCTGATTCAGTGAATTCAATTGTGTAGTCTTAGAGTACACTGATCCTTTCTTCTGCTTTATCTGCTTCGTTATTGAACCTCTTTAGTGTATTTTTCAATATAGTTATTGTATTCTTAGGTTTGTGGTTTCTCTTTTTGGTTTGTTAAAATTCTTATATTCTTCCATTATTCTTCTGAGCTCATTGGATATCTTTATGAATGTTATTTTGAATTCTTTATGAAGTGAATCACTTACCTCCATTTTATTAAGGACTCTATCTGACTCTATCTGAGTCCTCTCTGGAAGTCTGTCATGCCTACCTCCCACCCTGCCCCCCCTACCCCCATCCCCAGAGCACCTCACTGTAGGTCTGCCCCCAGACAGGGGGTTTTCATACAGAGAAGCCAGGAAGAGCCATAGAAATTGAGCAATCTAATATTCCCCCAGCCCATTACATACGCAAGGTTACTGAGTATAAATGATGTATTGACCAAGACTTACTTGAGCTGAGATTGCCATATTCACTTCGTTCACAAAGCAGCCTTCACTTCAGCCTTCACTTGAGAATTCGATGGACACATACCCTGATGAGCAAGGAGCATCAGTCAAATGTATTCGTTTCATATTTTGTTGAAATAAACCTCCACATTTGAAAAAAAATCTTGTTATCTTGTTCTTTTGCTCAGAACATATTTCTCTTTATTTTCTTTGATTCCCTGATTTTACGTATAAGGTAAAACATTACTCCTCCCAGTCTTGAGGAAGTGACCTCATGTAGATCAACCTTATTATTCATCACAGCCCTTGCTATTGGTTGTCTATCAAAACTTTGTGATTGCCCAAGCAACCTATTTTATTTTCAGTGGATCCCATAGGTAAGAGTGTACTATGACCTTCAGCGTCCCAAAGAGAAGGCTCTTAGTACCAAGGTTTTAGCTGATTTGGAGCCAGATCCTCCAGAAGAAGTTTCTGAAATATACAAATATATGTGGTCCTCTGAGATCAACAGCTTAAGTCCCACAGGTCACCAGAATTGGGCAACTTAGAACTGTCTCCTATGTGGCAAGCACAAAAATTGGAGTGCCAGATGAGTGTACAGGTTCCATTCCCAGAGATGCCAACAACCTGGATGAAACAGATGGAGAGCACAAAGAGGACATCTACCAGCACTGATTTCCCTGAAGTGTACCTTCATAGGACCTTAGATCTGTACTATACTAAAAACCTTTCCCTCAGGCCATGGGTCCAAAAGAAACAAATAGACCTTTTTAACAGAAAGACTGGGGGTATGTTTTAGTTTACTATCTGTGAAGTGCCCTTGGTATTTAGCCAAGAACTCTCTCTCCATTTGTTAGAGTTCCATGGCACCCTGGAATACAAGCTCCATTGGCCATAGAAACTAGCTCCTCAAAAGCCATCCTCTTGGCAACATCACACAAACTGGGGCACAAGGTTAAAAAAAAAAACACTGGGAAATTAGACCCATGTACAAGCTTTTCTCTGGGAGATACTGGCACTCTGGATTACTGCTGAGGGAGGGGAAAAATATAGAACTTCCCCTCTGATATCTAGAGAGGATTATATTGGACCATTAGACTGGTGTTCAATTTTAAGCCTGCACCCCAGTTCATAGCTATGAAGATAAGCTAATAAACCTCTTTCAGAGAATGTTTAGACATTTCTGTCTGTTTCCTGTTGCTATACCCTGGGGGTGGTAGCCAGCCAAGAATTATTTCTCTATTTGTCAGTTTCATTGGACCCAGGAATGAAATTCCCACTGGCTACCAGACCCAGACAATCAAGGGATGTGTTTTAGGTAGCAGCCATGGAAACTTGGGTACCAGATGTAAAAACCAGGGCAACAGAGGTTTGTAAAATTCTCTTCTGGAGATACTAGCACTCCAGAGAGTGGCAAAAGAAGAATTCAAAGATTGAATCCACCCTCTACAGTCTATGGAAAGAATTACAGCAGTTCTTAGATATGTGTTTGATTAGGAGCTTACTGCTAAGATTATAGCAACATAGATAAACTAATAGGCTTTTCATGAAGAAAGACTGGTATCCTGAGCCACCTGTCTCTTGCTGGATTCAGAGGTGATTGCCAGTTAAAAACCCTTTCTCAGATGGTTACAGTCCTGTGAAACTCATGTTCCTATGCCCTACTGGATACTAGTGCCAGGCCATCTAGACATGTCTCTTAGTGGCAGCTGCAAAAATTGTGGTGCTAGATGAGGTTGTAACCTTGTTTTTGAAAGACACTGATGAGTGCCTTCCCAGTAGAGGGAAGGCACAGTGATGACCTCTAAGGCCTTCTGTTTCCTGGGAGTGCTTCAGTAGACCCCCTATGTGTGTGCCAAATCAGAAGTGTAACAACTCAGGCCAAAGCTCTGAGATAAGCAGATAGGATTTTTTCACAGAACAATTGTAGGTGTGTTCCATTCCACTGTCTCCATAGTGCCCTGCTGGTAGTACCCAGCCAACAACCATCTTCCCAATTGTTTTATTCCTGTGGGATCCAGGAATACAAGCCCTGCTGGCCGCCATAGCCAGGAAGCCAAGTGGTGTATACACACACACACACACACACAGGTGCCTGCCCACATCTATCTCTGGAGATAGACTGCCCCTAGATATGCATTAAATTAGATGCTTGAAAAAAAAATTAGATGCTTAACATTTTGACTGACACTTTAAGATAAGTGGGAGTGGGGAAGGGGACCTTCTTTCATAGAAAGGATAGGCACTTTACAAAAACTACCTCTGTGCTGGGTCCTGAGGTGGATGGGTCCTCACATAAGCCCATTAAGAATTATTTCTCTGTTAGAGAGGAAGAGGGATTATGAGCCCCATTGGCTTTTCTTTTTTTCTTCCCAAATTTTTATTTAAATTCCAGTTATTTAACATACAGTGTAATATTTTTATTTTATTTATTTATTTATTTTTTTTTTATTAATTTTTATTGGTGTTCAATTTACCAACATACAGAAAAACACCCAGTGCTCATCCCGTCAAGTGTCCACCTCAGTGCCCGTCACCCATTCCCCTCCAACACCCGCCCTCCTCCCCCCTTCCACCACCCCTAGTTCGTTTCCCCGAGTTAGGAGTCTTTATGTTCTGTCAGTAATATTAATTTCAGGTGTAGGGTTTAGTGTTTCAACACTTAAATACAATACCCAGTGCTCATTATAGAAAGTGCCCTCATAATACCCATTAGCTATTTAACACACACACACACACCTCCCTTCTGGTAACCATCACTCTGTTCTCTTTAGCTAAGAGTCTATTTCTTGGTTTTCTTCCCCCTTTGTTCATTTGTTTTTTAAAACAGTATTTGTCTGTCTCTGACTGATTTCACTAAGCATAATATTCTCTAGCTCTATTCACATTATTCCAAATGGCAAGATTTTCATTCTTTTTTATGGATGAGCAATATTCCATTATATATATATATATATATATGTGCCCATTTTATATATATATATATATATATATATATATATATATATATATATATATCCCCCTCTTCTTTATCCATTCATCAGTTAGTGTATTTTTGAGCTGATTACATAATGTGGCTATTACAGATGATGTTGCTATAAACACTGGGGTGCTTGTATCCCTTTGAATCAGTATTTTTGGTAAATACTTGTAGTGCAATTGCTGAATCATAGGGTTCTATTTTTAACTTTTTGAGGAAACTCCATTCTGTGCTCGAGTTGGCTGCACCAGTTTGCATTCTTACCAACAGTGGAAGAGGGTTCCCCTTTCTCTGCATCCTTGACCACACCTATTATTTCCTGTATTGTTAATTTTTGCTATTCTGATAGGTGTGAGGTAATATCTCATTGTAGTTTTGATTGTTATTTCCCTGATGATAAGTAATGTTTAGCATCTTTTCAAATGTCTGTTAGTCATCTAGATGTTTTTGGAAAAATGTCTATTCATGTCTTCTGCACATATTTTAACTGGATTATTTGTTTTTTGGAGTTGACTTTTATAAGTCCTTTATATATTTTGGATACCCTTTATTGGATATGTCACTTGCAAATATCTGCTCTCATTATGCAGACTGCCTTTTAGTTTTGTTGATTGTTTACTTCACTGTGCAGAAACTTTATTTTCATGTAGGCCCAGTAGTTTATTTTTGCTTTTGTTTCCCTTGCCTCAGGAGACTTATCTAGTAAGAAGTTGTTATGACTTATGTCAAAGAGGTTATTGCTTGTGTTCTTCTCTAGAATTTTATTGGTTTCCTGTCTCACACTTCGGTCCTTCATCCATTTGAATTTAGTTTTGAGTAAGGTGTAACAAAGTGGTCCAGTTTCATGCTTTTGGATGTGGCTGTCCAGTTTTCTCAAAATCATTTGTTGAGGAGACTTTTATTTTTCCATTGGAAATTCTTCTTTACTTTGTCAAAGATGGGTTGACCATATAGTTGTGGGTGCATTTATGGGTTTTCTATTCTGTTTTATTGACCTATGTATCTATTTTTGTGCCAGTACCATACTGTCTTTTAAAAAATTTCAATGTTTTATTTAAATTCTAGAGTGTTAACATGTATGATAAAGTTGGCTTCAGAAAAAAACACTATGTAGTGATTCATCACTTTCATATAACACCCTTTGCTCATCACAGCAAATGATGTTCTTAATGCCCATAACCCATCTACCCCACTCTCTGCCCACCTCACTACACCAACTCTCAGTTTGCTCTTTATAGTTAAGTGTCTCTTATATTTTACTTCTCCCTCTTCCCCTATGTTCATCTATTTTGTTTCTTAAATTCCACGTATAAGTGAAACTGTCTTGATCACTTCAGCTATGCAACATAACTTTAGGTCCAGAGTTGTAAAGCCTCTAGCTTTGCTTTTCCTTTTCAACATTGCTTTGGCTATTTGGGGTGTGTTTTTGTACAAATTTTAGGATTGTTTGTTCCAGCTCTGTGAAAAATGCTGGTGGTATTTTGATAGGTATTGAATTAAATCTACAGATTACTTTGGGTAGTATAGATATTTTAAGAAGGTTTGCTTTTCTAATCCATGAGTCTGAAATGTTTTCTTTTTCCATTTCTTTGTGTCATCCTCAATTCTTTTCATCAATATTTCATAGTTTTCAGACTATACAGATCTTTTACCTCTTTGCTTAAGTTTATTCCTAGGTATCTTATTGTTTTGGTGCAATTGTAAATAGAATTGATTCCTTGATTTCTCTTCCTACTGCTTCATTGTTAGTGTATAGAAATGCAACAGATTACTGTGCATTGATTTTGTGTCCTGTGACTTTACTGAATTTGTGTATCAGTTCTAGCATGATTTTGGTGGAGTCTTTGGGTTTTTTATATAGAATATCATGCCACCTACAAATAGTGAATGTTGACTTCTTCCTTGCTGATTTGGATGCATTTTCTTTTTGTTGTCTGATTGCTGTGGCTAGGACTTCTAGTACTATGTTAAATAACAGTAATGAGAGTGGACATCCCTGTCTTGTTCCTGACTGTAGAGAAAAAGTTCTTCATTTTTCCTAATTGAGAATTATATTTTCTGTGGGGTTTTGGTATATGGCCTTTATCATATTGAATTCTGTTCATTCACTTTATCTTTACTTTGTTGAGGGTTTGTATCATGAATGGATATTGTACTTTGTCAAATACTTTTTCTGCATCTATTGAAAGGATCCTTTTTTTTAAGATTTTTATTTATTCATTCATGAGAGATACACAGAGAGAGGCAGAGACACAGGCAGAGGGAGAAGCAGGCTCCTCGCAGGAAACCCGATGTGGGACTCGATCCTGGGACTTCAGGATCATGTCCCAAGCCAAAAGCAGATGCTCAACCACTGAGCCACCCAGGCATCCCTATTGAAAGGATCTTATGGTACTTATCTTTTCTTTTATTAATGTGGTATATCTTGTTGATTGATTTGCAAATATTGAACCACCCTTGCACCCCAGGGACAAATGTCACTTGATTGTGACAAATAATTCTCTTAATGTACTGTTGGATTTCATTAGCTAGTATTTCATTCAGGAGTTTTGCATCCATGTTCATCAGGAATATATAGGTCTCTTTTTTTAATGGAGTCTGTCTGGTTTTGGTATCAGGTTAATGCTAGCATCACAGAATGAACTTGGAAGTTTTCTTCCAATCTATTCTTTCTTTCTTTCTTTCTTTCTTTCTTTCTTTCTTTCTTTCTTTCTTTCTTTCTTTCTCTTTCTTTCTTTCTTTCTCTTTCTTTCTTTCTTTCTTTCTTTCTTTTCTTTTTCTTCTTCTTCTCTTTCTTTCTTTCTTCCTTTCTTCTTTTTTGAAACAATTGGAAAATAAAAGTTATTAACTCTTCTTTAAATGTTTGGTAGAAAACCCTTGGGAAGGCTTCTGGCCTTGGGCTTTTGTTTGTTGGGAGATTTTGCTTACTGATTCAATTTCTTTGCCGGTTATTGGTCTGTTCAAATTTTCTATTTCTTCCTGTTTCAATTTTAATAATTACATGTTTCTAGAAATTTATACATTTCTTCCAGGTTGTCCAATTTGTTGGCATATAATTTTTCATAATATTTTCTTGTAATTGTATTTCTCTGGTGTTGGTCATGATCTCTCCTCTCTCATTTGTGATTTTATTTATTTGGGTCCTTTCACTTTTATTTTTGATAATTCTGGCTGGAGAATTTATCAATTTTATTATTTTTTCCAAAAAATCAGCTCCTGGTATCATTGATATGTTCTATTGGATTTTTTTTTTTTTTAGTTTCTATATCATTTATTTCTGCTCTAATCTTTATTATTTCTCTTCTTCTTCTGGCTTTAGGCTTTGTCTGCTGTTTTTTTCTAGCTCCTTTAGGTGTAAAGTTAGGTTGTTTATTCGAGATTTTTCTTGCTTCCTGAGGTAGGCTTTTATTACTAAATATTTCCCTCTCCAGACTACTTTTGCTACGTCCCAAATGTTTTGGATGGCCTTGTTTTCATTTTCATTTGTTTTAATGTGCTTTTTAAATTTCTTCTTTGATCTCCTGATTGATCTATACATTGTTTAGTAACATGTTGTTTAACCTCCATGTATTTGTGGTCTTTCCAAATTTTTTCTTGTGGTTGATTCCAAGTCCCCAGCCTGGCACTTTAGGGAGTGTCTCTGGTGTGTGCTGCATGCACTCTGCTGTTGTGTTTTGGATGTTCAATCTTTCAGGCCCATTGTCTGCAGAGGCTCTCCTTGCCTGCAGCGGGCAGTGTTTGGTCCTTGACTAGGGTGTGGCAAGTTTTAACTAGGTGTGCTCTGATCTGCTTTTTAAATGAGACCTGATACTACTTCCACTAGAACTAAAGCCTTTCATAACTCTCTGGTTGGGAGACATGGTGTGTGGGGGTGGTTTCTGGTGGTCTGGGGAAGGTGCCCACTGAGTAGGACTGAGGCAAATTTGGGAGGGCATTACCTGCAAAATTCAGGAATGTGGGACCTGGTACTAAGCAGGTTAGGCAGCCGTGTTGGTGCCAAGGTATTTACCACAGGTGGGTGGCTTTGTGTTTAAGCTAAGGAGCAGTAAAGGAAAATGGCACCAGCCAACTTTTTGGTCCTCAAAGAGAGGTCTCTATTACTTGCTTCTGCAAGGAAAGCTCTCCAAGAAAAGCCAGCAATCTTCCCTCTGTGTGCCCCAGGCATTCTTTAGGTCATCATTTACATGCTGTAAGCCTCTGGGTTGTTTGTCTGCCTTTTCTCCAGGAGCAGCACACTGGCCTCTGGACTCTATCCCAGCAAAGCCTGCTGATTTTTAAAATTCTAAGTTTTAGGGACATGATATAAGCAGGGGTTTGCACTGGTCTTCCTTGAGGGTGTCTTGCCATGCTGGGACTGAAGAAGGTTTAACCAAGAAGGGCAACCATGCCAGAGTACAGGGGTGTGGGGCTTGGAACAAGCAGGCTAGGCAGCCAGTGTCTGGGCTGAGATGCCCTTTACAAGTGGCTCTGCCCTTCTGTTGAGGGTAGGGGGAGGGAAATGGCAGCCACCAGCTCCTTTATCCTCAGAGTTGTCTCTATGAATGCTTCCACTGGCTTTTAAAGGTAGATGTTTTGGAGGCTTGTCCCTTATGTGCAGTTCTTAAAAGTTAGGGTGCCCAATATGTGTGAGAAGCTCCAGATCTGAGTTCCCTCCCAATTGTGGTTTACTGTGCCAGGTGTGGGCTTTACAGGGAGATTATGTTTCACTTACTACATTCTTCCATGTAGGGTTTTCCTTGCTTGTCTGATGTGTAGGAGTTGCTCAGCTACTTTTCTTTTTTGTTTGTTTGTTTGGTTGTTTGTTTTAATAGAGGTAATTGTTTTGCATGTACCTATAGATTCGGTGTGCCCATGTGAGGTTCTGAATTCAGGATCTTCCAATCTCACCATCTTAAACTGTCCATTCTATTCAATGTTCATGATGATATCATTGATAACTATGATTATTGCAGATAGGTTGCTGAATTCAGAACTCGGATACATGATTAAAATATTACCCAAGTTATCTATGTGACAGCAGGTCTTCTTGTACTTGAGAAAGTGGATATTTCATTGAGAAATAGCATAATAATAATTAAGGTAGCATTGTAATAATGACTAGTCTAAATATAATCTATAGCCAGAGTCTTGCAAAGTAATAAGAATGCAGAAATTGTTCCACTGTTCTTTTGTTAATATTAATAGAATGGATAAAAGAACGAATTCATTGATGTAAATATAATTGCTCACTGGGGCCTAAAAAATTTTAGAGATTTCATAGAAGTAAAATTATTTTCCCAGAAGTGAACTACTTTTGAGTAAAATTTGAGAATATGTCTACACCCATGACCAAAATATGATGGCATTATAGAAATATTTTATTGTGAATTGTATATTCAATAGGTAATTGTGTCTATTTTAGAAACTTGATTTTCCTATTCTGAAAGATGTAAAAGAAAACAAAAGCACTTATAGTGTTCTAATGACATCTGGCCTCAAGAAATGTATCAGAGTTCAAATTGCTAAGAATACATGGAAACATCTATCTTCAAACTTTGGGATCTACAATTTAAGATTTCCAAAACTCATTAAAATGTCAGATTTCAAAGCAATTTTCATGACTTCCAAAATCTCTGTACTCACTGAAAATCAGTTACTTAGTTCCTTATTTTTTTAATGAAGAAGAAGCAAAAGAAAAAAATATATAATTTGTTCTTTGAATATAAATGTGCTATCAAATTAGGCACTGTATGTCAAGAAGGCTGAAAAACTATTTTAGTTATAAGGAACATTAAGTTTTACTAGGAAGAACATAAGTTTTAGCTATACACCAGAGCAAACATTACCTATGTTTAGAAACATAACGCTCCCTCTTATACAAAATACCACTTGGTAAAGATTACATATTTCTTATACTTTCTGACTTTATCCACATATTATCCATTCATTGGAGAATGACTTCATGAAACATGCAACCATATATGCCTTCAAATTATATAAATTCACTTTCATTCAACTTATAGTACTGGCAGTAGAAATTATGAAAGCATGATTTTAAGGAGTTTACCATGACACAAAAAATTAAAATAAAATGTTAAAGTGAACATGATGCTATAAAACTACACACACACACACACACACCCCAGAATAATTAATTCCAGGAGTCATACTGTAAATATTTACAGTCCATATTATTAGTACATTGAACATGGATTGGAGGTGGAAACTCCACTTCACATAGAAACTCATGAATTATCTCCACATATACCAATACAGGAATACACCAGATAAACTCTCAAGGTCTTTTTCATTTCTCTGCCCATAATGACATGATATGTTTTTTTTATAGAATACTGAAGTATAACTGAAAAATAAACATTGTATATAATCGAAATATACAACTCGATGTTTCAATATGTGTATACATTGTGAAATAATATCTATATTCTCCATAATCTCTATATTTAAGATAATTATATCCATAATTTTTCATAGTTACTATTTTCTTGTTTGTTCTGTGATGATAACACATGATCTACTCACTTAGTAAATTAAAGTATACAATACTGTTAACTGTAGGGACTTTGCTATACACAGATGTCCAGAACATATTCATCTTTCATGGCTGTAAATTTGTACCCCTTGACTAATTGCTACCCACTTCCCTCTTGTCCCAGGACATATCATTGATTAGAGCTAGTTATATGGCCTCTCATAATTATGTGAGACCTGGAAATAAAGGAAGCAAATATTTAATATATATTACCACCTCTAAGAAGGTAGGCATATATAGAGAAAAATCTGAGAAGAAATGAAATATAGTGATTCATTCCACCTAGCCAGACTAAGATGCCTTTAAAAAAATAGTGTTTCTTAAAATTTAGTGTTCTTAAAATTTCCTAATAAGTTGTAAAAGAACAAAAAGTACATAATACATTTTATTTTTATGATTAAAAATAAGCATAACTGGGTTTCCAAAATTGCAAGCTTGCTCATATATCAGTGTCTGATCAAGTTTGGCTATTATAAGGAACCTAGAATGATTTGTAGGAAAAATAAAAGTAACATTATTTGAATTCAAGACTAAGTTTGTAAACAAACAGTGAAATTGCCTGAAATTGAGTTTGAAACATAGATGTTTAGTAACTAAATATTATTTACTGAAACAAATATATAGCACTTTTTCTATTCAAAACTATCTTCTCATAACTTCACACCTACCAAGTCATCTAATCCTCCAAAAAACTCTCTGAAATAGGTACAGTCTCACAGTACCTACATATGAGATAGAGAATAGTAAATTACCCAAGATTATATAGCTAGGAGCAAAATTAGGATTTGAAGTCAGGCACTAAGTTTCCAGAATCTATTAACCATTGTGCTGCTGAATCCTAGAGTTTGAGAAATGAATTTGCAAAAAATACCATCATATAGATGATAATTAATTTCTTTAAACAGCTTGACCAAAAAAAAAACAACAACAACAACAACAACAATAGTTAATATAAAGTGTAAATGAGATTGATAGTATACGTGGAGAAGATACTTACCTATAAACATGAGGAATGATGTTTTTTCTTAAGGATAGAATAAAAGAACAAATGAGAATAAGACAACATAAAAAAATATTAGGTAGAGACAAACGATATGAGTATGCTGAGAGTGAGAGTAGTAGAAGACTTATGGATTTAAGGAAAGGTCTTAAAAAGGAGCCATACAATGAAAAGCAAACAAATAAACTGATTAGAAAATGAGCAAAGAACTTAATAAATCTTTCTCCAAAGATTATATACATGTAATGATGATTTGCATCATTTTTTGAAGTATGAGCACCTCCACTAAATAGATAAGAATAGCGTTTGAAGAAATAAGAAAATCAGAAAGAATAAGTAACAGTGAATTTAAATTTAAGTCTCCTTTAATTTGAAACACTTTTGGTATATCATGCTACAGCAACTAAAAATAGACAAAAAGGCAAATATGGCAAATATGGGGTGAAATAATTATTAAAGGAGTGACATAAATTTCATGAACCTAAAATTGTTCTCTGCATGTTAGTCTAACATTTAATGTGACAATCTCATCTGATATTGACAAAAATTAAAAGTAATGACCCCAAGTAATGATATAGGCCTTTTAAGAACTAGTTAAACCACCAACTGCCAAAATGCAGCAAGAAAATATATTGTTATGGCAAGTCAATACCAACTTTTTTATGTGACCTAAAGTCTTCTAAAAATGTTTTATGATAAAGGATTTAAAGATTGGGCAATCTGAAACTTTGTGTGAAAAACAAATTGACTCATTGGTGGTATGTGCAACTCTCAATCCTGGAGTGGTAAGTTCAATCCCCAACTGGGTATGGAGCCTACATAAATTAAAAGAAAAAAAAAAAAAGAAAAATTGAGAGGGGTTATATTTTCACAGAGTTTCAAAAAACAAATCAAGAAATACTGTAGGTGTTTTCTCAATTTGTATAAAATTATCAAGTTATTTTATGTGCTTTTACTTATTTCTGTATTTGTTTATTTAATATATATATTTTCAGGTCCTCATATAATTTTAAAGATCATAGTCAATTGAATACTTATGTGAATCCCTCTCATATTTATTAAGCAGAATATAATACTGCAAAAAATAATGCTGCTAAAATATTTTCTAAAATTTAAAAAATTAACTATTTTTTAAAAATTTATGTATTTTAGAGAAAGAGAGCATGCACAAATGTGGGGGGCAGGGACAGAAAGAGAGGGAGAGAGAGAATCTCAAGCAGACTCCCTGCTGAGCACTGAGCCCAAAGTGAGGCTCCATGCAGAACTCAACCTGGGGCTTGATTTCACAACCCTGGGTTCATCACCTGAGCCAAAATCAAGTGTTGACACTTAACTGAGCAACCAGACACTCCAAGTTTTTTCTTTCTACATTTGTTTGTGTTCCTTCAAATTTATTTTTACATGCATTTATTCAGGACCATAAAGTGGTTTTAGAATATATTTATTTATATGTATGTATTTATATATCTAGGTTGGAAATAACATTAAAGGAAGTATTTATGTATTTAAATCATACCATGTTATAAGCAAGTAATGCTATAACATATTTCAAACTACCATAGAGTGTAATAGGATTGCAGTAATTTTCCTAAAAATAAATGAATAGCTTAATGACTTATTTTGAATTGAACTCCCATACGACCACGACTCCAGTCAAGAAATAGAATATTGCATTATTAGTTGAGACCAATCAATTTTTTCGTAAAAATAGATGCATTTCATAATACAATCTTTATGAGATTTGAGTTTAATTCCTCTTCTAAGGAATCTTTGAAACATTGTAGCTAACATATTTACATAAAAATGTATATACACTTCAAACAATATGCCTTCACAAGTCCTTGTTTTCTCTGTAGGAAGCCTGAAAACTTGATTTAAAGAATTTTTAAAAATGTCTTGCTTTTTCTAACAAAAAGGCTCCTGTGGTGAGAAATATATTCTTACCAGAATTACTATTTAGTGTTACATCAGAAGTACAAACCAGTGATGCCTCAGATCAGTTTTTAATTGTGATGAGAGATTATTCACTAACAGCCACTCAAGTGCAAATCTAATAGAAATGAATCCATCCTCCATCCCAAATAATGGCAACATTGTAGAAAAAAATAATGAAGAAGGAAATAAGAAATTTACACATAAATTACTGAACCCAGGAAATTCTGGAATTGATTCTAATGATTTGTCCTATGAGTACGTACGGAGGCAGATGAATGGCACAGTTTGTTGATTGTTCAATTAAAAAGACACTTCTAAGTTCAAATGTCAAGGAATTGTCATTGAGTTGTCCATGCTTTCTCATGTCACTTTTTCCTGTCATTTAGACTACTCTTTTTGCTTAGAAAGTAATTGTATCAATCCCATCTTCCCCTTTCCTTATGTTATACACAGTCTTTTTTTTTTTTTAATGGTTTTATTTATTGATTCGTGAGAGACACAGAGATAGAGAGGCAGAGACACAGGCACAGGGAGAAGCAGGCTCCATGCAGAAAGCCCAACGTGGGACTCGATCTGGGGTCTCCAGGATCACACCCTGGGCTAAAGGCAGTGCTAAACCGCTGAGGCACCGGGCCTGCCCCAATACACAATCTTTGGATAAATATGTGTCTTGTTGTGCAATTAAGTCCTTTTTATCTTTTTTTTTTTTTTTTTTTTTTAGTGTTTCCTATTTTCTGCTTTTACGTTAAACCTAACCACGTGTTTTTCATGGCTACCTATGATTGGTAGGCTGCTAGATTGCTCCTTTACTATTCAAATTGAGTATCTTTAATTTTATTTTTAACTCTCCTCCTTATACCTTATTAATATACCTTTTCATTCCAATGTATCCATTCTTTAATTTTGGTTTATATGGTTTTCATTGCATTCTAGATAGTGGGTATCATTTGGTCCTTCATGTTTAACCCCTGGCCATCTTTTACATTGTTAAAATATTCATATATGGCAGACTAGAAGAGGATTACAAAAATAAACTCAATAGAAAATAAAATGAGGGATCCCTGGGTGGCGCAGCGGTTTGGCGCCTGCCTTTGGCCCAGGGCGCGATCCTGGAGACCCGGGATCGAATCCCACGTCGGGCTCCCGGTGCATGGAGCCTGCTTCTCCCTCTGCCTGTGTCTCTGCCTCTCTCTCTCACTGTGTGCCTATCATAAATAAATAAAAATTAAAAAAAAAAAAAAAAGAAAATAAAATGAGTTTCTTTAGAAATATCCATTAAATGATTGACATAATATCCTTTTAATTGCCAAAAATAAGCATAATTGAGTCAAACATCAAACAAGTACAAACCACTATATCAGAATGAAAATATGCATTTTTGTTTTAATTAGAAAAGTCAACTTTGTGAATGAACAAGGGTTGAAAGTGGTACTTGTGCAACATGGTTATGAACAAATGATAATAAATATGTAGCATTTATTCTAATTTTCATCTCTGAAAATCTTATTCATATTCAATTCAGTTTCTCACTTGTGCTAAAACAAATCCTTATGAAAAGCAAAACTGGGGATCCCTGGGTGGTGCCGCGGTTTAGCACCGGCCTTTGGTCCCGGGCGCGATCCTGAAGACCTAGGATCGAATCCCACGTCGGGCTCCCGGTGCATGGAGCTTGCTTCTCCCTCTGCCTCTCTCTTTCTCTCTCTGTCTCTCTGTCTCTCTGTGACTATCATAAATAAATAAAAATTTAAAAAAAGAAAGAAAAGGAAAACTGATAAGTTACAGTGTAATTCCAAGGTATTAAAACTATTTCCAGATGTTTGGTTGACCACACTGGAGAACAGTACATATCATATAGTCTCTAATGAGCATTCAACAGTGACTATAGCCAGAATGTCTAGTCTTTAGTGAATAGGCATCCATGTTTCTGAGCCCATGTACTCCTATTCCTGCTATTGTTTAATGAATCTATTGCCAAGGATGGAATAATTAGGGAAAACAGTGGATTGTTGTCCACAGAATAGATCATCTGCTCTGCCTTATTTTTTTAGACTCTCTTCTGCTGAGATTCTTTTTATTAACCATTCACCTAGTAGTCAACAAATATTTGGGGAAAACATTTTTTTTTACCTTTTTCAGTCTAACCACATATGTTTTCCCACTAAATTTCCAATCATTTTTCTTTGAAGCCTCTCATCATCCAGTCATACAGTTAGCCACTGCCCATGAATAATTGTAGATCTGAATCTATGGATTAAGAGGAAAAACATCTGTGAAATAGATTTGTCTTCACCACTGTCTTTAAGGACTACAGTGGAGTAATACTGCAGTGCTGCAGCTGATCTTTTTGGTGATGTCACCATATCTGCAAAAGCATCAATAAACAAGGCTTAAATTATTTCATGCTTCATAATTTATTTATAATTAATTTCCATTGAAGCAATAGGTTCAGGTTGAGAAATAAAAAGCAAGATACCAGGAATAGCTGTCATTGGCATTAGGATCAGTTGTTCAAGTAACTTATTCATAATGTCAGGACCTGCTTAAACATGGGTCGCTCTGCTTGTCCAACTTCATGGCTTAGTACATCTAACAACACACAGTTCATGGTGGGCACCTAAAGTTGTATAGTCCCTTGGTGGTTAATTGTCATACATTCAATCCACTAATTTTCAATTACTACTTAAGAGCTGTTTCTCAAAAGTAGACTGGTCACTTGCAGAAGAGGAGAGAGCTTTGTTTCCAAATCCTAAAGACCTATAGAATTAATTGCAAACTACTAGAAAATGAAGCAGTGATTGTAGGAGCAGATATAGGTTCAGTAGATTTAGCTCTTGCAGACTGTTTAGTTTTCTTTTTTTAAAAAAGATTTTATTTATTTATTCATGAGAGAGAGAGAGAGAGAGAGAGGGGTGGAGACACAAGCAGAGGGAGAAAGTAGGCTCCATGTAGGGAGCCTGACATGGGACTCGATCCCGGGTCTCCAGGATCACACCCTAGGCCGAAGGTGGTGCTAAACTGCTGAGCCACCCGGGCTGCCCTGTTTAGTTTTCTATAGCCAATATAAAACTTATCACAAATATAGTGGGTTAAAACAACACAAATTTTTCTTTATCTTATAGTTTCTTTAAATAAAAAATCTGACATGAGTCTCACTAGACTAAAGTCATAGTAGCATCAGAACTGCGTTTATTTCTGAAAGCTTAAGGGGGAAATCTGCTTCTTTGCATTTCCCAGGTAATAGTAGCCAGGATTTTCTTTGACTTTAGTCCCTCTCCCATCTTCAGGGCCAGAAACAGTTGAGTCCTCTACCATTATATGTTTGGTTGCTTCTGCCATGATCATATCTCTCTGAAGGAGAGTTTCCAAGAGTTCCTGTGACTAAATTGGGCCCTGTTGGTTAATTCATAGCTACCCATCTCAAGATCTGTAATCTTCAATCACATCTATGAGGTTCCTGTTGCCATGTAAAGTAATATACGCACATTCTAGGGATTAGGGTGTGGACATTTTGGGGTAGGCCATTTTGTGCCTACCTTAATGAAGTTTATATAAAGGGTCACAATATTTGAGTAAATTTTTTCTTATGAGTCAGGATTTTATAGTTAGTGCTTTTGCTTTCACTTCGTCTCAACAAATGGAGGTAAGCAGTTGCAAGATTTTTCATAGGAAAAACTTATTTTTCCTTACTACTTCAGAGAAATATTCCTTTTAGAATATGTGCTTTGTTTTTATGATTCCTTTTTTTTTCCTGAATTCTCAGATCAAAAACAGATCTAGGGAAGCCCCATTGACTGTCCAGGTATCTCATTCCTACTGTTGCTAACATGGGATCTAGGTGTTGCACTTCAGGATGATTTTTAGCTAAGGAGAGAGATTTTCTCAGCTCTTTCAGAGAGCCACAGGCACAGCAACTTCTTCCTACTGCTTTAGGCCCCATCCCTTCCAGAAATGCTTCTGCTAATTTTACCTCCTTTTTCACTGATAATTAAGATTTTCATTCATACTGTGTGGCTTTGATTGATTTGCAGATCCAACATGCTGATTTATACCATCGCTACACCAAAACTCCATGCTTACTCTTAGATACTGCATTGGAACTACCAGAATTCTAGTATGGGGATTTGATTACAAAAGCATACCAAGAAATTTGTGAAATTTAATTTAGTTTTAGACATTAAAACTTATATTTGATCAATGACTATGTATGTGCTCATATGGAAAAATCTCTAACATGTATTAAAAAGTTTAGAAAGAGTAAGAACATGAAAAACCATATTTAAAGTATACTCATATTTAATTAGATACATACATATACACAAACACATATATGTGTACATATTGTAGGAAGGATCTAAAATATCTTATCACGATGCCTGGGTGGCTCAGTCGGTTGAGTGTCTGCATTCCACTCAGGTCATGATATTCGAGTCTGGGGGCCAGGTGCTGCATTGAGCTCCCTTGCTCAGTGGGGAGTCTGTATCTCCCTCATCCTCTGCCACACCATCTTGCTCCCGATTTCTCTCTTTCTCTCTCAAATATATAAATAAGATCTAAAATAAACAAAAATAAATCTGTTATCAGCAATATATTTAGGAGAAAGTTTTTTCTTTTTTTTTAAGAGAAAATTTCTAGGGGATAAAGAAGAATAGTTTTACTATTTTCCCCTTACTATCAGAGAGGTATAAGATAAAAAATAAAAATGATCTTTTGGTCATATGTATATATCATCTGTTTAAAAATAAAAAGTAAAAAGGAAACCCAATGTAGTTATTTCTGGGGGCATTTTAGACATGGATCAGAAAGAGTTTCTGTTGGTCATATTGCCTCTTTCACTTGGAGTATAGAGTTCACAGCATATGGAATAAAGTTCTGTTAAATCTCTCTGGTTATGAGTCTCATTGTGCATAAATTTCCCTACAAATGGAATTAATTCATTCAGCAACTGAGTTTCAAACTCTCTGCCTCAATTTGAATCAATGTAGGCAAGAAGCCCATAAACAGATTTTTTTTTTCATGATGTCCATGCAAGTATGTAAGTATGACAGCCATTAGTGGTAAACATTTGACAAAGTGAGAAAAGAAAGGGGAAGCGAGAGTATGTTTTATAAATACTCAGAAGTGTATTTGCAAAAGTTCCAACTATATGATTTTAGGGCTATGCCTATTTGAACAACATCTTAAAAAGCTGAACTCAAAGACAATACTTCCTATTAAAATAACTGAGCATAGATGTCCCATTTTGCTTTAACAACTTTTGCTATCTTGGCCCAGAAGAATCACACTTTAATTATTTATAGCAGCTGTTCTTTCCCCTTGTGTACATTTTCTCTCACACACACAAAATACATAACAAGAAGAAAATAATAAAATCACACAAAATAACCCCCTTGGTATAGCTTAAAAAGTGACAATACCTGCACTTAAAAATAGCCATATCAGCAAGGGTCTAGAACAGTTATTTTTTAGATTATATCCCAAGACCATATTATTTTTTGTTCAAATTATTCCAGGTTTGGCCATTGGCAACTCTTTCATGTTGACTATTTTTTTTCCTATGTTTGCTTTTCTTCCTCCTCTCCTCCTCTTCCTCCTTCTTCCTCTTCCTTTTCTTTTTTTAGAAGGATTTTTTATTCAAGGACTCCTTTTTAAGACTCTTTCAGCATACAATTAGAAATTATATTAATTTATTTATACTAATTTGCTTACATACACTGATAAATGTTCTTGTATCTAACCATGTGTATAACATGCATCTGTGTAGGGGTGCACATGTGTATATATATTTAGTAATCCTCAATCTAATCTCACCACAGCAATAATTCATGAAACTTTCTCTTCTCCTACCCTTTGCTTCTTTGCAGCTTCTTTCTCTGGCAGTGAGAAGCCTAGCCATTACTACCTCTATAATACATGTGAAATAATTTTAGAATTGTATGCCTATATCCCTGTAAGACACAAATTTTCCTAACTACAGAATAGCATATGTGTCCATTTTTTTTTTCCTTTGGTTTTACAAATCTACTCAAAACTCTGTTTTCCCTAGTCTTAGCACATTTTGCCCTCTTCTCTTCACTCACGAATTTGTTGTTCGTTTCATCTGTCATAATGTGTGTCCCATCCTGGCATTCCCTAATGCCCTGGTTATAATTTTTAAATTTGCATAAAAAGTTTAATATTTTTTGTGTACAGTTTTATGGGTTTTGACGCATAGTGCATATAAGCATGCATCCACCACCACAGTCATAGATGCATCCTTCTAAAAATTTTATCTTGTGCAAGAATGTAGACACATGATGACACCTATCTTAAAGAGAGGCTGATAAATGTTGTCTGATTAAATGCCTAGGTAGAAGGACAGAAAGGCAAGAAAGAATGTTATTAGACAGTAGTTGGCCCTACTAGAGATACTTAATTTCTACAATATAATGTGTTTTATCTCTTTCATCTCTTCCTTTCCTTTTTAGTTTTTATTATTTTTCTTTTATTATATTTTTAAGATTATTTATTTATTTATTTTTAAAATATTTTAGTTATTTATTCATGAGAGACACAGAAGGAGAGAGAGAGGCAGAGACACAGGCAGAGGGAGAAGCAGGCTCCATGCAGGGAGCAGGACGTGGGACTCAATCCCGGGTCTCTAGGATCAGGCCCTGGGCTGAAGGCAGCGTTAAACTGCTGAGCCTCCCAGCCTGCCCGATTTTTTATTTATTTATTCATGGGAGACACAGAGAGAGAGAGAGAGAGAGAGAGACAGAGACAGAGACAGAGACAGAGACATAGGCAAAGGCAGAAGCAGGCTCCCTGCGGAGAGTCCAATGCAGGACTCAGTCCTAGGACCCCAGGATCATGACCTGAGCCTAAGGCAGACGCTCAACCACTGAGCCACCCAGGCATTTTATCTTCTTCCTTTCCTTTTTAGATAATTGTAAAAGATAAGAACTCACTGAAACTGAAATTATTTAACAGACTTATATTTTGGACCTTTAAAGCAAATACAAACAAAAAATGAATAGATATATGACAAAATAAATGATAAATACAGTCATATTAAAGGATACACATACACCCTGGTTAGAATAAAATAACGTGAGATGGAGGGCAAATCAGTCACTTAGACACCAGAAAAGATTAGTCTTGCAAATTTAATATCAATTTTACTAGTCTAAATAACGTGAAGGAGAAATATATGTATTCACATTATACACACACACATATAATATTTACACATATATACATGTATATATATGCATGTTTGTATATATACATAGATATGCATATATGGGAATTTGGCTCTTGTATTATATGTATAATATTATATATATACTATTCTGTAGTTAGGAAAATCATATATAACATTCTATATCTAACACATACAGGCGGTGGCAGCCGGAGGGAGGCACGATGAGCGGCGCGGCGCGGGCCGACAGCGGGCCAACAGCGGGCCCGGGGCACTCCTGGGCGCGGCCACCGCGGGCGCTGCGGGCTCCACTCGCCCGAGGCCGAGGTCCGCGGCCAGGTGCTGGTGCCGCTGCCCATGCACGGAGTGGCTGATCATCTGGGCTGTGATCCTCAAACACGGTTCTTTGTCCCTCCTGATATCAGTGGATTGCCCTGCTGCAGGGGGAAATTGCACGTTTAAAGAGAAAAATCACGGGCTGCTTTCCACAATGCAGTTGCCCTAGTCATCTACCAGGATAAACCCAAAGAGGAGCCCTTGACTCATCCAGGTTATGTCATGGACTCTCAAGGATTATCTCTTCCAGGGGGATGCTTCTTATCTGTCAGGAGAAATGTGAAGCCAACTCAGTACTATTTCTTCATTTCTCATTTTCTCATGGGAGCATTTGAGGATATTTCTAATGTCACTGCTTTAATGACAATAGTAGTAATTTATTGAGCACTTACTATATATATTATATATATAGATAGATAGATAGATATGTATATCTATATATCTATATCTATATCTATATCTATATCTATATCTATATCTATCTATATCTATATCTATATCTATACACCAGGCATGGGACTATGAAGTTTTTAGGGGAGGTTGTTTTTGAATAAACTTTATTCTTTAGAGCAGTTTTATGTTCCCAGCAAAACGGTGTGGAAAGTACCTGCAGAGCTTCCCCCACTACCCACATCCCCCTCCAGAGCAGTAGTTCCTTACAGTTGGTGAAACTGCAGTGACTTATTATAATCACCCACTGGCCATAGTTTAATTTGGGGGTCAGTACTGCTGTTGTACGTTCTGCGGGTTTGGACAGATATGACATGTACTCACAGTGATAGTATCACACAGAGTATTTCACTGCCCTAAAGATCGTCTGTGCCCTGTCTATTCATCTCTTTCTCCACCAACCACTGATTGATTGATTGGTTTACACTATTTCCATAGTTTTACACTATTTTCCATAGTTTTGCCTTTTCCAGAATGTCCTGTAGTTGGAATCATACAGTGTCCAGCCTTTGCAGACTGGCTTCTTTCACTTAGTAAACATACATTTAGGTTTCCTCCATGTCTATTCATAGCTTGATAGTACATTTATTTTTACCACAGTGTACCTGTTCACCTAATGAAGGACATCCTGGTTACTTCCAGGTTTTGTCAATTATGAATTAAGCTGCTGTAAACATTTGTGTACAGGGTTTTGTATGGATGTAAGTTTTCAGATCCTTTAGGTAGATATCAAAGAGCATGATGGCTGAGTTGTATGATAAAAGCATGTTTTGTTTTATAAACTGCTGAACTGTCCTCCTCAGTGGCTATACCATTTTGCACATCCACCAACAATAAAGGAGAGTTTGTCACTGGAAAAAAAAAAAAAGATACTGGTTTTTTTTTTGTTTTTTTTTTGTTTTTTTTGGCAAAGCAAACTTTATTATGGCCCTGAGTTTGGAGCTCCAGGTCCCCCTGAACACTTGAGAATTGGGGCAAGGGCCTCTCATGTTGGCCTCAGCAACTCCATCCCATTCAGACTGAGGTGGAGAGAGGCTCGGTGGGGGAGACCTGGGGTCACAGCACACATGGGGGAGGAAGGCCACCCTGCCTGCTGAGCTGTCATCTGTCAGCTGTGAGGTATTCTGGTGAGTCCCTACTTCAGAGCTTTACTCCTTAACAGATTTTATTGGCATAGCTCTGTGATGGTCATCTAGTTTTTTGAAAATGTGCTTATCCAGAAAGGTTCAAGTCCATGCAGCTGTGGCAGAGTTATAGTTCTGTGGTTTCATGTTAGTTACCTTATAGTTACTCTGTAATTAGTGCCACATAATGTATGTTACCAAAAAATAAGTCTACCCCAGACTAGATGTAGTACTTTTTGTATAATTGGATTTCCTAATACTGATATTTGTTATCCCTGCAGAAAGTGTATTGTTTTTTTTAAAAAAAGAAAGTGTATTTTAAAATAAAGTCAGTTGGAAAATTAAAAAAAAACACATTTTTTTTTAACTATGACGGAACACGTGTATTTATTTTTTTGCTTCAACTAAAAGATCAAAAAAACAAAGTAAAGAAATGGCAAAAATACAGCTATAAAGACAGAGAAGATAATGGGAAAGAGTAATAAACAATTTGAAAGATAGAGAATGATGAACTATTTCCTTAGAGAATTTAGTCCTTGGGAAGGGGAATAGCAAGAAGAAAGTAGCCCTTGGGGGTGCTGAGTTGTAGCACTGGGGCCCTATGAAGAAGGAGGTGATCCATAAGTCTGGAAATAATAGGGTGTTGAAAATCAAGGGAATCCCTGAGGGGCTCAGTGTTTTAGCACCATCTTTGGCTCAGGGCGCAATCCTGGAGACCCAGGATTGAGTCCCACATCAGGCTCCCCATATCGAGCCTGCTTCTCCCTCTGCCTCTCTCTCTCTCTCTCTCTCTCTCTCTGTGTCTCTCATGAATAAATAAATAAAATCTGACAGGCAGCAAAAAGGCAGTGAGATTCTTGAACTTCAGTGGCATGGTACTTCATCCTTGGACACTGCCTTCTTGTTACAGTATTTCAATGACACTCAGAAAAGTGTTCAGAAGGCCACACATCACCCCACAGGTCTGGAGGGGTTCATAGAAAAGGATTCTTCTCTTTTGTGGAGGGCCCGGCAAGCAGGCAGTATCGTATCTGGGATCCCTAGCTCCTCCAGGGACCATGATGGGCCTAAAAGTAACCAGTGTTCTGTCCACTCTTTCCAAGTCAGCTTCCATCAGTTGGGCTGGGATCTTTGGATTATTGCTCCTCATCTATATACCCCAAACTACTGTAAAGGAGCCTGCCCTTGGGTACTACACTATGGTCTCAATTCCCCCAATCATGCCATCATCGAGAACCTTGTCATGAGCTGGTAGACTAGAGTGTCCCCCAGCCATCCTGTGTTCCTTATAAGTATGTTCCCATGAGCATCCTTTTGGTTGAGGCAAATGGGAGCATCTTGTACAAGGAGTATGAGGATATGATTGCCCAGTCTTGCACATTCAGGTGATAGCAAAGGTAAAGCTAGCTCAGGTGTTCTGAGAAATTGGAAGAGTTTAACATAACAAATATCAGTGTTAAAGCTGCAAAATGAAACAAAACAAAACAAAACAAAACAAACAAAAAAACAAGTGGGATTCCAAGCACTGTAATGGCGTTGACTGGCGTCAGAAGCTGGACTCTCAGCGAGGGGCCGACATTGCCACCAATTGAAAAACAACAGCTACAAGTTGCCCCGATGGACCTTCTGTGCTCTGCTGGTCGGATCTAGCATCTCAAGCTTGGTTATGTGTCCTGGTACCACGTGAAAGATTCCTCATGCCACGTCATCCTGGGCACCCAGCCGTTCAAGCCCAGGGAGTTTGTCAGCCAGATCAACCTGAGCATGGAGAAGCCTGGGGCATCCTGCGCTGCGTCATTGACAGCTGCATGAAACTCGAGGAGGGCATGTACCTCATCCTCAAGGACCCCAACAAGCAGGTCATCCGCATCTACAGCCTGCCTTCAGCTCCCATGAGGATGACGAGGATGAAGAGGAGGAAGAGGAAGAGGAGGAAGAGGAAGAAACTTAAACCAGATGGTGACCTGGAGCTGGAGTTTGTGATTCCACTGAGCTTAGAAGGCTTTGGATGCTTAGTGGAATGCTTGTCTGATTATTGCTGAGGTTTGAAGGTTTAGTCTCAAAACCTTTTAGTCTCAAAAATATTTTTTTAATCTATGATATATATATATATATATATATATATATATATATATATATATATATGCCAAATTTTCAATCCAGGGGGATTTCTCTGGAATGATAGCATTATTAATAGAAAGATGAAAAATAACAGGAAAAATAGCTTCACATATGTCTATTATATAACTTTTTTAGTGCTTTCCCCCTGAAGACAGGGTACACTCCCTAACTCTTAGATTTTGGATTTGGCCCTTTGACTTTGGCCTATTGAACCATGTGGATGAGCGGGTGTATATTTGTGAAGTATCAACCTTAAGAGCTTTGCATGCCTCTGGTTTTTGGTTTGTTTTGTTGTTGTTGTTTGTTTGTTTGTTTTCATATATCTTTCTCACCTCCTGAAGAGATTTTCCTGGTGGGCTGCTGTTCCTTTGACCTTACCACAGAATGACTACACATAGAACAGACATGAGCCTCCACCTCTGTGAGGACCTGTACTCAGTAAGATTCACAGATTGAAGCACAGCAGCCCAGCCACTCTCTAATTCAGTTGTTCCTCAACCACAGAAGAGTGGTCCTAAGTAATTAAGGGACTTCTTTAAGCCAGTCACTGAATTATGGATAGTCTTATTACATAATAGCTAACTGATAGAATTAATGTCATCATCGTCCAATTGTTTGGAGGTCTGAAACTGAAAAATTATGTCAGATATGCTTCTCATTACCTTAACCAAGTTCACAGTTTAAAGAGGTCTCGGGCACTGAGGTGGACACTTGACGGGATGAGCACTGGGTGTTTTTCTGTATGTTGGTAAATTGAACACCAATAAAAATTAATTTAAAAAAAAAAATAAAGAGGTCTAAGCATGCCAATTGCATGGCTCAACACTTTGGAAGGTTGCATTACAATTATTAGAGACACCTGCTGCTCCCCATATACTCTTGTTGAGACAGACTGCTTTTCCTAGTTCTCTGGCCAAAAATATTTTTCCCTCTGTTTTTTTTTTTTTTCTGTTTATGTTCACTGGGCAGTTCTGTACTGGGTTCCCCTTTGAGTCAGCTAAGTTTTCTTTCAGTTATCTGTGGCTGTAAGTTGACTTAATAGGTATTGTTATATAATTTGCAAGGGCCACCTCATTCAGGTTCTGAGAAGTGTCCAATGCTTTGAGATTTTAAATTCACTTATATAATACATCATGATGAGTATAGTCTTAGTGTAGGAACAGAAGGAATTGTGCCCCTGAAGTCCTAAATGGAAGGAAATGCCCTATGCCAAGAAATGTAATACAGTAAAACTGTCAAAGAATGTATTATATCATTAATGTAAATTGAGGAAGACATATAATTCTTGTTCACCTATGACAAGGTAAATATAGGAAATCTTCAAATACAAAACTTTTTTAAAAAAATTATTTATTCATGAGATACACAGAGAGACACAGACACAGTCAGCAGGAGAAGAAAGTTCCTCACAGGGAGCCCAATGCAGGACTAGATCCTAGGACGCCGGGATCACACCCTGAGCCACCCAGGCATCCCCAAATATAAAACATAAAAATTCAAATAAAACCCTGAGTAGATCGGTGTAAATAATTTGAAAATAATAGTTCATTCATGATTTATTTGGTTGAGGTTTTTCAGCCCCCTGTATTGACTATCTCATTTGTTTATCCAAGTTTATCTGTCTTTGTTTAGTCTGGCTGATATAACAAAATGCCACAGACTGGATAACTAATAAATAACAAAAATTTATTTCTCACAGTTCTGAAGGCTGGAAGTCCATGAGGGTGACAGCATGGTTTGGTGATGGCCCTCTTCCAGGTGACAGATTCATCACATGATAGGGAGACTAGGGAATCTTGTGGGATCTCTTTTATAAGAGCTCTAATCCCATTTATAAGGGCTCCATTCTCACAAACTAATTACTTGCCACCTGTTACCACCACCACATTGGGCATTAGGGTTCCAACATGTAAATTTTGAGGGAAAACAAATACCGAGACCATATGATCTCTTTATTACTTGATAATAAAATTACTATTCTATTTTAGTCATTTATTATTTCTCATATAATTAGTTCTATTTCCATTACCTTATCAACAATAATCATTCAAAATCACATTAAAATAACCTTTGTATTATGATGTACTTTTAAAGAGTCTCCACAAGTCTTTTAAATATGACAATATTTGAATACAGTGGCTAATTTTTTATCATTATCAAAAGTTAATCAGAATATATCTAGCCCTAATTTAGATATAGAATATGAGATAGCTCAAAACAAGGATCCTTAATGCTTTTAAATTTGTGAATATAAGTCATTGATTTTAAATAATATCACCTTTGTATGTACCTAAAATGTATGGCTGGAATATATTGTTATTAATGATAAAACACTCAAGGGCATGTGGAAGATCTAAATCAAAGGTAAAGACTCTGTAATAGCTCAAGAAATTTCTACTTTCCAAAAAGCTCTGGTAAAATTCATACAGAAACAATTTGCTTTTTACTTTAGTTTTAAGAAGGAGAGATGGAGGGAGCAGCCAAAGGAAAGTGAGAGAGAATCTCAAGTAGGTTCTATGCCAGCATGAAGCAGGATCTCATGACCCTGAGACCATGACCTGAGTTGAAATCAAGATTTGGATGCTTAACTGACTAAGCTATGCAGGCACCCCAGAAATTGGATTTTAAGTAGCTAAAAATGTGTTTGTATTGATTTTCTAGTAAAATTAACTGATGAATTTGCTTATTTGAAATGAGCTTAAAATATTAAATTAATAAACACTAAAGTAATTTTTAAAAAATTCCTATAAGGTACTGTTCTATTAATAACATGGGATTCATCTGTTTTATTTATGAATAGAAAGAATAGTATAATTAGATATCAGAAAATAAAGGTGAATACATCTTTCAGGAATCAACATTATAAATAAATTTGTATTGATAATTACAAAGTTCATAATATATGGTTACAAACAATCTTTAAATTTGAAGAGCATTATAAAATATGATTTATGTTTACTCAATGTGTTAGGCAGAATAATGCCCCATCATCCAAAAAGTGTCCATATCCTAACACTGAAAAACTGACAATATTTTAGTTTAATGGAATAAAGGAACTCTGAAGAAGTATTAAATCCAGAATTTGAGATGAGATTATCTTAGATTATCAATACAATTAGAAGTTTCCTTATAGGTAGAAGAGGGAGGTAGGAGGATCAGTCAGAGATGTGACAAGAAAAGCTGAGGTTGAAGTGATGTTGCCTTGGAAGATGGAAGGGGACATGAGCCAAGGAATGCAGGTAGCTTCTACAGGGTAGAACAGGCAAGAAAGGGATTATTCAGAAGAGTCTCCAGAAGGAACACACTATGCTGACACTTAGTTTTAGCCCAGTAAGACTTACTTCTGACTTCTAAATTCTGGCACTGTATGCTAATAAATTTATTTTTAAGCTACTAAATTTAGGGCACTTTGTTACATTGGCAGTAGGAAACTTTGCATGTGCAAAGGCAATTAAAAAACAGCTTTGACAGTCACCTAATTTCAGAAGAGATTCTTGGTTTTCTTTGATATTTAAAACAGCACTAAGTCTAATTTAACCGGCATTTAAAAAAAATCCCATGCATAAAATCTCTTTTGATTTGTATTAAAGGTGAAGCTAGAACTCTAATAGTGCCATGGACATCATGGAAAATTTTGACATAGCTACCAAAAATTTTAGTGTGAGACAGGAATTTTATGTACTTTTTTTTTGGATTTCACTTTTATTTATTTTATTTGTTTTTATTTTGTTTGATTTGCCAACATATAGTATAACACCCAGTGCTCATCCCATCAAGTGTCCTCTTCAGTGCCAATCACCCAGTTACCCCAAACCCCCACCTACCTACATTTCTGCAACTTTTGGTTGTTTCCCAGAGTTAGGAGTCTCTCATGGTTTGTCTTCCTTTCTAATTTTTACCACTCAGTTCGCCTCCTTTCCCTTATAATCCATCTCACTATTTCTTATATTCCCCGTATAAGTGAAACCATATGATATTTGACTTACTTCACTCAGCATAATACCCTCCAGTTCTATCTATGTCGAAGCAAGTGGTGGGTATTCGTCATTTCTGATGGCTGAGGAATATTCCATTGTATACATAAACCACAGCTTCTAAATTCATCATCTGTCGATGGACACCAAGGCTCCTTGACAGTTTGACTATTGTGAACATTGCTGCTGTGAACATTGGGGTGCAGGTGTCCCAGCATTTCACTGCATCTGTATCTTTGGGGTAAATCCCCAGCAGGACAATTGCTGGGTTGTAGGGTAGTTCTATTTTAACTTTCTGAGGAACCTCCACACTGTTTTCCAGACCGGCTGCACCAGTTCACATTCCCACCGACAGTGCAGGAGGGTTCCCCTTTCTCCACATCCTCTCCAACATTTGTTGTTTCCCGTCTTGTTAATTTTCACCATTCTCACTGGTGTGATGTGATATCTCACTGTGGTTTTGATTTGTATTTTGCTGAACAAGTTATGCGAAGCATTTTCTCATGTGCTTGTTGGCCATGCGTATGTCTTCTTTGGTGAAATTTATGTTCATTTCATGGTTGGATTGTTTGTTTCTTGGGTGCTGAGTTTAATAAGTTCTTTATAGATCTTGGATACTAGCCCTTTATCTGATAGGTCATTTGCAAATATCTTCTCCCATTCTGTAGGTTGTCTTTTAGTTTTGTTGAATGTTTCTTTGGTTGTGCAGAAGCCTTTTATCCTGATCAAGTCCCAATAGTTCATTTTGCTTTTGTTTCCTTTCCGTCTTAGATGTATGACAAGAAGTCAAGAAGTTGCTGTGGCCAAGTTCATAAAGGTGCTGCCTGTGTTCTCTTCTAGGATTTTGATGGATTCTTGTCTCACATTTAGGTCTTTCATCCATTTTGAGTTTATCTTTGGGTATGGTGTAAGAGAATGGTCCAGTTTCATTCTTCTGCATGTGGATGTCCAATTTTTCCAACACCATTTATTGAAGAGACTGTCTTTCTTCCAATGGAGAGTCTTTCCTCCTTTGTCGAATATTAGTTCACCATAAAGTTCAGGGTCCACTTCTGGGTTCTCTATTCTGTTCCATTGATCTATGTGTCTGTTTTTGTGCCAGTACCACACTGGCTTGATGACCACAGCTTTGTAGTACAACCTGAAATCTGGCATTGTGATGCCCCCAGCTAATTTTCTTTTTTAAAATTCCCCTGGCTATTCGGGGTCTTTTCTGATTCCACACAAATCTTAAGATGATTTGTTCCAACTCTCTGAAGAAAGTCCATGGTATTTTGATAGGGATTGCATTAAACGTGTAATTGCCCTGGGTAGCATTGACATTTTCACAATATTAATTCTTCCAATCCATGAGCATGGAATACTTTTCCATCTCTTTGTGTCTTCCTCAATTTCTTTCAGAAGTGTTCTATAGTTTTTAGGGTATAGATCCTTTACCTCTTTGGTTATGTTTATTCCTTGGTATCTTAGGGTTTTGAGTGCAGTTGTAATTGGGATTGACTCCTTAATTTCTCTTTCTTCAGATTCATTTTTCATATATAGAAATGCCACTGATTTTCTGGGCATTGATTTTGTATCCTGCCACACTGCCGAATTGCTGTATGAGTTCTAGCAATCTTGGGGGGGGGGTCTTTTGGGTTTTCTATGTACATTATCATGTCATCTGCGAAGAGGGAGAGTTTGACTTCTCTTTGCCAAATTGAATGCCTTTTATTTCTTTTTGTTGTCTGATTGCTGAGGCTAGGACTTCTAGTACTATGTTGAATTGCAGTGGTGAGAGTGGACATCCCTGTCGTGTTCCTGATCTTAGGGAAAGGCTCTCAGTTTTTCCCATTGAGAATGATATTTGCTGTGGGCTTTTCATAGATGACTTTTAAGATCCTGAGGAATGTTCCCTCTATCCCTATGCTCTGAAGAGTTTTGATCATGAATGATGCTGTATTTTATTAAATGCTTTCTCTGCATCTATTGAGAGGATCATACGACTCTTGTTTTTTCTCTTGTTGATATGATCTATTATGTTGATTGGTTTATGATTATTGAACCAGCCTTGCATCCTGGGGATAAATTCCACTTGGTCATGGTGAATTATCTTCTTAATGTACTGTTGGATCCTATTAGCTAGTATCTTGTTGAGAATTTTTGCATCCATGTTCATCAGGGATATTGGTCCATAATTATACTTTTTGGTGGGGTCTTTGGTTTTGGAATTAAGGTGATGCTGGCCTCATAAAGTGAGTTTGGCAATATTCCATCCCTTTCTATCCTTTGGAACAGCTTTAGTAGAATAGGTATGGTTTCTTCTTTAAACGTTTGATAGAATTCCCCTGGGAAGCCATCTAGCCCTGGACTTTTGTGTCTTGGGAGTTTTTTGATGACTCCTTCAATTTCCTCGCAGTTATTGGCCTTCTCAGGATTTCTATTTCATCCTGTTCCAGTTTAGGTAACTTGTGGTTTTCCAGATATGCATCCATTTCTTCAAGATTGCCTAATTTGTTGGCGTATAGCTGCTCGTTTTTAAAATCGCTTGTATTTTCTTGGTATTGGTTGTAATCTCTCATTCGTGGTTTTATTAATTTGAGTCTTTTCTCTTCTCTTTTTTAATAAGGCTGGCTGGTGATTTATCTATCTTATTACTTCTTTCAAAGAACAAGCTCTTGGTTTTGTTGATCTATTCTACAGTTCTTTTGGTCTCTATTTCATTGAGCTCTGCTCAAATCTTTATTATCTCTCTTTTTCTGCTTGGTGTAGGTTTTACTTGATGTTCTTTCTCCAGTTCCTTTAGGTGTAAGGTTAGCTTGTGTATTTGAGTTTTTGCAATTTTTTGAGGGAGGCTTATATTATGATATATTTCCCTCTTAGGACTGTTTTGCTGTATGTATCCCAAAGATTTTGAATGGTTGTATCTTCATTTTCATTAGTTTCCATGAATATTTTTAATTCTTCTCTGATTTCCTGGTTGACTCGTTCATCTTTTAGTAGGATGTTCTTTTACCTCCACACGTTTGAATTTCTTCCAAATCTTCTTGTGTTTAAGCTCAAGTTTTAAAGCATTATGGTCTGAAAATATGCAGGGGACAATCCCAATCTTTTGGTATCAGCTGAGACTTGATTTGTGACCCAGTATGTGGTCTTCTGGAGAAAGTTCAATGTGCACTTGAGGAGAACGTGTATTCAGTTGTATTCAGATGGAAAGTTCTGTATATATCTGTGAAATCTATCTGGTCCAGTGTATTATCTAAGGCCCCTGTTTCTTTTGGTGATGTTGTGCTTAGAAGATAGGTCATGTGCTGAAGTCTCTAACTATTAGTGTATTGTTACCTAACTATCTCTTTACTTTGGTTATTAATTGATTGATATACCTGGTGGCTTCCGCACTATGGGCATAAATATTCATGATTATTAGGTCTTCTTGTAGGATAGACCCTTTAAGTACAATATAGTGTCCCTCATCATCTCTTACTACAGTCTTTGGGATAAAATCTAATTTATTTGATATGAGGATGGCTACCCAGCTTTCTTTTGCCAGTCTCAACCCTGTGTCTTTTGTTGGGATCATTTAGCCCATTCATGTTCAGAGTAACTATTGAAAGATATGAATTCAGTGTCATCATAATATCATAGTTAAGATGGGAAAAGAGGAAAAATATTGGAAATTTTTAGTCTGATATAAAAATGAGTTTACTGGAAAAAGAAAAAAAAATGTGGACTCTAGTTCTATATACTGTTTCCCTAGGATGTGGAGCTTTTCAGTGCTGCTTGGTCGACAACTTGCCCTTCCCCTGTCCTTCCAGCTGGTCGTCTGGGGGAGGGCCTGCTGTGCTGACTCTCAGGTGTGTGCAGGTGCCAGGCTCAGTGGGAGCTGTTGACCCCTGAAGCCTCTGTTCCCCGGCGGCCCCCCCTCTCCCAGGCACACAGTGACCCAGGAGGAATGACACCACCGGTGGTGTCCAGGTCCCCAGCCCTGGGGTCAGCTCCCCCAGTAACCACCTGCAGCTCCCAGTCCGCACTGGCCTAGGTGCTCCTGGGTGGGGGCGCTGACTGCACAGCTCAGGGGCTCCGGCGGCAGGAGCATCCTCGCTGTCCTGTGCCCTCCCCACCTCCGCCTGTCCAGGGGGACCACAGGATGGGGGCTGTGTCCTCTGGTGCCCCGGAATTCGGGGCCTGTTGCTGCTGGAATCGCGCTCCTGGGGCACAGCACCCCCCCCCGGAGCCCCCGCCTGACCCACCGGCTTCTCCCGAGGCCCCGCCAGGTGCGCTCCAGCCCCCGACCGAGCTCCCCGCGGTGTGGGTGCGCTCTCCCCGGCGCCCTCCTCTCCCAGTGACCCCGGGAGACTGGAGGGTCCCCGCCCCTCCTGCGCTTCTGCCGGTTTCCCTGCTGAGCACTTTCCCTCCGGGAAGGATCCGTGTGGATTTTTAAAGTTCCCGTGTCTCCAGGGTGAGGCTCTCCTGGCCCGAGGCTCCTGCCGCCCCCTTAGCCCGGCTCCTCGCGAGGGGCCCTCCCCCACTCGATTCTTTTTTATTTTATTTTTCTCCACCGTCCTACAGTGTTAGAAGCAAAAACCCTTCTCTCTGTAGCGTCCTGCTGTCCTCTCTTTACATCTCAGGTCGGATTCCTCGGTGTTCGGGATGGTTTGGAAGGTATAGGGGTGGGGGTGGGGGGCCGGGTGAGGGAGGACCCTACTCTTCCTTGGATTTCATTATTTTGTAAGAAAGTAAAAGATTTCTGAAGTAGTTTGTGTTTCTTGTTTAAAGTGTTACTCATGCATTTTAGATGATGGGGACATTTTAAAAATCTCTCTGAATTCAAAAATGATACAGTACAAAGTGTTGGCTGATACATTAGTGTGCACTATTAGTGATGATAATTGAGCTCCTGAAGAAGATTTTAAAATTGGAAGTTCCATAAAATGATTGCTCAAAATCACAGATAGCCAGCAATTCAAATGGCTTGTCAAAACTAGTTTCCAAACTTGAACTTTATGTGTTATCTGCTCTTTAAAATGTCTAGTGTTTCAAAAATTATTACTTAAAAAAAATGTAGCTAGTATTCTAATAAACACAAACAATGAGGATGGCTAAATGTAGTGGGATGCTTCTAAGCATACACAGGAGTTTTTTGACCTAATATTCACAATAATTTTATGAGATATGTATTCTTAGTCCCATTTTACAAACTAAAAAAAAATTAGTCTCAGTGGAGATAAATCGATTGTTTAAATTTTCATGTTTAATAAATAGCAATCCTGAGACTTGAAACCAGGAAATATGATCTTGCCACCCACCCTCTCCTAATTGCCAGTCCAATATATTGATTCTCTAATAGAAATAATAGTATTTTTTAAAAAATTTTGTTCATTTGTTGAAGAGTACTTGACACAGTTTTTGTTTCAGATGTACAACATAGTGATTTGACAACTCTATGCATTATGCTATGCTCACAAATGTAGCAACCATCTGTCACCATACAATGCTGCTATAGTACCATTGACTATATTTTCTATGTTGCACTTTTCATTCCCATGATTCATTTCATGATTGGAAGCTTATACCTACCACTCCTTTTCACCCATTTTGCCTATCCCCCTTCCCCATTCCCCTTCAACAATCATCATTTTATTCTCTTTATTTGCAGGTCTGCTTCTGCTTTGTTCATTTGTTTTCTATTTTAGATTCCACATACAGGTGAAATCATATGTATTTGTTTTTCTGTTTGTCTTACTTCACTAAGCATAATACCCTCTAGATCCATCCATGGTGTCACAAATGGTAAGATCTCATTTTTTTATGGTTGAGTGTATTTTACATATATATGTATATATACATACAATTTTTAATCTTAGAGGAAAATTTCTACTCGTCATTACTGGGTATGTCATTAGCTGTGGGTGAGTAATATATGGACTATATTATGTTGAGGTATGTTGTTCCCTCTTACCCCCTTGAGAGTTTTTTTTTTCCCCCTTGAGAGTTTTTAAAGTGAATATAATTTTATAAGAAAATTGTTATTTTAGAAATAAAATGAATAACAAGAATAACATTTTAAAATTATCTACATGACATTTGCTATAGTCCTTCGGTGGTTACTTAAGGTTTATATCTATGAGTCAAATACTTACTATGCCACACTAACTGGTACCAGTTTCCCTCACTCTGGAAAATCTATAGCAGATTCAAGTATATGTGGACATATCTTTTATCCTTTATCTGCATTAACTTTTTTGTTTAAAAATTGTCACATTATAAATCAGGTTATTTTTGTCATTAATCACTAGTTGGGATTATTGGTGTCAATTTTGATCCCTAGTATATATTCCTGGTTTCTGTTTTTTTTTTTTAATTAGTTATATCCTATAGTTAGTAGTTCCAGTCTTAAATACTTTTTAACTCTTTTATCTTTCTCCTTCCATCTTTTTTCCCTCTTTTACCCTATTGTTCTGTCCTTTCTTTTTCCCCAAATCTCTTCTCTCTTCCTATTTCTCTTTTTTCTACATATCAAACCCAATAACATATTTGAATTAAAGCTTATTTCAAAAAGCTTCCATTTGGGCAGTCCAGGTGGCTCAGTGATTTAGACCACTTCAGTGTGATCCTAGAGACCCAGGATCGAGTCCCCACATCAGGCTCCCTGCCTGGAGCCTGCTTCTCCCTCTGCCTGTGTCTCTGCCTCTCTCTCTTTCTCTGTGTGTCTCTCATGAATAAATAAATAAAATCTTAAAAAAAAAAAACCTCATTTGCACATCACATCAGATTTGTCGTGATTTTAACACTGTAGCTAATGTTAAAATATTGTTTTTGATATGAATGTATTCAGCTCCATATAGAATGAATAATAGTAACTTCATGAATCTTTCTTGTAATTTCCCTCTTTATATTACATTTCAGATTAACCTTTGTTCTCAAGTGGCTTCTGGAAGATATTTCACTGATACCAAGGCTACTATCACTCAAAGTGTATAGAGAAAGAAAAGCAATGTCGAGATTGCTCTGATACCTTAAGATTCTGGAGAGAAATTACATTTCTCTGTGATATTTTTTTGCTACTGGTTGCTAACAGTGCTAGTTTTGTTGTCTGCGGAAAGCCTGAGTCCCACTATTATAAACTGTCAATAGAAACCATGGTTCTCATAAAATTGCACTTTCATCCCCCCAGATTTATATTAATTTAAATCTTTAGCTTTCAACTTTTAGAGGAGTTTATAAACTGAGGCAAGGACAAAGCCAGTTTTAAACAAATAATTGCTGGGCTCCACAATATGCAGAAATGCTTCTTTATTTAAAAATGGAAACATTGTGTGTATACCTGTAGTTATTTCATATTTAGCAACCCCTTTTTCAACAGTTCCCTTTTTTTTTGGAGCTCATTGCCCATTTTCACTTAGCTGGTTCTCTGGGCATTATGCCCAGCTTGAATTAATGTTTGTTTATTATAATTTACATTATCCAGGATAGTGTTTTTAGTTGGGTACCTTGGAAATTATTGTAATCAGGTAGCAAGGTATACATTTATTATACACATAAGTACATTGGGTCATCAAAGATGTTTTTCATACATCACTTCAAATAATAGGTTTACATTTAAGTTTTGTGAACTTTTAACCTTTGTCTTTAAGCCATTTTAAATTGTTTCATGTCTAGATGGATTAACTTCTTTTTCCTTTTCTTCCAAGAGCAACCATGTGTTAATATCCATTGCTATTTCACACTTTTAAATGAAAAGGGAGAATATGAGCTTTAAGTGACATGTATTCCAGATAAATGAAAGTGACGAGATAGGTACAAGCTAAAATTAGATGATTTAAGTACTTATTAGTTAGGAATTGCTCAATAAAACAGAAAATACTTTTGAGTATTTTAGGAGGAAGGGATGTAGTACAGGGAATTAAAAAATTACACAGCATATGCTGAGGAGAGAGAGAAATGATAAGGGAGAACCACTCCTGGAATTCAGAAAATCAGGAAAAATGGAAAGAGAAATTGCAACAAAGGTTTTATATACATTCATCATCAGCAACATATATATGATTTTTAGATACTGCTGCTTAATAGTTGAACTATTCCTTCAACAGTTAAGCAGCGATGTGTAGACGAACTGTAATCTAGTGCTAGAGTGCTGTTCCACTTCAGGAGAACATTAACTTCTGGGGTAAAAATTTAAATTTAAACAACTAGCAAGAACTACAAAATGTAAAGGCTGACACTATCATCAAAGATAAGACATTAACACATAAATTACTTACAATGAAGAAACAGTTAATGAAGCAACTCTATTATTATTTATATATTTAATTATTAATTAAATATTAAAGTAAAACTTTAATAATTAGTATCCTAAAATAAATAAGCTAGGGTTGCTGGAGAAAAATTACTCTGAAGTGAGTGAAAAATCATGGAAAGGTAAAGTGATTGGCAATAATACAATAAATGTAGAGAGCAGAAAATGGACATTTATAGCTACAGTTTTTAATGGTGAACAGATTTCATGTATGTACTTAAATTCTTCCCTTAGATCTGAGTCCATTTTTATTAAGACCACTATAATGCCATGCTATTTTTCATAGAGTCATGCTATATTAAAATACAATAAATGAAATAATTTTATGAACTTAGGCTTGAATTCTCTAAAAATAACTTTGCATATACAAATCTATATAGATCTAGTGCCTATTTTATTTCAAACATTTCATTAGCCTAACTTGACCTGAAAACTTAGAAAAGTTAGGATAGGAATGAAAACTATCAAGATTGTTTTATATCTACAACATCCACCCCTAGAAAGTCTGAAACTCCTGGCTAATTTGAAGAGCAAAATAGATACCAGGACAAATAGCAGAGTGTGTTATAAAGAAGATGCAATCCAACTATTTTTCAGCCAAATTTTCTTTTCATACTATTTTAGCAGTGGATAAAACAAGCCATGTAAAAAAAGCCTACTTGATTTTTGGTGTTAGTCAAAACTGACTTGTAAGAACAGGTTTGCAGTACTACCAGAAACTTTCAAACACAGACTAAAATCAATACTTTTACGCATAACTTAGTTTAGAAGCCCTTCTATTCATGTCTCCCCAGCTTTCTTTAACATGGAGTTCCAAGTGGGTTTTAGCTTTAATTTAGGTACTATTTACTTCATTTGTTCTAGTTTATTCTCATTCAAAGATTACTATCATAACTTGGGTCTCCTTAGTAGGGAAACTAAAAGCTATATTACCTGTGCACTTTTATTAGATCTCATTTCTTCTTGCACAAGCCACCTCACTGCTGTGGTCAAAAACATCTAATAGTTACAAACTGTCTCTTACTTTTTCCTCCATTTTTTTTTTGACCTATATGTATTTTCTAATGGTAACATGATTAATGTTATTTCTATAAATATGCTTGATGCAGATTTTTCCCTATATTACAAAATGTAAAATTGTTTTCTAGATTTTACACATAAATTTCCTCCTTTAATCAATTTTGACCACTAAAAAATTAAGACACTTTTTAAACATAGAACATGAATCTAATAAACATATCAAATAATTGTCAGTATGTTAAAAAGAACAAGGTTTCTCCTAATTCCAGAACTTACATCAATATTGAGAAATACATTGATAATTTCTATATATTACATCAATAAAAATATACAAAGATCATTTGAAAAATGGATATTAAAATTTACTAATAATTTTCATTAGAATAGATTGAGTACATAGGCCATTAAAATTACATATGCACATTTATACAAAACTGCCAAACTTTCCTAAAGTTTAAAATATAGGAAATGCTTAAGTCAGGAATGAAACATGGGTGCATATTTCTACAACTCTTACTTGGCCTTGTTTTAGAAGTAGTAGACAGTAGAAGGAGGCAAGAAAAATGTATAAGTGTTAACATGAAGTAATTTAAAAATTTCCCTAGAACACATTGTTTTCTTTTGAAAAACCCCAATATTGAAAAACATATTTGAAAAGGAACATTTAATAAATGCCATTACTTAAAAATAAAATAGCTAACATTTTTCCTACATAAAAATGACAAATATTTTTAGTAGTTTGATAATAAAACAAGGGCCATTATATTTCCTTCCCAGAACTTCCAATATAATGAAGAAGCTAATTTACCCCAAAATATTCTTATTTTAAAGATTACTGAAAATATTCTATTGGTTTATTCTTTTACTGAAAAATATCAAGAACTTATATAAAAATACATTCATAAATAAGAAATGGGAAAATATCACTGTCACTATTGTACAACAGTTCTCTAATTTTAGCTGCATCAGAATCACTCAGTGGGGGGATCCCTAGGTGGCTCAGTGGTTTAGCGCCTGCCTTGGGCCCAGGGAGTGATCCTGGGGTACCAGGATCGACTCCCACATCTGGCTCCCCGCATGGAGCCTGCTTCTCCCTCTGCCTGTGTCTCTGCCTCTCTCTCTCTCTCTCTCTCTCTGTGTGTGTCTCTCATGAATGAATAAATTTTAAAAATCTTAAAAAAGAAAAGTTAAAAAAAAAAAAAAAAGAATCACTCAGAGGGACTGCAAACTAAGTATCATGGACCCAACACTTACTTGCATTATCATTTTGTAACATTTCCAAGTTTTATATTTTCACATTAGGCTTGTTTTATTTTATTCAGAGAATCCACTCTTTTTCAGTACCTTTCTTTTTTTTTTTTTTTTTTTTTTCAGTACCTTTCTGTTCTCATCTTGGCCATGCTTGCAAGGATTTTTTTTTTTTTATTGTATTAGTTTATTTTCAAAAAACTCAGTTTTAGATTCACCTACTCTTTCTACTTGAAAAAAAATCTGTATTGATACTTTTTGCTGTTTAGTCTCCAATTTCAAAAAGTGATTACTGTTTTTGTTTTTCAAAAACAGATTTATAACTATAAAATTTTCTCTATTTTCATTATTGTAGTTTTTCACATGAATTATCTCTAATTGTTTTTGAAAATTTTACTTCAATCTTTTCATCTCATGGTTATATAGTAGTATACTTCACTGATTTTAAAGTATGGAAGACATTCTAGTCACATTTGATTATTTCTAATTTATTGGCTTCTAATAAAAATATAGATTGTAGAATTACTAAAGTTTCCTTTATATTTAAATGCATAATCATTTTCATAATGGTCTATCAGCATACAAAATTGTGTATATATTCTATATGAGCTATCTACATATATTTATATATGTATAAATCAAGTTTAATGAGTATTACCCAATTCCTTTACTTGGTTATATTTTGTATATTAGGTGTATCCAATTTAATACATATTAGTACATAATGATATATCATAATAATATAATATATATTATAGATGTATAATAAATATATATATTCATGCCCATAGTTTCTTTGCCATTTATTCTGGTATACAGTTGTCATTAATTTCAAGTGCATATTTATTGTCTTATTTTCTGAATACTTCAATATCCATCAAGATAAAGCTAGTATCACTTTATTGAACTTCTCTTCTTCAATCATCTTTTTCATCTTACCTCTTACCATTATCTTCAGATCTTTGTTTTTGCCAGCAGCAGCACTATCAAAAATCTTAGTCTCAAGGATTCCTTTTTTTTAAAGATTTTATTTATTTATTCTTAGAGAGAGAGAGAGAGAGGCAGAGACACAGGCAGAGAGAGAGAAGCAGGCTCCATGCAGGGAGCCTGATGTGGGACTCCACCCCAGGACTCCAAGATCACACCCTGGGCTGAAGGCAGATACTCAACCACTGAGCCACCCAGGTGTCCCAGTATCAAGGATTCCTATTTGGAATGACCGTATTCTAGTTTATTTCCAGCTCACTCTCTCCAGTACCTCAACTCCATTAACACTTGTATTAATCATAACTTAAAAATCAATAATTCTATCATTTTTCATGACTTCCCATCTCCTAGACATCACCCATACTATAGCCAACCTATACATATATCATCATCTGTTTTGTGTAATGTTTCTTGGAAATTTGGCCTTTGGCAAATTCTGAGCCTTGTCTACTCCACTTCTGACTCTACCTGGAGAAAACTAGACCTGTTGATTGGTCTCCTTTTATATTTATTTATTTATTTACTTATTATTTTTTTATAATAAATTTATTTTTTATTGGTGTTCAATTTGCCAGCATACAGAATAACACCCAGTGCTCATCCCGTCAAGTCCTCCGTCAGTGCCCGTCACCCATTCACCCCCACCCCCTGCCTTACTCCCCTTCCACCACCCCTAGTTCGTTTCCCAGAGTTAGGAGTCTTTATGTTCTGTCTCCATTTCTGATATTTCCCACACATTTCTTCTCCCTTCCCTTATATTCCATTTCACTATTATTTATATTCCCCAAATGAATGAGAACATATAATGATTGTCCTTCTCTGATTGACTCATTTCACTCCGCATAATACCCTCCAGTTCCATCCACGTCGAAGCAACTGCTGGGTATTTGTCGTTTTTAATGGCTGGGTAATATTCCATTGTATACATAAACCACATCTTCTTTATCCATTCATCTGTCCATGGACACCGAGGCTCCTTCGACAGTTTGGCTATTGTGGACATTGCTGCTCTAAACATCATGGTGCAGCTGTTCCAGTGTTTCACTGCATCTGTATCTTTGGGGTAAATCTCCAGCAATGCAATTGCTGGGTCGAAGGGCAGGTCTATTTTTAGCTCTTTGAGGAACCTCCACACAGTTTTCCAGAGTGGCTGCACCAGTTCACTTTCCACCAACAGTGCAAGAGGGTTCCCCTTTCTCCACATCCTCTCCAACATTTGTTGTTTCATGCCTTGTTAATTTTCCCCATTCTCACTGGTGTGAGGTGGGATCTCATTGTGGTTTTGATTTGTATTTCCCTGATGGCAAGTGATGCAGAGCATTTTCTCATGTGCATGTTGGCCATGTTCATGTCTTCCTCTGTGAGATTTCTGTTCATGTCTTTTGCCCATTTCATGATTGGATTGTTTGTTTCTTTGTATTGAGTTTAATAAGTTCTTTATAGATCCTAGAAACTAGCCCTTTATCTGATAGGTCATTTGCAAACATCTCCCATTCTGTAGGTTGTCTTTTAGTTTTGTTGACTGTATCCTTTGCTGTGCAAAAGCTTCTTATCTTGATGAAGTCCCAATAGTTCATTTTTGCTTTTGTTTCTTTTGCCTTCGTGGATGTATCTTGGAAGAAGTTACTGTGGCCTAGTTCAAAAAGGGTGTTGCCTGTGTTCTCCTCTAGGATTTTGATGGAATCTTGTCTCACATAAAGATCCTTCATCCATTTTGAGTTTATCGTTGGGTATGGTGCAAGAGAGTGGTCTAGTTTCATTCTTCTGCATGTGGATGTCCAATTTTCCCAGCACCATTTATTGAAGAAGCTGTCTTTCTTCCAATGGATAGTCTTTCCTCCTTTATCGAATATTTATCAATATTAGTTGACCTATTAGTTCAGGGTCCACTTCTGGATTCTCTATTCTGTTCCATTGATCTATGTGTCTGTTTTTGTGCCAGTACCACACTGTTTTGATGACCACAGCTTTGTAATACAACCTGAAAACTGGCATATGATGCCCCCAGCTAATTTTCTTTTTTAAAATTCCCCTGGCCATTCGGGGTCTTTTCTGATTCGACACAAATCTTAAGATGATTTGTTCCAACTCTATGAAGAAAGTCCATGATATTTTAATAGGGATTGCATTAAATGTGTAAATTGCCCTGGGTAACATTGACATTTTCACAATATTAATTCTTCCAATCCATGAACATGTAATATTTTTCCATCTCTTTGTGTCTTCCTCAATTTCTTTCAGAAGTGTTCTATAGTTTTTAGGGTATAGATCCTTTACCTCTTTGGTTAGGTTTATTCATAGGTATCTTATGCTTTTGGGTGCAATTGTAATTGGGATTGACTCCTTAATTTCTCTTTCTTCAGTCTTATTGTTAGTGTATAGAAATGCCACTGATTTTCTCGGCATTGATTTTGTATCCTGCCACACTGCTGAATTGCTGTATGAGTTCTAGCAATCTTGGGGTGCAGTCTTTTGGGCTTTCTATGTACATTATCATGTCATCTGCAAAGACGGAGAGTTTGACTTCTTCATTGCCAATTTGAATGCCTTTTATTTCTTTTTGTTGTCTGATTGCTGAGGCTAGGACTTCTAGTACTATGTTGAATAGCAGTGGTGAGAGTGGACATCCCTGTCTTGTTCCTGATCTTAGGGGAATGGCTCCCAGTGCTTCCCCATTGAGATTGATATTTGCTGTGGGCTTTTTGTAGATGGCTTTTAAGATGCTGAGGAATGTTCCTTCTATCCCTACACCCTGAAGAGTTTTGATCTGGAATGGATGCTGTATTTTGTCAAATGCTTTCTCTTCATCTATTGAGAGGATCATATGGTTCTTGGTTTTTCTCTTGATGATATGATGAACAACATTGATTGTTTTACCAGTGTTAAACCAGCCTCGTGTCCCGGAATAAATCCTACTTGGTCATGGTGAATAATTTTCTTAATGTACCGTTGGATCCTATTGGCTAGTATCTTGTTGAGAATTTTTGCATCCATGTTCATCAGGGATATTTGTCTGTAATTCTCCTTTTTGGTGGGGTCTTTGTCTGGTTTTGGAATTAAGGTGACGCTGGCCTCATAGAACGAATTTGGGAGTACTCCATCTCTTTCTATCTTTCCAAACAGCTTTAGTAGAATAGGTATGGTTTCTACTTTAAACATTTGATAGAATTCCCCATGGAAGCCGTCTTGCCCTGGACTTTTGTGCCTTGGGAGGTTTTTGATGACTGCTTCAAATTCCTCCCTGGTTATTGTCCTGTTCAGGTTTTCTTTTCTTCCTGTTCCAGTTTTGGTAATTTGTGGTTTTCCAGAAATGTGTCCATTTCTTCTAGATTGCCTAATTTATTGGCGTATAGCTGTTCATAATATGTTTTTAAAATCATTTGTATTTCTTTGATGTTGGTAGTGATCTCTCCTTTCTCATTCATGATTTTACTAATTTGGTCTTCTCTCTCTTCTTTTTAATAAGGCTGGCTAATGGTTTATCTATCTTATTAATTCTTTCAAAGAACCAACTCCTGGTTTCGTTGATCTGTTCCACAGTTGTTCTGGTCTCAATTTCATTGAGTTCTGCTCGAACCTTTATTAACTCTCTTCCTGTGCTGGGTTTAGGATCTATTTGCTGTTTTTTCTCTAGCTCCTTTACGTGTAAGGTTAGCTTTTGTATTTAAGTTCTTTCCAGTTTTTGGATGGATGCTTGTATTGTGATGTATTGCCCCCTCAGGACTGCTTTTACTCTATCCCAACAATTTTGAATGGTTGTATCTTCATTCTCATTAGTTTCCATGAGTCTTTTTAATTCTTCCTTAATTTCCTGGTTGATCCTTTCATCTTTTAGCAAGATGGTCCTTAACCTCCACGTGTTTGAAGTCCAAGAAGAATGTGTATTCAGTTGCATTTGGATGTAAAGTTCTGTAGATATCTGTGAAATCCATCTGGTCCAGTGTATCATTTAAAGCTCTCATTTCTTTGGAGATGTTGTGTTTAGAAGACCTATCAAATGTAGAAAGCGCTAGATTGAAGTCACCAAGTATAAGTGTATTATTATCTAACTATGTCTTAATTTTGGTTATTAATTGATTGATATATTTGGCAGCTCCCACATTCGGGGCATATATATTGAGGATCGTTAAGTCCTCTTGTTGGATAGATCCTTTAAGTATGATATAGTGTCCCTCTTCATCTCTCACTACAGTCTTCGGGGTAAATTTTAGTTTATCTGATATAAGGATGGCTACCCCTGCTTTCTTTTGAGGACCATTTGGATGGTATTTTCAGGCTATAGGTGTCCTTCTGTCTAAAATGAGTCTCTTATAGACAGCAAGTAGATGGGTCCTGCTTTTTTATCCATTCTGACATCCTGTGCCTTTTGATGGGGTCATTAAGCCCATTCATGTTCAGAGTTACTATTGACAGATATGAGTTTAGTGTCATCATTATATCTATTCAGTCCCTGTTTTTGTGGATTTTTCTTTGGACTTTTTCTTAAAGGGGAATTTTGAGAGTCCCCCTTAAATTTTTTTGCAGAGCTGGTTTGGAGGTCACATATTCTTTCAGTTCCTGCCTGTCTTGGAAGCTCTTTATCTCTCCTTCCATTCTGAATGAGAGCCTTGCTGGATAAAGTATTCTTGGTTGCATGTTCTTCTCATTTAGGACCCTGAAAATATCCTGCCAGCCCTTTCTGGCCTGCCAGGTCTCTGTGGAGAGGTCTGCTGTTACCCTAATACTTCTCCGCATAAAAGTCAGGGATTTCAGGATCCCTGGGTGGCGCAGTGGTTTAGCGCCTGCCTTTGGCCCAGGGCGCAATCCTGGAGACCCGGGATGGAATCCCACGTCGGGCTCCTGGTGCATGGAGCCTGCTTCTCCCTCTGTCTGTGTCTCTGCCTCTCTCTCTCTCTCTCTCTGTGTGTGTGTGTGACTATCGTAAATAAATAAAAAAAAAATAAAAAAAAAGTCAGGGATTTCATGTCTCTTGCTTCTTTAAGGATCTTCTCTTTATTTTTGGAATTTGCAAGCTTAACTAGTAAATGTCCAGGTGTTGAACGGTTTTTATTGATTTTAGGGGGGGGGTCTCTCTATTTCCTGGATCTGAATGCCTGTTTCCCTTCCCAGATTAGAAAGTTTTCAGGTATGATTTGTTCAAATACATATTCTGGCCCTCTGGCCCTTTCAGCGCCCTCGGGAACCCCAATTAAACGCAGGTTTTTCTTCCTCAGGCTGTCGTTTATTTCCCTTAATCTATCTTCATGGTCTTTTAATTGTTTGTCTCTTTTTCCCTCAGCTTCCCTCTTTGCCATCAACTTGTCTTCTATGTCACTCACCTGTTCTTCCACCTAGTTAACCCTCGTCGTTAGGACTTCTAGTTTGGATTGCATCTCATTCAATTGATTTTTAATTTATGTATGATTAGATCTAAATTCTACAGTCATAAGGTCTCTAGAGTCCTTTATGCTTTTTTCTAGAGCCACCAGTAGCTGTATAATAGTGCTTCTGAATTGGCTTTCTGACATTGAATTGTACTCCAGATTTTGTAACCCTGTGGGAGAGAGGACTGTTTCTGATTCTTTCTTTTGAGGTGAGGTTTTCCTTCTAGTCATTTTGCTCAGTGCAGAGTGGCCAAAAACAAGTTGTATTGGGAAAAGGAGAAAAAGAGAGGAGAGAAAGAAGGAAAGAAAAGAGAAAAAGAAAAAAGAAAAAAGAAAAAAGAGAAGATAAAGAGGAATAAAAAGAAAGAAAAAAAAAAAGGGTGGGGGAAGCAAATAGAAATCAAAAAGAAAAAAAAAAAAACCAGGCGGAGTATCCTCTGATTTTGTATACTTTAAGTCCCTGGACTTCCCCTGGAACTGGTCTGCCTAGCTGGTCTTCTGGGAGAGGGGCCTGCTGTGCTGATTCTCAGGTGTTAGCACTTAGGGGAGCTGCTCTGCCCCTGCCTGGTGCAGGGCTCAGTGGGGCTTGTTCACCCCCTGAGGCCCCAGGAGGAACAACCGCAGTGGCAGGGCCAGCTCTGCAGCCCTGGAGTCAGCTCCTGCAGTAGCTCCGGGGCTCTCCGTCTGCAGGGCCTGGAGGCTCCAGGGCGGGGCCGCTGATCTGTTCAGCTCGGGGCAGGGGCGTCCTCGCTGTCCTGGGCCCTCCCGGCCTCTGCCTGTCCCGGGGGGAGGCCGGATCCTGGGCTGTGTCCTGGCGCCCTGTGCTCCGGCGCCTGCGCTGTTGGATTTGCTCCCACCCCGCAGCCCCCCTCCGCGGAGCCGCCGCCGGAGCCCCTCCGAGCTGCTCCGGGTCCTGCCGTGCGCGCTGCAGCCCTTAGGGAGCTCGGGGCGCATCTCCCCGGGGCGCAGGTGCCTGTTAGTGTCCCCGGGAGCCCGAGGGCATCCCCGCCCTCCTGGGTCCTGCTCCACCTCCCTGCGGGCCCCTTTCCACCGGGAAGGTTGGTGCAGCTCCTGCTCCTCCGGGACGGGGCTCTCCTGTCCTGGGGACACTCGCCCCAGCCTCAGCCCGGCTCCTTGCGGCCCCTCCCCCTGGAGGCCTTTTGTGTCTTTATTTCTTTTTCCCCGTCTTCCCACCTTGATAGAGGCGTGAACTCTTCTCACTGTAGCGTTCCAGCTGGTCTCTCTTTAAATCTCAGGCAGAATTCGTAGATTTTCAGGATGATTTGAAGGTTATCTAGGTACTTTGGTGGGGACAGGTGACCTGGGGACCCTAGTCTTCCGCCGTCTTGCCCCTCCATCTGGTTTCCCTTTAAATTCATGACCAGTACTCTTAGACATGTCCTTATTTTACAGAATAATATGATTATATTTAGAATAACCATGAAATTTGTGAAGTCTTCAATATATTTTCTTGTGGTTTCTCCATTCTTGTACCTTGTTTTCTCATTAATAGAATGATTTTCTCTGCCCGTTTGTGCTGATACAGATGATTCTAGTATTATTTGTGAACAAGATAGAACTGTTTCCCCCATTCAGATGACTTCACACAATGCTCTGCTATATACACACACGAAGATTAGATGGCATTTATTTCCTTCCTTCATTTTTTCTTCAGAGAGGTTCTTGGAAGATTTCCCATAACCCTTTCTCCTCAATTCCTAAATTTTGCTAAGTTAGTTTGTACTTATTATAATTTTATTTTTACTTTGTCCTTCTATTTATATAATTCTGGCATATTTATCTTGTGGCCGTAGGAAGATGTACAGATGCATATATGTTATCAAGATTCATTTATCACCATTCCTGGTTCTTCTCTTCATTTTATCCACTTTTGAAATCTCCTTTAGAGATTATTTGTTGTTTTATTACTTCACAAAACTTGACTCAGATCAGGTACTTGGGTGATAAGATCTGAATCCACGCCTGTTACTGGGTATCTTTATTTCTCCCTAACAGATTAACAATTTCTTTGATAATCATGATTTTTAGGACAAGTTATTTTCACAGGATATAAAAGTGATTTCCCTTTCTTCCACCTCTCAGTGTTGCAGGGAGAAGTCTAATGAAAAAAAAAAATCTTTTACTTTGATAATAATCTCTGCTTTTACCTAGAAGCTTGTATGACTTACTCTTTATACTTAGAGTTCATAAAACTTTAATGGAAATGCCAAGATATGTCTTTTCTTAGCAACCTTTCTTGAAACTTAGTGAGTCCTATCAATGTACCCTTAGGTCTTTTCTCAGATCAACACAATATTCTCATAATATTTATTATTTCTTCTATATTTGTTTTATTTATTCTCCTAGAATACCATATGTTCTCCTACTAATTTTCTCTGATGCTTTTTATCCCCCATACTGACTCTTAAGTCAGGATGAGCTTCCATTAGAAAATTCTAATTTTACAAGTGACAAAATGTAGCATCTCTAAGGGCCCTCCCTGAGGGAAAAATAGTATGACAATTTGAAAGATTTGCCAGCCGCACTGGTGAATTCTGACATCGCTGCTTTTGTTGATTCTCAGCAGTGGGTGACTGTCCCATATTGTCAGATGTTGTGCTTCAGTGAGCATTTACAGTGAGCTGAATGGCTGATGCTTAGGTGATCCCAAACAAGCTACACTCTACAGCATTTCTTCTTCCTTCTTACTGATGTCCAGACCAGTCTACTTATTCTCATGCAATGCATATATCATTAGAAAAAAATAGTCAGTATACATTTGGACTATGGATAGACTCAAAGATTTGTTGCTGACAAGTTGAGAGTTGGATTATTTGGAATTTTGTGAATGTGATATTTTTTAAATGTCTAGTGAATATAGAGTATCAAAATAAATCATGGCATAAATCAAATGTTAAAATGAGCCAAGGAACTATCCCTTTAAACAAATTCCAACCTAATAATATAGGTATTTGATTGAGAATAACATAGTTTTACCCCTAGGTAAACTTACACATAGGTGTTCAATGAACCACTGAGGATAATATAAGACATACTACTTAATCTGTCTTCAACTGTGTTTAAACATGAGTATTTCTGATTTTAGAAAAATATCAAATCTATGTAGGCCCCACATTTCTTTCAGACCCTCCTTATAGGAAAAAAAAAGTGAAAGTGATGCAACATCAAAGTGGCTATTTTAAAATGTAAGGAGGGATGAGCACTGGGTGTTCTATGTAAGTGATAAATCACTAAATTCTACACCTGGAACTAATTTTGTACTCTATATTAACTAACTAGAATTTAAATAAGTCTGAGACTACAAAAAAAATTAAGTGGGTAACAAATAATTAATAACTAAATTAAAACAAATATGCATGTGCCTTTAGTGACTTAATGCCAATTTTTTTCCCATATGAGACCAAATTTAAGAAATAAACTCAAGACTTGGGCTTGTGTATGAAACTATTTATGAGGAATATGGAAGACGTGATTATAGTTTATCTTATTAAAGATAATGAAAAAATGTGCTTAAAATGTTTCACTTAATGGAGAAAAACATGAAAAATACTGTAGAGAGCAAATTAAAAAGGTGAACTAATTTTTATTCTAGCATATTAGTCAGAAATATGAACAAATGTGATTTTTGCCAAAGCAATCTTTGCCTATTAATAAAATATAAACTATTTCATGGAAAAATATGGCCACTAATGTCTTAATAGCAGGTAGGTTAATATTTAAAGGCATATGATGTTGACAAATCAGAGAGGGACAATCATCATATGGTTTCACTGATACATGGAATATAAGAAAAAGTGAAAGGGATTATAAGGGAAAGAAAGGGAACTGAGTGGGAAAAAATAGAGAGGGAGACAAACCATGAGAGACTCTGACTCTGGGAAACAAACAAAGGGTTATAGAAGAGGAAGTGGGTGGGGAGATGGGGTAACTGGGTGATGAGCACTAAGGAGGGCACCTGATGGGATGAACACTGAATGTTTTACTATATGTTGACAAATTGAATTTTAAAAAAAAGCCATAGATGTTGACAATTTTAAATTATATCTCTCAAACTTATTTTTTTATATCTAAACTGACCATTTACTGAAAATCTGAAACTATTTTTACATATAATTAGACTGATAATCATTTCAACTTAGATTCAGGATGATAATCAATTCATTTGTTTCATATTTTTCATATAAGGCACAGTTGATAATTTTTCCATATAAGGCACATATTTTTCATATAATGGAACTCATAAGATGTTGATGAGGGTGCTAATATATTTTTTAAAGCCTTTTTTTTAAATTCCAGTTAGTTAACATGCAGTGTTATACTAGTTTTGAGTGAACAATACAGTGATTCAACATTTGATACCCTCACTTGGTGCTTAACATGGTTAAGTGTACTCCTTAATCCCCACCACCTATTTGACCCATTCCCCTACCCACCCACCCCTCTCTGGTAGCCATCAGTTTGTTCTCCATAATTAAGAGTCTATTTCTTGGTTTATCCTTTTCCCTTTGCATTTTTGCTTTGTTACTTAAATCCCACATACGAGTGAAATCATATGGTATTTGTCTTTCTCTGACTTACTTGCTTAGCATTTACTCTCTAGCTCCATCCATGTTGTTGCATTTTTGTTATGGCTGAATAATATTCCATTGTACATATACACTTACCTCTTCTTTATCCATTCATCAGTCAGTGGAGACTTGGGCTGCTCCTACTTCTTAGCTATTGTAAATAATGATGCAATAAGCATAGGGGCACATGTATTCCTTTGAATTAGTGTTTTGTATTCTTTGGGTACATACCCAGTAATGTGATTCCTGGGTCATAGGGTAGTTCTATTTTTAACTTTTTGAGGAACCTCCATACTATTACCTGAGTGGCTGCACTAGTTTGCATTCTCAACATGCAAGAAGGTTTCATTTTCTCCATGTGCTTGCCAACACTTATTGTTATTTGTGTTGCTATTCTGACAGGTGTGAGGTAAAATCACATTGTAGTTTTATTTTGCATTTTCTTGATGGGAAGTGATAATATCTTAATGTTTTAATCTCAATTAAGTGTTCCTCTTCATATTTAAAGCAGCCAAAATTTTATCATATCATGAATTGTTCGGATTTGATCACAATCACACCTTATAAACCCTGACATGATTTTGATTATCACTTATATTGGCTTTCTACACTAATATTTTCAAGAACACAAACTTTTGCCAACAAAGTTCCCTGAACAGTAGCACAGACATTTTCATAAATGTAATGGCAAGACAAAATAAATTGAAAGTTTAAAGCATATTAGAATTTGTCTTTGACTTAATTTACATTTAAGAAATGTTTGATCTCCATTAAAACCATCCCTGCTTCTCCTAGGTCTTTATATAGAATCATTCATTTACAAGAAAACTTAAAGGCAACCAGAAATCCTGTATACTTTTCAATTTTTAAAATTCTGCTTACATGCAGCACAATTTTATCAGAATATCCTATTTTGTGGGTGAGAACTTTAAATAAGTAAACTACAGAGTGATTTTTTATAGTTTGGAGGCAATATGGGGTTTTATAAGAACTCATCTAATAGTTGTTATGAACAATTCCCTTTGAAACTCTCATAGCTGAGATCACTGGAAATCCCTTGTATGTGTGTGTGCATTTGTTTAGATATTTCACAGATTAATGGAGAAATTCTTGTAACAACTGTCAGGAAATCTCATGTATGACAGCTTCTGTTTTTCACCCCAGAGAAACACATGTATTGCTTCCTTTTTGAGAAAGACCTTACTCTGTTTTAAAGCAATACTTTTGCATGACTGCATAGAGTCACTTGAAAAGCTTCTGAAATCACAGACTCCTTGGAAGCACCCTTGAGATTCTAATTCAGTAGGCTTTTACTGGCCCTAGGATTTTACATTTGTAGCAAACCAGAAATAATTATATTTCTGCTTGTCTAAGGAACACACCTGGTGATAGCTAGAGTGTCTTTTATAATTCTGTTGCCTTAATTTTTAGGTTTGATACATATATTTCTCTGTATTGGGGGCATAAAGTCTTTAATTGTAATTATAGGACCAGTATTGTTTATTATTATAAGGGAACTAGATCCTAGGGTTCCCTGAGTTCTTGGGAACTCCATATTCCCTCAAGATGCATTGATTTCTCTTTCCCAAGTTTATAGCTCACTTGCCCTCATAAGACACCTGCTCATAGCTCAGCAGGAAAACATTATTTCTTTCCATAGGTCAGTTCTTACAACTAAAGATTCTCATCCCTTCTCAGAGGATCTTCACCTTCTAACCCTCTGCCTACATCATATTTACAAGGTAAAAATATGACTCATTAAGGTGCAATGTCATTTGCACTGTGTATTGATTATGATTCCAAATTCTGAAGCAGACTGCTTGGATTCAAATTCCAGTTCTGCCAATTCTAAACTCAGTGACCTTGGGCAGCTAACTTTTATGATTTGTGTTAAGAGTAATTACTTTAAATTAGGTTTAAAAATAATACTACCCATCTTATAAATGAAATTCTTTGAACAATTTATGTTACATAGTATTCCCTAAGTCTTCTTATCATTTTTCTAAATCTGCTTTCTTTTTTCCAGTTTCAACAACAAAGTCTTCACATGAGAATTAGTTATGATTTACACAGTTCTGATCTGGTCTCCACTGGATTCTAATTGAAAGTCTTTTAACCGAAGGTTTTATAACAAAAGATTGTTGTTGATGTTTTAAGATTTCCCTATTATATACTACATTATAAATTATAACACACTCTTAAATACTACCAATCCTAAAATACAATAAATAACTTCTGATGTGATATAATAGAAAATATACATTGATCTCTGCTCCTGCTTCCTGACACAGAGCCGCTAAAACCCTTGTATTTTCTTGGATTATAAAAGTGTCTTTTGTTCTAATGAGTTGGATCTGGATGGCTCCTGGATGAGAGTAGTCATGGGAAAAACCAAGCCTTAATTACAAGTTTGGAATTTTCAGCTTTATCTCCTCCACTACCCCCCAATATTCTGTAGAAGGGCTGAAAATAGAGTTAATGATCAAGCATGCTTATATGATGAAGCCACCATAAAATCCCCAAATTATAGGGTTCAGAGAGCTTTTGAGTTGGTACACATGTAAGTAGAATATGGAATCTCCACACCCCTTTCTACATACCTTGCCCTCTTCCACCTTGATGTTTATCTTTATTCCTTATTACATCCTCTAATTAACTAGTAAACATAAGTTTTCTTCTGAGTTCTGAGAGCCAGTCTAGCAAATTAATCAAATCCAAGGAGGGAGTCATGGGAACCTCTGATTTAATAGCCAAGTGGTAGAGTAGAGGTAAAGACTAAGACTTTTCATTGGCATCCTGAGTTAGGTGATTGCAGCCTCTACTTTGTAGTCCATCAGTTGGAAGCACAAGTAACAGTTGGGGCTTGTGACTAGTATCAGAATTCCGTGTGTAGGGTTAAGTTCTGTACGACTGAATGCTTAACCTTGGAACCTCCAGTAGATAGTGTCAGAATTGAATTGAACTGTAGGGCGCCTAGTTGGTGTCAGAGAGTTGCTTTGTGGCATGGGGAAACAACCTCCTAACATTGGAAACAGTACCAGGACATATACAGATGTGAGTTTAATTATTTCAGCTATGAATTCAATTGATCTATTGATCAGTATGAATAAGGTAATATCTTTGGTCCCCTATAGATTCTCATTAATGCATATTCATTACTCACATTTAAAGCAACATGAGCTGTGCATGATTATAATTTTCTTTGTTAAGAAAGAGACCTGTGTCTAGAACTTCACATTGGCAACATATCCCTACTTTGAGAAACACCACTTATCACTCTCCAAACATAAAGAACATATATAATTTCCATTTCTTTACACAATGCTCTATGTTGTACAGACTGTGTTGCTATAAGCCCATTATTCCTGTAAAAATCATCTTGAGATAGTTTTAAGTAATGCTTACAAATATTAGAAATTGGCTAATATAATCATATTAAATGTTATATTTGACTAATTAGAGTTTTACAAACAAGGCTTAACTAATTAGTAGGGATCCAACATTTTAGAACTATACTTTACTACTAATGTTGCAGCCGTAAGTATACGATCTGTGAAGACCAAACTTTTCTCTAATGGTTGGGAGCTGATGAAGTTTTGCTATAAATGACTTGACCTGAAATTATACACTGTTTAATTTTAAAGATTAATTTTGTGCTATAGCTATGCTGTTTGTATGATAGGGATTGTTATTTCTATTCTGCCATATTTATCAATAATCTTGGGGACTCAGATTGCACTGGCAAAGTGGTCCTTTAACTAGTAATCCTGACTGTAAATTACAATAATCCTGTGGGAAGAAATGTTTGCCCATAAATGAGATTGACATGGGACCAAAATTTAGAGAAATTGTAGATGAGCACTCCATAAGAGTTCACAATATAATACAAAATGATTTCTTTTTAGAAGTTTAGTTATAAAAAGCACTTTATGCAGATAATACTTCTACAAACCTAAAAATAATTAAAATACACTGTATAAGTAAATTAAATCTAGACACTGCTAAAGATAACTGTCCCATTGTAGTCAGACATATATCAGAGTTCCTTCTCTGCTTCCTTTTTAATGAAACCAGCCACATGTTTATTTGATCAATATCCTCATGTAACAATTTTTCCCATGTCCATTAAAAAAAAAGGCATATCCTCATAATTTGTAATGAAGTGATAATATCAATTGTCCTTTGTAGCCATATTATTTATTTTTCTTTGGCTCTGTTGTCCTTTAATATCTGGTTATCAGAAATATGTTAATTATGCCTTTACTTTAGTCCACATGGTAAATATTAGATGTTTTCTTATACACAGTGCTATGGACTACAAGGTAAATTTATTGGCTGAGTTGATACAATCATTCTACATGCTTTCTTTCATATCCTCCAAAATGATCATGCAAATAATATAAATTGCTAGAGAACCAGGCACCTTTTCCCCAAATTTAATAAATCATAGAGAAAAATGAAAAAAAAAACAAGTTTTAGTGTAGCACACACATTCAATGGAAATATGGATTTTCTTTGCCAGAAAAACAAGTACATTCCAATGAAGAAAGATATATTTCAGCCTTATAGGAATATGTTTGAAAGGATACCTCCTAAGGCACTGTTTTATAGCTTTAAATATTAATATTCAAAACTCTTCATAAAATATAAAATAGAAGTACAACACTGAAGATACATATTATATAGATATTGCTAAGTATTTTGCAAAATAGAAATTCTTGAGGCCCTGGTGATTTATAATTTTCTGCATTTCTGTGATATGTTATGTGAATTCACATATTATTTTACAGTATTTCTTTCATTTGGGAAATGGTTGGAACATTTTCTCTGAAATATTAACTTCTGCTTAAGTGTTTCAGATTTGCAAGTGTAAATTTATATTTGTTATACAATATATACACATTTGGTTAAATTTACCCACTTATCATTGCCTTTGAAGTACTGTGGAAATCTAAATCTGCATTATATTCAAATACTTTAACTTTGATAGAAGTTATTGGAGAAAAAGAGGTGGAATGAGGTAAGGCAAGGTGAAGATAAAGAATACTATGGTTTCTAAGGACAGACTACAATGTAGCAAGGGTGGAAGTAAGGTTAAGAAAAAAATGCATAAGCTTCTAGTTACAATGTAAAAAAGAACAGAAAATTGGTATTTAAAATAAATCCATAAAGGAAAAAAACAACCTTGTGATTATTTAAATAAACACAGAGACTACTTCAAGATATTTGGAACAATAAGATTAATATATATTTAAATAAAGGAAGGCTATAATGGTTAAGCAGTCTTTTAAAACACAGTAGGCTCTTAATGAGCATTTTAGTTGAACAATTATTTGGGAGCTGTAGACTGACAGGGAAAATGATTGATGTCAGCATTGGGAGGATTATTGTTTGATGAAAGGCTTCAAAATTGTCTGATTTTCGGAGGTTGTTCAAAGGAATGAGTCCACTACTAATTGGTTTACCTTCAAAATTTTGAGCCTAGCATTGATTGTTTGGTTTTTAGAGTCATTGATCAGTTAAATTTATATTTGTCTTATATTGACATAACTTTTATGGTTTATAAAATAAACCTTTCTGAAAATGTGATAATATACAAAATGCATTTGTTTAAAAAAACCTGGAGAATGAGGAGAATCAATTTTCTATTTATAAATTCATGTATGTATATGTACACACTGTAAAGATTATTGTTATATCATCTCTAGAGCCAAGTTGAACCCTGTTAAATATAATAGGAAGAAGCTTTGTAAAGAATCAAAAAGCTTTTATGTCTACACAAGCAAACATGATCATGAATAACAAAGTCTGACAAATCACAATAAATACCAAATGTTATTAATATAAAAATAAAGGGAAAAGATCATTAGAAAGTCTAAACAGTACTCAAATTCATAATTTGAAAATAGACTAGAAAATTTCACCTTACCTAAGAAACAGAAAAAAAGAGTGAAGAAAATTATAGACTTGTTGGACACCATAAAGTACCAATGCTTATAATGGAGTCCCAAAAAGAGAGGAGAGAAACAAATGGAAAGAAATAATGTCCAAAGCCTTCCAAACTTGATCAAAAATATTAATCCACAAATTCTATAAACTCAAATATCATAGATTGTTGAAATACAAAAAAAAAAAAGACTTCATCTTGAAAGCAAGAAAAGTAGGGATACCTGTGTGGCTCAGTGGTTAAGTGTGTCTGCTGTAGGCTCAGAGCTTGGTCCTGGAATTCTGGGATCAAGTCCCAAATCAGGCTCCCTGCATGGAACTTGCTTTTCCCCCTGCCTGGGTCTCTGCCTCTCTCTTTCTGTGTCTTTCATGAATAAATAAATAAAATCTTTAAAAAATTCAAGAAAAGTAATATATAGGAGATAAAGAAATGAAGTTAATACAGCTTGCTTTTCAAAAATTAAGGAACCCAAAGACATTGGAATAATACATTCAATGTACTGAAAATCATACTATGAAATATAAAATTATACCCAGCCAAATTCATCTTAAAAATGATGGGTAATTTAATAGCTTTGGAGGTAGTCCTAGATGGCAACATAGGAAGACCCTGAACTCACCTTTTCCCATTTTCCCATGGACACATGAAATCTACAGCTACTTATAGAACAATTCCTCTGGGGGGGGAAAAAGTGTGTGTGTGTGTGTGTGTGTGTGTATGTATATGTGTGTGAATATATATATGTGTGTGTATATATATATATATTGTATATATGTATATATTGTATATATTGTATATATGTATATATATTGTATATATATACAATGTATATATGTGTATATATATTGTATATATTGTATATACTATATATACATATACATATATACATTGTGTGTATATATATATATATACACACACACACACACATTTATATATATTTTTTGTTTCAGGTATATATACATATATACCTGAAAACAAGCTGAGCAGCTGCTTCACATCAGCAAGGTGAGTAGGAGAGGTTGATATTATCTTCTTGTTAAAAGTCCCACCCACAGCAGGGCAACCTATAGTTGGGAAGGAACTCACAAACCTGGAACTTTTCATTGTAGGTTTATAATGTTTGTCAGTTCTGCAACTGAGAGATAAGTTCCCAAGTATTTGACTTTGAAAATCAAATGAATTCAAGCCCATGATACCCAAAGGGTTATAGCAAACTGAGAAGCATCTTCTAAAGTGCTTGCACACACTCACCCCAGGGCCCATCACAGAGGCAGCCATTTGAAAAGTGCCCAGACTTTATTTTAAAGACATTTACTAATATTAAAGCATTAGCTAAAAGGGCAGGGGTCTGTGGGGATATTTTCCTGAGACCTTTGTTTCTAACTTGCTAAAGCAGACAAGTGCATTTTTTTTTCTTTTTTCCTTTCACTAGGTGCCAGCTTTTTGTTATCTTTCTGCCATGTTTAACAGTGCCACTAGAGAGGGGAGCTTTTACATGCATCTGGTATTCTGGGTTTTGTGGGTACAACCCAGGAGACACCCCTTGAGTACCTATTTCTGGAGGCCAGGTGAACTTGAATTTCTGGGTCCTATGGAACTGTTAAAATTGGAGAGACTGTTCTTGGCTGATTTCCACCCCCATGACACTCTACAGATAGCAGACTAAAACCTCTGGTCTTTCTGAGAAAAAAAAAAAAAAGACAATTTGCTTGCCCAGGAGCTTTAGACTAAGGTGCAGGCTTCTGGCATGGCACAATTTTAGGAATGTACCGTCAGGGAATATAGGCTAAAAAATGCCAATTTTGCACTCCTCCTCTGCCTCATTGATCTGGAGCCCCAATTCTCAGAACTGTCACCCAAGGGACACCTCCAGACTGACGGCCAGCAGGACTTGTGCTTGAGTCCCATAGGACTATATATAACTATATATATTTGCATACTTTAAAAGCTGCTGTATTAAGGTCTGGCTTCTAATCTGAACCTAGGAGCTGAGATCTTTTTCTTTGGGACACTGACAAATATTGACACATACTCAACTATTGATAGCTATTAAAAATAGAATAATCTTCTTGAGTAATCACAATCTCTTACACAAGACCAATCCTTCAGTACCTGGAGAGGTAACTTTCATCTAAAACATAGAAAAATACACAAAAAGTTAAGCAAAATGAGAAAACAGAGGAATATGTCTAAAAAAAAGGAACAAGATAAAACCTAAAAAAAAAAATAATAAAATGGAAAGAAGTAATTTGACTGATAAAGGGTTCAAAGTCATGGTCATAAAGTAGCTCAGCAAATTTGGAAGAGTGGATGAACACAGTGAGAACTTCAACAAAATAATAGAAAATATAAGAAAGTACCAAATAGTAATCACAGATCTGAAGAATACAATAACTAAAGAGAAAAATGTACTAGAGGGGTTCAATAGCAGGCTAGATGAAGCAGAAAAAAGGAGCTCACCCAATCAGAGCAGCAAAATAATAATATTTTTAAAAAGTGAATATAGCTTAAGGGACTTAAAGGACAACATCAAAGAGATTAACAGTTTCATAAGAGAGATATATACATAGATAGAGAGAGATGGAAACATTATTGATAAATAATAGCTGAAAACTTCCCTAACCTGTGGAAACAGACATCCAGATCCAGGAGGATCTTTTTTTTTAAGATTCCATTCATTTATTCATGAACAACACACAGAGAGAGGCAGAGATACAGGCAGAGGGAGAAGCAGGGTCCCTGGGAGGGAGCCTGATGCAGGACTCGATCCCAGGATCACATCCTGAGCTCAACCAATGAGCCACTGAGGCATCACAGACTCACTAAATTCTGCTTCTAAAACTGATATTACACTATATATTAACTAACTGGAACTTAAATAAAACACTGAAACATTTTAAGAAGTTCAAAATCAATGTGATACATCATATTAACAGAATGGATAAAAATCATATCATTTCAAAAGACTCAGAAAACCATTTGACTAAATTCAACATCCATTAATGACATAAATTTATAATAAAGCAAGTATAGAGGGAATGCCCCTCAATAGAATAAAGACCATATATGACAAACCACAACTAACATGATATACAACAGTAAAACGCTAAATGGTTTCCCCTAACATCAGGAAGAAAATAGGGATATCCGTTATGGCCACTTTAATTCAACCTGGGTAGAAGTTCTAGCCAGAGAAACTAGGTAAGAAAAAGAAATAAAATCATCTGAATTGGGAAAAAAGAAGTAAAATGGCCACTGTTTGCAGATGACATGATATTATATGTAAAAATCCCAAGTGTCCAACTCTTGATTTAGATTCAGGTCATATTCTAAAGAAAAGATTCGTAACAGCCATGTTTCCAGTTTCAAAGGGGATAAAACACTTTATTGATATTATAAAATTCTGATAGAATAAAAGGGAAATCTACACATAGATGAGGGCAATAGTAAGTAGTAAAGGAGAATAAGGCAGAGTTCTATAAAGTCAGGTACTTACAACATCTAACTTCATTAGCCGGGGAAAACCCATGGAGACAACCAGGTGGTAGTTTGGATTGAGAGGCCTGGGTGGAGAATCCCCTTCTCAGGTGAGAATTACAATTGACCATCCCCATAAGGCCATATTTATAGGGCAAGTGACAAGATCTGAAATTAAACATTTGTTTGCTCATATGCAGTTTGGAGCAGACTACATTTCTATATTATCATGTCTTTACATATTTAAGAAGCCTGGGCCATAAGTGCTTGCCTCCCTCCCAGATTCCACTGAATGTGGAGAGGAAGGAACTGAACCCAGCCTGAAGCCCGAAGGAATGCAAGGCAAAATTTATAGATCTTGGCATCCAGACCAGAAGGGCCTATTCTGACCAGCTAATGTCAACTAATCAGGTTCCTGAGATCACTTCCCAGCAAAAGTCTCACAAACAACATTCTTTAGTCTGCCTGCAGTGGTTGGTTGTACACAACAAATCACAGAAACTTCCATCTATATAATACAGGTCATGATCTCAGGGTCATGAAATCCAGCTCACATCAGCTTCAGCTCCATGCTAAGCAGAGAGTCTGCTTCTCTCTCTCCCTCCCTCTGCCCCTGCCCCTGCTTGTGCTTCCTCACTAAAATAAATAAATAACTATTTAAAAACAAAACAAAAGACTCCATCCAAAACTTGTTTGAATTAATCAACAAATTTAAAAACCAGAAGTGGACAATACAAGAAAACTATACAGCAATATGTCTCATGGACATAGAGGCAAGAGTCCTCAAAAAATTAGCAAAGCAAACCCAACAGTGTGCAAATGGAATGATATGTCACAAAAAAGTGTGATTTATCCCTGGTATGCAAGGCTGGGTCAATATTTGAAAAATCAATTAATATAATCTATCATACCAACAAGCTAAAAAAATCACATGATCATATCACTAGATGCAGAAAACTCATTTGATAAAATCCAACACTGACTTATAATAACTCTTAGGAAAGTATGCACAGAGGGTAATTTTTTCAACTTGATAAATACCTACAAAAAGCCTACAACTACCATCATACTTAATAGTGAACAACTTGAGAAACGTAAGATCAGGAATAAGGTAAAGATGTTCCTATCACCCTTTTTTCAACATCATATTAAAATTTCTTATAATGTAATAAAGCAAGACAAGGAAATAAAAGGCTCACATGTTAGAAAGGAAGACATAAAACTCTTTTTTGCAGATGACATGACTTTATACATAAAAAATTTGAAGGAATTGACAAAAATTTTGAACTAATAAGCAATTATAGCAAGGTTGCAGGATATAAGATTAACATATAAAATTAATATACAAAATCAATTGCCTTTCTGTGTACCAGCAATGTACAAGTAGAACTTGAAATTAAAAACATAATACAACTTATATTACTGTCCCCAAAAAATGAAATGCTTAGGTATCAATCTAACAAAAATTACAAGATCTATATGAGGAAAACTATAAAACTCTGATGAGTTTTTACTATGAGACTTTGACTCTCAAAGAACTAAACAAATGGAGAGATATTCCATGTCCATGAATAGGAAGACTCAATATTGTCAAGATGACAGGTTTCCCAAGTTTATCTGTAGATTCAAAACAGTCCCAATCAAAAACCTAGCAAGTTAATTGTGGATATGACAGAGTGATTGTAAAGTTTATATAAAGAAACAAAAGCCCCAGAATAGCCACAACTACAAAAGTTGGTATAAAGCTACAGAAATAAAGATAGTGTCATAGCTCAAAGAATAGATCAATGGAACATAATAGATATCCCAGAAACTGGGCTACATATATAGTCAAATAATTTTTGATAAAAGAGCAAAGGCATTAGATGGCAAAGGCAAAGATGTCCTTTTAGTGAAGGTTCTGGACACCTGCATACAAAAAATACCTTACACTCTCCACAAAAATTCACTAAAAATGGATTATAGACCTAAATATAAAATACAAAACTATGAAATTTCTAAAAATAAGAGGATACTAGATGATATTGAGTATGGGGTCGCCTCTTTAGATGCAATGGCAGAGATGCAATCCATGAAAGAAATAAGTGATAAACTGGAATTATTAGAATCAAAACTTCTGCTGTGCAAAAGACAATTTCAAGAGGATGGGAAGTAAATCCAAAGATTGGAAGAAAATATTTGCAAATAACAATTCTGATAAAGTGCTATTATCCAAAATATTCAAAGAACCCTTAAAATTCAACAATAGGAAAACCACTAATCACATTTAAAAATGGCCCAAAGATCATAAAAGCATTTCACAAAAGATATACAGTTGGCAAATAAGCATATGTCATCATAGAAATGCAAGTTACAATAAAGATGAGGTATCATTACACAACTGTTAGAATGCCCCAAATCCAGAACACTGACAACACCAAATGCTGGCAAAGCAACAGGAAATCTCCTTCATTGCTAAAAAGAATACAAAATGGTACAACCACTTTGAAAGACAGTTTGGCACCATCCAATAAAAACTAAACATATTCATACAACATAATGCAATTGTGAAACTTGGTATTTACCCAAAAAGTTGAAAATTTATATCTACACAAAGACCTATGCATGAATGTGTATAAAAGCTTTACTCATAATTGCCAAAACTCAGAAGCAAACAAGATGCCCTGCAATAAGTAAATGGATTAGTGTTAGCATATCTAGACAACAAAATATTATTTATTTCTAAAAAGAAATGAGCTATGAAGCCACAAAAGGACATGGGGGGAACTTTTATGCATGTTATTAAGTAAAAAAAGCCAATCTGAAAAGTCTATACATTGCATGATTCTAAATATAACACATTCTGGAAAAGGCAAAACTATAGTGACAGTGAAAAGATCAGTGTTCACCAAGGGTAGAGAGGAGAGAGGGATGTATAGGTAGAGCACAGATTTTTAGGGCAGTGAAACAACTGGGTATAATACCTAATGGTGAATACATATCATTATACATTTGTCTAAATCCACTGAATACATAACACCCAGAGTGGACCTTAATGTAAACTATGGACTTTCTTTCAGTGATTATGATATATCAATGGAGGTTTTTAAGTTTTAACAAATATATCACTCTGGAGGGAGACATTGATAATACAGGAGGCTATATTTGTGCAAGGGTAGGGAGTAAATGAAACATCTGTGTACCTTCCCTTTAATTTTCCTGTGACCCTTAAGCTGCTCTAAAAACAAAGACATTGGGATCCCTGGGTGGCGCAGCGGTTTGGCGCCTGCCTTTGGCCCAGGGCGCGATCCTGGAGACCCGGGATCGAATCCCACATCAGGCTCCCGGTGCATGGAGCCTGCTTCTCCCTCCGCCTGTGTCTCTGCCTCTCTCTCTCTCTCTCTCTGTGACTATCATAAAAAAAAAAAAAATAAAATAAAAACAAAGACATTAATTAATTTTTTAAAAAGGGTAGATAGGATAAAAGTTTTCAGTACTTTTAGCAAAAATTATAGTATTCAAAGAACACCTACAAATCAATAAGAAAACATCCAAAAATAAATAAATATGAAAATGGGTACAAAAGACCCCAAAAATAGAATCATAAATCTAATACCCAATATCCATGAAAAGGTAATCTCATTTAATCATCTGAGAAATACAAATAAAAATACACGACCATACAAGTATATACCTGTTAGAATGACTAAAATAGAAAGACTGAGGAAAAAAAAAACAACTTAGGCAGGTATATGGGAGCAGTATATGCAGCTGGTGGATTTATATATCATACTACTTTCAAAAAAACTTTTGGGAAAAACTTTTAGGGAAAATGTATTAATTTGTCACACGTATTTCTCAAGACACATTGATTCCTCTTCTAGATCTGTCTCCAAAAAAAAAAAATACATACACTTGTGCTACAAGATATATGTAAGAATGATCACAGTAGTGAAAACTTTGAGTAGGCAATTGGTTATGAATTTTACTCTCAGAGGAGATGACTATGCTACTCATATAAATAAGAAAGATTTAGTGTATATTTGAATGTAACAGCTTCCAGTATGTTTATAAAAGTACTCAATATAGTCTGCCAATTTTAACATCTATGTGGTTTTGGGATTATTTCTAGTGATGCTTATTTAATTATGAGTTTTATTGTTTATTTTAATTCTCCCTCCATCTTTTTTTTTTTTTTTTTTGAAATTGGATTGTGTGCTTTCTGAATTTTTCATTCTCAGGTGCTGATAATAGTTTTATTACTTTAAATACTACTGAAAGTTTTTCTGAGATGAAACCTATCAATTCTTTTGATTCTTTCCAAGGTTGCTTTTAAGCTTTTGGTCATGGGTTTGCAACAGCCTTTATCAAGAGCAATTTATTCCCACTAACGATGAAATCTTCTTTGATAAACAGCACTTATTATGGTATGTATTAATAAATCTTCCTTAAAAAAAAAAAATAAATAAATAAATAAATCTTCCTTGTTGGAACACAAACAGATTTGGGATTTAGGGATGACTCTATCTATAACTTTCAGGCAGTCCTTCCATGGCATTGGATAGTTTATTCCTATACAAATATAGATCAAATCTCAGCCAGAGATGAAAATGGCTTTCTTTGAAGCTCTTTTGAACTTCATGTATATAAATTTTTAATCTCTGGTATTTGTTTTACAAGTTCTTGATTCTTTAGTTTCTCCAATCTATGGACTCTCACCTCCTAAATTCAGTTCTTTTCCCCTACAGCCTGGAATCACTCTGCAGGCAGTTAACCTGAAAAATCCTAGGACTCACCTCTTTTGTTTTGCTCTACTCAGAATCATTGTTCTGAATGGCCTGCTGTCCAGTCTGAGAAGAACTGTCTCATACAGGTTGTCCTGTTTTGTATATACTTAATTAAAAAAATAGGTAAGTTACTCTGTTATTCTGTCATATAGGAAATTGGTATTTCAATAGACATGTAAAGTTTTTAATATAAGGTAAACACCTTGCTTGTCCTATGTTCATACAAGGATGTCCAAGTGGCACAAAGTTTGGGATTAAGACATAGACACATACATGCAGAAACAGCAGGCCAAGGCAAGATTTGATTATTAGCAAGCTACAAATTAAAACTGATAAGACACAAAGTATTCATTTTAATAAAGGATTAATCATAAAAAAAAGAATGTGAATAAAGAGTAAATACAGATCTAAGGAAAGCCCAGTGCCTTGGTTTCCTTGGTAGAACCAACTCTAGTCAGAAAACTAAACTTTTCATATCTTAGTGGAAATGGGTTATACTTAACCCAAGGCTATTAAATGTATAATCCCTATACTTAACAATTGTTGCTCTGATTCTAGGAATATCAATCAATCATGGTTTTCATCACATAAAGACTTCTTATAATATATTTAAGATCCCAGATAAATTAGCTATTATATTCCTTAGGAATTTATATTTTTCATACAGCAAGTATTTTTTTATAACAATGAAGAAGCTTAGTGTGTCTGTCTCTGACATGAGTTATTTTCATACCTAATATAATAAAATTAAGCCTCTAAAGAGTAGAGAGAAAAGTTATTTAAAACATGTAATGTTCGCTACATAGTTTTAACATAAAATGCACAAGTATCTTGTTTTTACACATTTACATGCTCTTCCCACAATAAATATTCAGGGAATACTTATATTTTTTCCATTCTCTGCATATGTAGGATGTGTCATGTCATATGGGTGAATAAAATACCAAAGGGAGCATTGATAACAGTATGATCCTTAATAAACCATAGTGAATTTCAATTACAAAAGGTCACAATGGATTATGACTTAATACTTTTGTATATTTTCATTAGCATAATACTTGCAACATCATGCACTTGAAAAATGTTTTTTGAGCTTAAATAATGTGCAATGAGCTAAACTCTAATAGAAGCCTGACTTTGTTTAAGAACAGCCAGGTAGCATGCCTTGAACACTTAACATTTACAGATTATAAACTCAACAGGAGTCTATACCAATCATTCAGAACCCTGCTGTATTCCTGGATGAGTATCTACATACATTGGACTAAAACTCAGTCCCATTCAATATATGATATTAATCAAACAGTAGGGTTCTGTAGACTCTTCACCCCATTCCTGTTTATCTTCTCTGTTTTTCACCATGACCCAATTCTTAGGATGGAAGAGGTCATAGCTTTGCCAAATCTCATCCTAAAGAGAATTCTTGAATCCTCAATATTATACACTTTTACCCTAAAGCAAAATTATAGGATTTCTTACAATTGTTCTAAAATAATTTCTGTTCTAGAGGTACCACATCATTATTAGTGCATTCTTCTTATAAGTTAGACAAGTGGTCCCATTATAGTAGGACTCCCCAAGTAATCATTTTAGTAATATTTCAGTGTAACACCAACAAACTATTTTTTACCCACTAAGTTATTACTTATTGCTTATTGTTATATTGATTCTAAATAAACTCAAATGTTTTATTTTAGAATAAGAAATGTATGTATTTGCTATTGTGTCAAAAATAGTTTTATTATAGGTCCCTTAACCTTCTAAAGATTTGTAGTAAAATGCATTTATGTGTGTGTGTGTGTGTGTGTGTGTGATTGTTTTCACCCAAAAATATCCCATTTGTAAGACAATGATATTTTGAAGATTTTATGGGGCTCATGATTTTAAACGTGTTATTGGTTATCATGACCAAATATGATAGCCAAATGGTTTTTACATGGTATAGTACTTGAAAGCCCACTTTAAGAAACTGATGCATAGGTTGAGAAAGTTAACAAAATTACTTGATACTCTTACAATCTGAGTATGTTCATCTCTATCAGATAGAAAATTTCATGTGTTCCTTAAATAAAGGTCAAAAATTCATGTTTCAAGTATCAACATCTGTGAAGGAATGCTCTTTTTCAATACACATTAGTGTGGACCATGCAGGAAGGAAATTACTCAGCTAGCATTGACTAACTTTTCCAAATTATTGTGATTATCTAGGATAATAGTAGGAAAAATATTCATATGTGTTTCCCCAGGGTAAAAATTCTTATGACATTTAAGATTCAAAAAAATTAATGAAGTAAAAATAACTATATGCTGCAAATTGCATTGAAACCCTTTATTCAATTACATAAGAGAGCAAAATATGCCATGCTATATAACTAAGATTGTATGAACTAGGTTAACACAGCTATAATAATACTAAGTATTCATCTGAAATAAATAGTCTACCTGCTGTCATATTATGTTGGGTCTAGAGTAGTAGAATGAACTTCAGTAAAATGATTAAAATTTACTTGATAATTAAATAATAAGCAGACTGTAATTATAAGTTTAAATTTATATAAATGTATATAAAGTAAAGAGAAACATTTTAAATTAATAAAGAGTTGCTCAAATTATTTTAGGTCATTTTCTATGTATTTAGAATAAAGCAAAATCAAATTTAAATAATCAATTCATACATGAAACTCCTTATTGCCAGGCAGCAAAAAAGGACATACTAATAGAAAAATAATTATAAAATTAAAAAGAAATATACACTTCAAGTTTAGAACTACAGTTATAAAACAATTAGACATTTCCATAGAAAAATATAAGAGAAAATCTAATACAGAAGGAATAAAAAACTAGAAAATTCTACAGAAAATACATTATCAAGAGGGCTGTTTATTTTATGGTTTACAAATTACCCATATTTTGAGACTAGCATAAGAATAAACAAAGACATAGTTGCTTCCAGTCATGATAAAATAACTGGCCTTTCAAAGATAAATAAAAGATAAAACAAAATATTTAAGATAAATATTATTGAACACTTAATAAAAAACTGTATGTTATGGAGATTAAAAGGAGATATACAAAGTTGAAATACCTATAATTCACCTGCCTTTTTTCTTAAAGGTGTTTTCTAGACCACTTTGTAGGGAGGGTGACTAGAAGCAGAACACATCAATCTCTCTGAGTAGAGGAGCCAGAGAATAGAATTTAGAAAGATAAAGGTAAGCTAGAAATTGTGGTCAGTGTACCAGATAAAAAGAAACAAATAAACAAAGAACATGAGGATAGGAATCCCTTTGAGCAGTCATGCAGACCTAGTATGAAACTGTAAGTGCCAAACAATGACTGTATTGCTCTAAGTTGAAAATTTTCCAGAGCTCACAGATGTCAGAAGCACTTAAGCTCCAATCAGCCAGATGGGTGAATCCATATTGAACACCAAGGATTTTCAGTGGAGATAGCATAAGGGTCACACATAAAATTTACATCTAAACTAGTCCTAAAGTAAAGAAAACTATTAATCTGCTCTAACAAATCACAAAGCAAATCTGAAAAATAAAAACTGGGATATAAATAAGTATAATGCTCATTAAGAAAAAAACAAATACAAAATTATCAACAATTATGTTATGGTATATATAGTCCAAATAAAAATATTAGACATTCAAGAAAGCAGGAAAAAGTCACAATCAGAAACATAACTAAAAATGATAAAGATGATAAAATTATCAGACAACAACTTCAAAAGAACAATTATAAAGTAAACTGATAAAAACAATATAAAGATATGGGGAAAAAACCCAGATCTAACCTCTAGATATAGAAATGACAGTATCTGAAAGAAAATATCAATGTGTTATTGATAGGGGATTAAATGTTTCTGAAGAAAACATCAGTAACTTAAAGATACAATAAATGAAACTATTTGAACCAAAACTTAAAGATACAGATATTGAACATAAATGACCAATACTTTAATAATATGAGATGATACTATGTTGTATTAAGATTCTTCAAAGAAATAAAAACTGTATGGATATATGTGTGTATGAATAGATATACAAAATACATAAATATTTATCTAAATAAATTTATTTATATTCTTATTTTATTTATTTATTTATTTTTATTTTTGAGAGAAAGAGCATACAGGTGAGCAAAGGGGAGGGGGAGAGGGAGAAGAGAGAATCTTAAGCAGTCTCTGTGCCCAGCACAGAGCCCAACACAAGGGTCAGTCTCACCACCCTGAGATCATGACCTAAATCAAGAGTCAGAGGCTTATCAAGAAGTTGGAGTCAGCCACCCAAACTTAAATTCAAGTCTGAAAGCCTTGAACCAGGAGCCAATGGTGTGAATCCCAATCTAAGGCCTTGAGGAGATGAGATGAGATGTCCTAACTCAATCAGTGATGTAGAGAATAGGAAAGCTAATTCCTCCTTCTTTGCTTTTGTTCTATTTAGGTTCTCAGTTGATTTAATTATGCCACCCAATTGGGGAGGGCAATTTACTTTACTGAATCCAAGGATTCAAAGTCCACTTTACTTAGTCCACTGAGATTCAAATGCTAATCTTATTCAGAAACATCCTCACCCATACACTTGGAGAAATAATGTTTAATCTGGGCACCCCATATCCAGCTGACATATAAAATTAGCCACATATATAATCACATGTATACATAGTTTTAATCCCAGAAACTTTGAGGAAAGGAAAAAATGTTTGAAGAAATAATGGCAAAACATTGTATAAAACTGATGAAAATTGAATACCTATAAGTCCAGGAAATCCAATAAATTCTGAGTACAATATAATGCACACAAACGTACTCCAAGATACACTTCAAAATTAAATTACTAAAAGAGAATGACCAAAGAATTCTTGACTGAACTATGCATTGCAGAAGACAATAGGACAGGACATTCAAAGTTATAAGGGGTGGGGAGTCAAACTAGATTATATATATAAAAGCTGTACCAGTTTCTATAATTTATTGAATTCAGTATTACTCTAAAGAAGACTGAGGAAGATGCTTATTGTAATCAGTAGAGAGCAACCACTAAGAACATAACTTAAAAAATGATTAAAAAAAAAAAAAGCAGGGATGTCCGAGGGGCCTCAGTGGTTGAGTGTCTGCCTTCAGCTCAGGGCATGATCCGGGAGTCCCAGGATCAAGTACCACATCTGGTTCCCTGCATAAAGCCTGCTTCTCCCTCTGTCCATGTCTCTGCCTCTATCTCTCTGTGTGTCTCTTATGAATAAATAAATTAAAAAAATATTTTTAAAAAACCCTGACGAATTAAATTGGTGCACCACAAAAAATATCTAATGCAAAAGAAGCCATAGGAAACAAAAAAAAAAAGGCATCAGTCATATAGAAAAGTGAGATGGACAATCCTCATATGGTTTCACTCATACAGGAAACATAAGAAATAGTGAAATGGATTACAATCGAAAGCAGAGAAAATTAGCGGAAAAATTACAGAAGGTGACAAAACATGAGAGACTCCTAACTCTGGGAAACAAACAAGGGGTAGTGGAAGGGGAGGCGGGTGGGGGATGGGTTACTGGGTGATGGGCACTGAGGAGGGTACTTGATGAGATGAGCACTGTGTGTTATAGTATGTGTTGGCAAATCGAACTTCAATTTTAAAAAGGATAAATAAAAAAATAAATTAATCTAAAAAAAGAAAAGTAAGCAAAATAGCAAAAATAAATTCTACAATATTAATAATTACAGTTATAATTAATGGATTAGCATTCCAAGGAAAAGGTGGAGATTGTCAGATTGATTAAAAAACAAACATAGCAAGATCTAAGTATATCCTGTCTAAAATTGACATGCTTTAGATTCAAAGTAAAAAATGGGTTGAAAAGAAAGGAGATGAGCCATGCAAAAGGTTAGCAAAGAGGGCCAAAATGTCTATATTAATATTAGATAAAACAGACTTTAAATATTAATTATTAAATTTAAATATTAGACATACAGAGAAATATGTTTTTAATGACCAAAGGATCAGTATATCAGAAATAAATACTATAAACATGTATGTACACAGCAACAAAGCCTCAAATTTTAGATGAAGCACACTAAAAGAACCACAGGAAAAATGGATAATTCAATAATACTAGTTGGAACCCTTAATACTCAACTCTCAAAAATTGACAGAAAAAATCATGCGAAAATAAGCAAGGATATAAAATACTTGCCCAATACAATTGACCAACCTGACCTAATGGATATCAATGGTATACTCCAAACAACAGCAGAATATTTTTCTTTTTAAATGGCACATGGAACATTCTCCAGGATAGAACATAGCTTTACTATAAAACAAGTCTCAGTAAATTTTCAATAGGATTGAAATAACAAAATATTTTTTTCTGATCAAAACAAAATTAAATCAGGAAATTAGGGAAATGCACATGTAATTGAAGGGAAAAAGAAAAGAAAAACACTTCTAAGTAACCCATTAGTAACAATGAAAGTCACAGAAAAATTTAGAAAATATTAAAGGAAAATGAAAACACAACATATCATGACTTATAGAATGCAGTTAAAACAGTACCTAGAAAGAAACTTTAATTTTGAACACCTCTTTAAAACAAAGGATAAATTGAAACTCAATAACCAAAGATTCTATCTTAGAAAACTAACAACAAAAGAACAAATTATAGCCAAAGGATGCATTAGAAACAAAATGACAAAGATTATAATAGAAATCAATAAAGTCAAAGTGGATAGTTTGGGTGGGGGGAGACATGCCTTTAATTAAACAGAAATGAAAGAGAAGATAAAAATTAACAAAATAAGAAACAAAAAGGAGACACTGTACCCTACTCTTATTGAAATTAAAAGTATTATAACGGAATACTATAAATAACTATAGCCTAAAAATACTTAAAGAAAATGGACAAGTTCAAGACCAAATGACTAAGACTGCCTTGATATGAAATAGAAAGTATAAACAGACACATGGCAAATTTTAAAATGCTCTAGTACTTAGAAAATTCACCACAAAGTCTAGGCTCAGATGATTCACATGTGAATTTTATCCAACATTTAAAGTAGCAATCATAATAATACAGAACAAAAAGAGTGGAATAGGCCACTTCACAATATCGCTTAAGAGACAAGTATTACTTTGAGACCCAAGTTACAGTAGTGTTTAAAGCAACACAAAATCCAAAGAAAATAACAACAAAAAACACAGATGGATATTTCTCATAATTATAGATTGCAAAATCCTTAACAAAGTAGTATCAAACCAAATTCAGCAATCTGTTAGTATTATACAGCATGGCTGAATATGGTTTTTCACAGCAATGCAAGGTTGGTATATACTCATGAAATAATTAAGATAAAACAGAATAAAGGACAACTTCCACCATTCACCAGAAAGCTGTTAAATGGCCCAAATCTGTAACACTGCTAACATCAAATGCTGGTGAGACTGTAGAACAACAAAAACTTTCATTCCCTGCTGGTGGGAATGCAAACTGTAACAGCTACTTTTGAAGATAGTTTGGTAGTTTCTTGCAAAGTTATATATAATACAATCCTGAAGTTGCATTCCTAGGTGTTTACCCAAAGAGTTAAAATTTTATGTCTATTACAACAACAACAACAAAAAGCTGCACACAGATATCTATAGCAGCTTTACTTATAATTGCTAGAGCTTGAATGAAACCAAGATGTTTTTCAGCAGGTAAATGGTTTTTTAAAATGGTGATAAATCCAAACAATGCCTTATTATTCAATACTAAAAAGAAACGAATATCAAATCATGAAAAAACATGGAGGAACTTTAAATGCATGTTATTAAATGAAAGTAGTCAGTCAGAAAATGCTATCTACTGTATGATTCAACTAGATGACATCCTAGAAAAGGCACAACTATAGGATCAGTAAAAAGATCACTGGTTGCCAGAGGTTAGAAGAGAGAGAGGGATAAATAGGCAGAGCCCAAGGATTTTTAGGGCAGGGAAAATACTCTGTATGATACAATAATGGTGGATGCATGTCAGTATACATTTGTCTAAATCCACAGAACAGACATCATGAATGAACCATAACATAAACAATGGGCTCTGGGTGGTTATGAAGTGTCAATGTAGGTTCACTAGTTGCAACAAATGCACTGCTCTGGTAGAAGTGTATACCGGGAAATGCTCTGCAAGTGTGTGCATGGGCAGCAGTGATGGGAAATTTCTATACCTTATTCTCAGTTTGCTGTGAACCTAAAACTACTCTGAAAATAAAAGTGTTCACAAGCTAAGAATTAAAGGATCTTTCTCAACTTTACAGCGGATATCTTTGAAGATTCTATAGGTAATATTATGCCTAAAGATAAAGACTTAATGCTTGTCCCCTAAGATAAAGCATGGTTCAAGGATAACTGCTCCATCCATTTCTCTTCAATACAGTACAGGAGGCAATAGCCTATGTTATTAGTGAGAAAAGTAGGGACTGAAGGTGAAAAAAGTACAAGAAAAAAAAAGGAAAGATATAAAAGGCATCTATATTGGAAAGGAGTAAATATGCCATTATTTACAGACAACTTGATCCTAGATGAAGCAAATACTAAAATATTCCCTATTAGAAATACTAAACAAATTCAGCAATGTTATCACATACAAAATCATTATACGGAATTTATATTTTTAGATATTATCAATAAAAAACCTGAAAATGAAATTAAGAAATTAATTCCAGTCATATTAGCATCAAAAAGAATAAAACACTAAGGAATAAATTTAGTCAAAGATATTATAAGACTACTGAAACTATCAAATATTACTGTGAGAACTTAAAAAATATAAATAAATGGAAAGAGATATTCGATGTTCATGGATTATAAAAATCAATATTGTTAAGAATGCATTTATCCCCGGGACGCCTGGATGGCTCAGAGGGTGAGCATCTGCCGTTGGCTCAGGACACGATGCCAGTGTTCCAGGATCAAGTCCCACATCAGGCTCCTTGTGGAGAGCCTGCTTCTCCCTGGGCCTATGTCTCTGCCTTCCTCTGTGTGTGTCTCTCATCAATCACTCTATCAATTAATCTTATATAATTAAGATTAATTTATAAATTAATATAAATTAATTACAAATCTTAATTATAATATCTCAATGTATAATTATGGGTAACATTGCCTGCCTTTTTTGCAACAGTAGCAGTAGCATAATACAAATAATTTCTATTCTTTTTTCAAATTTTTTGAGTTTCTTTTTACTACCTGTTGTTAAAAGAAAGAATAGAATTATGGACTCTAAGCATTGGAAACTTATTTGTTAGCAAGGACAAAGGATCTTAAAATTAGCAGTACAGAAAGAGCAGAAAATATTGTTTGTCTTTTTAAGAAATGAATAAGGTGGGATCCCTGGGTGGCGCAGTGATTTGGCGCTTGCCTTTGGCCCAGGGCGCGATCCTGGAGACCCGGGATCGAATCCCACATCAGGCTCCCGGTGCATGGGGCCTGCTTCTCCCTCTGCCTATGTCTCTGCCTCTCTCTCTCTCTCTGTGTGACTATCATAAATAAATAAAAATTAAAAAAAAAAAAAAGAAATGAATAAGGTATGTGTTCCTTTTCATTTCTATAATTACCTAATGGTATCTAAGAATGCATTATCTTAATATTAATGTATTCTTTTCTTTCTTATTGTAGTCTCAATTATGTATCAGGTAGTTTTATTTAATATAAGTAATTTCTACATCCTTAAGGTGAAAATATGTGCCATAATCTATAACACTTGTTAATTCCTATATTTCTGTAGTATCCTCATTTGCCACAGAGATAAAGTGGCATTATTTTTCCAAAGATTGCTTTCTTGATGTTGCCTATGTTTACGGACACTGATCACCAACAACACAGTTCCGTTATTGACAAAACACATTAATTCCAGGTACATCAATGTCTAGAGGCATAAAAACTAATGTCCCACTAGGGTCGAATAGAAAATTCCAATTATGCAAAGCTAGACAAACACCATACCACAATATTTAGAAAGGTTTTAATTCTATGACCTGACACCTAAGGTGATAATACTCTGTGATATATGAAAGCATACCTTACCTCTGGAATTTTTAAAGTCATTTTCAAAGACTTAATAATAAAGGATTGTATTGTATGATATCTGTGATTTTCCACAGAAAGAGCAGAGAAAGTCATTATTCACAGGCTCAACATATTCTAAGTGCATCAGCCTTACACTGTCTTCAATATTGAATATTTTTCATCTTCTGCTTGAGATTCAATGACCAGATCTGAAAGTTCAGTTGGGATAGTACAGAATTAATGATCACCCTGCAGTGCCTGTTTGCTGACACACTCTGCTGATTATTGTGCAGGCCCTTTTTCACTAATGGAAGAGAAAGGAATAGCACTCTTACTTCAACTTCTATTAGAACTTGTTTCCCACAATGGAAATTGCCTAGTTAAAAACTAGTAGAAAATAATTAAGAGATTTGTGGTCGCTTGATCCTGTTAAAGATAACCAAGGCTGAACAAAACAAAATGTTTAAGGACAAAAATAAGTCCACAGTTGAGGAACAGTTTTCAAAGTTTCAGAAATGAATAGGTTAACTCAAAGAAGGTCTCCTTGTTGACAAACAGGAATGTTCAGTACCGCTTGGTTGGAAATCAATCACTAAAAATTTCAAAATAGTGACTCCTAGGTGGTTCAGTAGTTGAGCATCTGCCTTTGGATGTGATCCCAGAGTCCCAGGATTGAGTCCCACATCAGGCTTCCTTCATGGAGCCTGCTTCTCCCTCTGCCTGAGTCTCTGCCTCTCTCTCTATGTTTCTCATGAAAAAACAAATAAATAAGTACATAAATAAATAATCTTAAAAAATAAAATAAAAATCTCAAAACAAGAGACACCTGGGTGGCTCAGTCTGTTAAGCGGCTGCCTTCTGCTCAAGTCATGATTCTGAAGTCCCAGGATTGAATCCCTGCATCAGGCTCCTGACTCAGTGGGGAGTCAATTTCTCCCTCTTCTTCTGCTCCTCCCCCTGCTCGTGCTGTCTCTTTCTCTCTCAAATAAATAAATAAAATATTTTTTGAAATTTCAAAACAAAACTTGGAGACACTCTGAGGCATCAGGTAAAATTTAAAGCTCACATGTCCAAGAATTAGGAGCCTCCAGAAGGATGTCATCAGGAGGGTTGGGGAGAAATCCCCATGGGGTTCCTGACATGTGCTTAAGAGAAAAACGTATCTCGACAGTGTTTCTCCAAAGTGAGGGTGATGCTACGAACCCCTCAACTAACAGGTGGTATCTGAAGTCTTGGGTCAACTTGAGTCTGAAAAATAAAACCTTAACAGTATGGCTAATCCTGGATAATGGCTTATGTGGAAGAGTTATTTAATGATTTTATGTATGATTTGGCATTATGACCTATTACGTTAGTCAAATAACTATTTCACATTTCCTAACTAGTGTATACTATTGAATATGGATGGAACCATCACTTTCATCAACCTGTGTTATTGTCAGCATTATGTATCAACTTGGCTAAACTATGATCTCCACTTAATCAAAGACTAATTGAGATTTTTCTGTAAAGGCATTTTGTTCATGTGATTAAAGTTCATAGTTAGTTGAATTTAGGGAGATTATCCTTGGCAATCTGGATGAGCCTAACTCAAAAAATTGAAAGCCTTGGGATGCCTAGGTGGCTCAGCGGTTGAGCATCTGCCTTTGGCTCAGGGCAGTGCATGTCAGTTCCAGAGATGGAGTCCCACATTGGGCTCCCTGCAGGGAGCCTGCTTCTCCCTCTGCCTATGTCTCTGCCTCTATCTCTCTCTGTGTCTCTCATGAATAAATAAATAAAATCTTTAAAAATAAAAAATAAAAATAATAATAATTGAAAAACATAAAAGCAGATAAAAGACTTCCCTGAAAAAGAAGAAACTTCATTCTGAATGGTATCTTCAGGTTATGTCTGAGACTCCCAGCCTGGAATCCCTGGCAATTTCTGACATCCTGGTCTACAGGTTTTACATTACCTTGCCTACTCCCAGTTTGCATATATCAATTCCTCATAATAAGTCTCTTAATACGTATCTCCTACTGATTCTACTTCTCTCACTGAATGAACCCTGAATGATTCAACGTGTAAAATAATAATTTTATCTTCTACTGTCTGCTAAATATACTATCTGAAATCACTCTTTGTATGTCTGTAGAAGCAAAATTTCATTTCAACAAAATTATTTTACTTATATATTTTACAAAGTTTGGTTGAAATATAAACATGGTTTTGGTCTACTATGCAATGTGCTCATTGTAATGCAAAGGCAAATAAGACAAAAAGCTTGAAGAAGTTCCTGTGGAAATATGTCCATGAATAACTGAAATACAAGGTAGAAAATGGGAAGCACAATAACAGCTAGACATAAAATGTACTGTGAGAGCTCTGATGAAGAATATATTACTTCCAGGCTGGTGGATTTGATTTTCCCTCAAAGTTATGTAATAGAATTTCATCTCTATCCAGACTCAACCTTTGACTTCAGAGTTGAAACAAGCCATGGTTGTACTTATTATATAGTCAGCTCTGTAGGGGGACACTTAACAGAGACCACCTGTTCACTTCCTATGAACAAAGGTTATTTCATAATGATTTTATGTCATAGCTGATATGAACCATATTTGAAAGAGTCTGAAAGGTGAAAGGATCACTGGCAAAGTCCATGAATCTTGTAAAAGACTACCTTTTATGGCATAGGATTTTTTAGTATTACTAGCATATAACTTAGAAATGAGAGACTGCAAAGGAGTTCAAATGTCACTAATAACTTTCATTTTCTGCATCTTCAGAGAAGAGAAATCAGATTTCATCTTGTCAGCACTTGGTATTTGAGTTTTCCTGCAGAAGATTCATTATTATAATAAAAGGGTTGCTAGAATATGTGTTGGAAAATTATTAAGATATTCTTTATTTGACATTGTACTGTTATTTTGAAATGAAGGATTATGGAAATGTTTACACTCAAAAAATGCAACATTTTTTTTTTCTATTTGGAAAATATAAGGGTAATAAAAATAATATATTTTAAAAGCTTTAACATTTAATATAAGAAATATTAACCCAATGTTAAACATAAAAACAGAATATTTGAGGTATATCTAATATACACTCTTATTTTTCAGTCTGAAGAGTGATATCTAAATTGAAATAGTATTAACTATTCACCAGAGATACTTTCTAATAACCAACTTATTCTCATAGATTTTTTTTGTACATCTGAAAGTTAAACTTTTCTTCTGTAGCAAGAAGTTTCTTACTAATAATTGATTGGGTTTTAATGAGAGGAAATATAGTAGGATTGAAAAAAAAAAAAAAAACTACAGTCTCCTTATGTAGGTTTTTCCCATTAAAATGACCACACAATCTCCATCAAGATCTAGGTCTCAATATTCTCTGACTATATGAACTAAGATTATTATTTTAGAATTCAGTTTTTTACCTTTATTGTCTGGTTCTTGAAATATAAAAGAGTGAAGTATTAGTCCATTAAGGAGCTAATAATTTAGAATGTTCTTTTGCTATAATATATAATAGCAACAATATGAGAGTTTATGACTTACAGCTGAATCATCTCCATGCTTTAGGATTTTCTTTAACTCAGTCCATTCTTCACTGAAAAAAGCAAAACAGAAAAAAAAAATCATGTAGCTTTAGAACATGTGGTTCTCATGTTAAAATGTCTTCTATAATTCTTATTATCTATTGAATAAAGTCCAAGCCAAAATCAGTATAAAGCTTGTTAAATACCTTTCTGACTAAAAGTATAGATTTGGAATTAAGAATGTTGACTAAATTAGAGTACATAAAGCGATTATATTAGTGTCTAACAGAAATGCAATACAACTATTAAGTTATTTGGGAAACTATAATCAGCATCATTACCTATGCAAGAAACTTGAGGGGTGATAAAATAGGGATTTGATAGTCATTGATGGGGCCAAATATAAGAGTCATTAAAGGGGCTTGATGAATAATTGCCTTTTTTATCTTAAGTTATGTTAAATTTTATTATGTACCCTTGAAATGTTATGGAATTCTTTGTGACATGAGAGTGGAAAGTCAAAATTGCATATAACAATGATTTAAATCTATAGAAGATTGACACCAAAATGGTTCCTAATGATTGTAATTCCCACTTTTCATATTCTTGTGTTGTCTCTTCTCCCCTTTATATCAGGAATGGTGTCTATGAAAAACTGATTATAGCAGAAATAATATGTGATTTCTAAGGCTAAGCTTAAAAGATATTGCTTTCTCTCAGAACATTCACTCTGAGATAAATCAACTGCCATGTTAAAAGGCAACCCAAGCATCTCTATGAAATGTCCACTTGATTAGGAACAGAAGCCTCCTGCTAATAACTAGTGAGAAACTGAGAGAAGCTGCTGACAATCATGTTAGTAAGCCACGTTGGGCAGAGCTACATCAGCAACAGTCATACTTTTACATAACTACAATCATAGATGATTTCTTCACTGCAGTCTATAATTCTGAGCCAGAACCATTAATCTAAGCTGATGCTGAAACTATAAATAATAAATACTACTTTACAATGCTACATTTAGGGATGAGTGAAATGGTATTAGGTAACGAATACAAAGTAGAAGAAATCTTAATTGAAATAGTTTTTTACTATTTACTAGATGATCTACCAGAGCAATCATCATCATATTGAAATATAATTTATCTTCCCAGGGTATAAGTCAAGAAAACTGGTAATAAATTTTTTGCCTATCATGATAGAAAGCATATAGTAAAGTACTTAATAAGCATACAAGTGAATGAGTGCTTTTGTAGTGTCACATAGGGATTACAATGGTGAATATTTATGTAAATAAAGGGAAATCTGATTGTAAAATAATGCATATAATCAAAATACCAATCAAGTTTGTTAAACCCACAGACATTTTAGCATTTGATAGTAGGCTCTAATACAGTATTTTACAATATTCCAAGAGTATGTTAAAACAAAATTTTAATTTATCCACCTCTAATTTCTCTTTTATTGTCTTGAAAAAAATATGAACCATATTTTTGTTTCTTTTTATTTACTTTAGAAAAGAAACAACTTTCATTGGTTTCTTGCATCGAATGTAAAAGGAAGATATTGTGTATTTCAATGCCACTGCAGTTAGCACAAATTGCTCCACTTAAATCTCTACATGCCAGTAAACACTCTCCAAATTGCAGCAGCCATATGGATGTTATCATGGAAAGATTGTGGTAATAAGCAATGGCCGTAAATACTGAGATGAGGATGAGATTGAGATGAAGACTATGGGACACAACCAATATAAAGCCAGTGAGATCAAATATGCCTTAGGTAGTAATCATTTGACTAACATTAACAGTTATGATATAAAATTCATCTTCATGAGAATAAGGATATTTCAAAATAATAGGATCCTGACTGAGAAAACTATAAATTGAAAAGTTACTTTAAAAAGATGCAAAGTGGGATCCCTGGGTGGCGCAGTGGTTTGGCGCCTGCCTTTGGCCCAGGGCGCGATCCTGGAGACCCGGGATCGAATCCCACATCAGGCTCCCGGTGCATGGAGCCTGCTTCTCCCTCCGCCTGTGTCTCTGCCTCTCTCTCTCTCTCTGTGACTATCATAAATAAATAAAAAATTTAAAAAAAAATTAAAAAAAAAAAAGATGCAAAGTTTTCTATTTCTAAAATTAATTTATTTAGCCCCAGAGGGATGATGAGGATTCACTGATTTCTCTCTTTTCCCTATGTGTATTCTATGCTACAGTGAACTGCATCATTAACAGTCTTAGAATGTATCTTAATTGTTTTTTATAGAACACTGAAATAACTGAATAATAGAAAGTATTTTCCAATACAAATTAAAAATACACCCAAGAAGACCATAATGTTGTGCAGCAGAACCAATTTTATAGTGGGTACCTGGCTGGCTCAGTAGAACAGGTCTCTTGATCTTAGGATATGAGTTCAAGCCTCATGTTAAGTGTGGGGTTATGAAAGAAAAGAAAGAAAGAAAGAAAGAAAAAGAAAGAAGAAAGAAAGAAAGAAAGAAAGAAAGAAAGAAAGAAAGAAAGAAAGAAAGAAAGAAGAGAATTTTAACAAATTTCAAAAGGTTAAAATCACACAGAGTTTGCTATCTTACATCAACAAAATAAAAACTAGACATAAAACACAAGCCCAAAAAACCCAAATATTTAAAAATTAAATCATATACTTCAAAATAACTCACAGGGCAAACTATCAAAATAAAAATAAGAAAATAAGAAAAATATTTGAACTGAATGATTATAAAAATAAAGCAGCAAAGTTTGTAGGACTCAGCTGAGCCAAAAAAATACACTATCCATTTAGCACATGTTTCAGATAATAACCCTAATAATAGATTCTTAAAGGATATTAGAATAAATATTATTATTATTTTTAATAATAAATTTATTTTTTATTGGTGTTCAATTTGCCAACATACAGAATAACACCCAGTGCTCATCCCAAGTGCCCCCCTCAGTGCCCGTCACCCACTCACCCCCACCCCCCGCCCTCCTCCCCTTCCACCACCCCCGCAGTCCGTTTCCCAGAGTTAGGAGTCTCTCATGTTCTGTCTCCCTCTCTTATATTTCCCACTCATTTCTTCTCCCTTCCCTTATATTCCCTTTCGCTATTATTTATATTCCCCAAATGAATGAGAACATCTAATGTTTGTTCTTCTCCAATTGACTCATTTCACTCAGCATAATACCCTCCAGTTCCATCCACATCGAAGCAAATGGTGGGTGTTTGTCATTTCTAATGGCTGAGTAATATTCCATTGTATACATAGACCACAGCTTCTTTATCCATTCATCTTTCGATGGACACCGAGGCTCCTTCCACAGTTTGGCTATTGTGGACATGGCTGCTAGAAACATCGGGGTGCAGGTGTCCCGGCGTTTCACTGCATCTGTATCTTTGGGGTAACACAGAAGAAGACATAAACATGGCCAACACTCACATGAGAAAATGTTCCGCATCACTTGCTATCAGGGAAATACAAATCAAAACCACAATGAGATCCCACCTCACACCAGTGAGAATGGGGAACATTAACAAGGCAGGAAACCACAAATTTTGGAGAGGATGTGGAGAAAAGGGAACCCTCTTACACTGTTGGTGGGAATGTGAGCTGGTGCAGCCACTCTGGAAAACTGTGTGTAGGTTCCTCAAAGAGTTAAAAATAGACCTGCCCTATGACCCAGCAATTGCACTGTTGGGGATTTACCCTAAAGATATAGAATAAATATTATATTCAGTATTCCTCATAAATAAAATGTTTTAAATGTTTTAGTACATTGAATAAAAATGCATAAAATGCCTAATAATTCATGACCAAAAAAAAAGTGTATGCAAAGAATACAAGGACAAAGTTAAATCAATCAACACAATTTACCACCTTAAGATAATGATAAAAATGTGATAAAATATAATGACTAGTTGTGATTTAAACAAACAAATAAAAAAAGAAATCCTCAGCAGAGGGGGAGATACACTAGTTAAGAAAAATGTATCCTTTAATATACAGTGCTGGAGTAACTGGATGTCAATATATATAGGGAAAAAAATACTTTATTACCTCACACCATAGAAAAAATGAAGTGGATTATATATCAAAATATTTTAAAAAGATAGACTACCTGATGTTTGATAAATACTTATCAATAACAAGCAACTATAAAGGAAAATAAAAAGATGCATCAGAAAACTCGAAAATTAAGAACTTTGGAGATCCCTTGGTGGCTCAGCATTTTACCACCTGCCTTCGGCCCCAGGTGTGATCCTAGAGTCCCAGGATTAAGTCCCACGTTGGGCTCCTTGTGTGGCGCCTGCTTCTCCCTCTACCTGTGTCTTTGCCTCTCTCTCTGTATGTCTCTCAAATAAATAAAATCATTTAAAAAAAAGAAAATTAAGAACTTAAAACTTCAAAGGTTATGTTAATCTATTATAAAAGACCTCAATAAGTCATTAAGTCAAGTCACAAACTAGGAGATGTTACTTAGGTTTCACAAATCTGAAAAATGACTCAAAGTTATAATATTATAACTCTTAAAATCCTATAAGAAAAAAAGGAAAATAATCAAAAATGGAGAAATTATGTGAATAGGTACTTCAAAAATATGTATCTAAGTTGGCAATAAACATAGGAAAAGTTACTATTTTTACTCAATTCAAATTAAAACCATAGTGGAATATTTTTATATATCTATCACAATGACTAAAACTAAGAATACTGAAATTATATATATAATATATATATATATATATAAATTATATTTAAGATTTTATTTGTTTACTCATGAGAGACACACAGAGGGAGGCAGTGACATAGGCAGAGGGAGAAGCAGGCTCCCCGCAGGGAACCTGATGCAGGACTCAATCCCAGGACCTGGGATCAAGACCTGAGCCAAAGGAAGATGCTCAACCACTGAGCAATCTAGGGGCCCTTGAAATACAATATATTATTGAGACTGTACAGTGACTGGACTTTCATTTATTATTAGTGAAGATGTAAAATTGTACAATTAAGTGGGAAAAAATATTTGATGTTTTATATAAGTAACCATATACTTTCTTTATGGCTCCAGAATTCTGTTTTTATAAGAGGAATGTGTACCTATGTCTATAAAAACCACTTATTTGAGTATGTTCTGTAAAGATTTATTTAAAATAATCATAACTAGAAACAATTCAAATGTCCACCAAGAGGAGAATGGACCCACTTCTGTATTTTTAAGTCATCTCTACACCCACCATGGGGCTTGAACTTACAACCTTATGATCAAGGGTCACATGTTCTACCAACTGAGCCAGTCAGGCTATAAGACCTACTTTTCTAAAAGGAAAATAGAAATATTCTATAATGTAAGTGTTGATATGATAACAGAAATTTTTACATATTTAAAAGCTCATTCATCTCTATACTTAAGACTTACAGGGATACCTGGGTGGCTCAGTGATTGAGCCAATCAATAATTGTGATTATTTTTTCAGTGTTTATTTCTGCCAATAAATTACAAGTCTCTTGAAGAAAGAGATCACGGTTTGATTTTGCAGAGTTGTTGCTGGTGGTATTTTGGGGGTTTCTGTTTTGTTTTGTTTAGTTTAATTACTGGGATGTTTGGTTTTATTCCCATTGGTTTTCTAACATTTTGTTTCCAGAATCTTATAGCAATCTTATAACATACAGTAGGAACTTGGTATCCATTAATAAAGGAATAGTAATGTAAATTCTTCATCAGTTTGGGCTTCTATAAAAAAACTACCATGGACTGGATGACTTAACAACAGAAATTCTCACAGTTCTTGATACTGAAAAATGTGAGATAAGGGTACAGACATGGTTGGTTTCTGGAAAAAGAATTTGGCCATCTTCTTTCTATAACCTCTCACAACAGAGCACAAAGAAAGGGGAGCCAAACTCTCTCATGTCTCTTTTTATAAAATCACTAATTTCAGCATAAAAGCTCCATGACCTAATTACCTCCCAGAGGTCCCATCTTCAAATATCAGAACACTGGGGATTAGGCTTCCAGATTTTAATTTTTGGAGGACACAACATATGAAACAATTTACTTTGAAAAAACAAACAAACAACAACAACAAAAAACCCTAAAAACTACCTCGGCAACTCCTACATGCCAGGTAATTGAGAGAACAACAACAACAACAACAACAAACAAACCCACATTGAAAGAAGTAGGAGACACTGAGACACAATCTTATTATAAACCCCACCCCAGCACAGTAACAATTGAGAGAGAATTCAAAACCTGGAGCTTTGTTCTGAAGAGCAAAGAGTTTGAAACCCATATCTAGCACCTTAAATTTTAAAATTTGCACCAAAGCATCTAGTTTTTTTTTTTAATTTTTATTTATTTATGATAGTCACAGAGAGAGAGAGAGAGAGGCAGAGACACAGGCAGAGGGAGAAGCAGGCTCCATGCACCGGGAGCCCGACGTGGGATTCAATCCCGGTTCTCCAGGATCGCGCCCTGGGCCAAAGGCAGGCGCCAAACCGCTGTGCCACCCAGGGATCCCCAAAGCATCTAGTTTTGAAAACCAATGGAAGTCACATACACCAGACCTACAAGACTATAGCAAATTTGAAACTAGCTCTTAAGGGCTTTCATGTTCAGATTCATATGCCCCAGGGACCAGTGCAGAGGCAATAGATTAAGAGGCACCCAGACTTTATTTCTTACCTTAAAGCTTTTACTTGAGGAACAGGCATCATATTTAACATACACCTAAGAGTCTCCTGGGGTACACTTTAGCCAAGAGGCACCGTCTTTGTGATCTCCCTCTACCTCACTGCTCAGTGGTATCTCCTAGAAAGAAGCTCGTACCTCCTCCAGTGCCAATTTTAGGACTGCTACCCAAAGGGAAACTTCTAGATTATCTGGCTCTAGTGGCCAGTATAAGCATGGGGCTTATACTCAAGGGCCTTGCAAAATTGGAAACCAGTGGAAAAAGTTCTTAAGTGGCTATAACCCCAGGACACTGGAACAGGCAACTGTCTTTCTGGAAGAGGCCTATTAGCTAATCTTTATAGCTGCAGCCTGAGGGACAGGCTTCTAATTAAAACACATCTACTGGCTAACTGTAACCCTTTCCAGAGACAACAGAGGCTGGGTGTTATCTTTAAGTTCTTCCTTTGCCATATTGGAGTGTCCATGTCTCCTGAAGGGGAGCTTTTACTAGAACCCTGATTTTTTTTTTTTTAATCTGGTGACATGGTTTTGTAGCTACTGCCCAGGGAATACCTCCTGATTACCTGGCTCTGGTGAGAGAGTATCTTGCATTCCTGCGACTCATGGAACTGAAACAATCAGAAATAGGTTTGCCTCTAGCACTTTATGGAGAGACTAAAATGCATGGCTGGTCTTTCTGTAAAAGATGCTTCTTTTGCTTGTTCAGGAGCCTTGGCCCAAGTGGCCAAAGTCACAGCAGACAAAATAGATTTTAAAAATAGAATTAGGGCAGCCCCAGTGTCTCAGCAGTTTAGTGCCGCCTTCAGCCCAGGGTGTGATCCTGGAGACCCGGGATCAAGGCCCACGTCCAGCTCCCTGCATGGAGCCTGCTTCTGTCTCTGCTTCTCTCTCTCTCTATGTGTCTCTCATGAATAAATAAATGAAATCTTAAAAAAATAAAATAAAATAAATAAAATAAAATAGAATTATATTTATATCAGACAAAATAAACTTTAAAATAGAGACTGTAACAAGAGACAAAGGACATTACATAATGTTAAAAAAGTCAATCAAATAAGAAGCATAGTTGTAAATATTTATGGCCTTAACATAGAAGCATGTAAATATATAAAATTAATATTAACAAACCCTATAGAGAGAAATAAGCAATACAGTAATAGTACAGAGCTTTAATATCCTACTTTCATTAATGAATAGATCATCCAGATAGAAAATCAATAAAGGAATATTGGCCTAAAATAACATGTTAGACCAGACAGACTTGAAAGATATACACAGAACGTTCCATCCAGGAGCCGTTGAATACATATTCTTCTCAAGTGCATATAGAACATTCTCTAGGATCAATCATATTTTATTTATATGTTATTTATTTATTTTTGAAAGAGAGAGAGAGAGAGAGAGAGACAGCATGAGCAGGGTTAGGGGCAAAGGAAGAGGTTGAGAGAGAATCTTAAGCAGGCTCTATGGCCAGCACAGAGCCTGACACAGGGCTCAATCGCACAATCCTGAGATCATAATCTGAGTTGAAATCAAGTTCAGATAATTAACTGACTGAGCCACCCAGGTACCCTTAGGATAAATCATATTTTAAACCTCAAAACAAGACTTAATACATTTTATAAAATTGAAATCATTTCAAGCATCTTTTCCAGCCACAAAAGTATAAAATTAGAAATAAATTACAAAAAATACACTGGATAATTAACAAATCTGTAGTATTAGACAACATGTTAATGTTAATGTTAATGAACAACCAGTGGGTCAAAGGAGAGATCAAGAGAGAAATCAAAAAATACCACGACACATAAAAATGGAAATGGGTCACATTAATAGCAACAAAAGCCTATCTCACAAAACAAGGAAAATCCCAAATAAACAACCTAACTTTATACCTAAAACTAGAAAAAATAACAAACTCCAAAGTTAGTAAAGAAAATAACAAAGATCAGAATAGAAATAGAGACTAAACAGACAATAAGATCAATGAAACTAAGAGTTGGTTCTTTGGAAAGGCAACAACAACAACAACAACAACTAAAAAATCTTTAACTTGACTCACAAAGGAGAGAGAGAGAGGAGAGGTGATAGATATATAGGTAGATAGATTATAGATACATAGATAAATTTCAAATAAAATCAAAAATTAAAAAGAAGATGTTACAGTTCATAGCACAGAAATACCAAGGATCATAAGAGACTACTACTATGAGAAATGAAATTCCAACAAATTTCCTAGAAGGAATTAATAAGTTGCTAGAAATATATAACCTTCTAAGATTGAATCATGAAGAAACAGAATACTGAACAGACCAATTACTAGTTAAATTGAATCCATAATCAAACCTACCAACAAACATAAGTCCAGGACTAGACTGCTTCACTGGTGAATTCTTTCAAACATATAAAGAGTTAACATAAATTCTTCTCAAACTCTTCCAAAATATGTAAGAAGGAATTCATTTTATGAGGCCTGCACTACCTTGATTCTAAAACAAGACACTACAAGAAAGCAATTACAGGCCAATATAACCTAATAAACAAAGACACAGAAATCCTCAACAAAATAGTAGCTTACTGATTTCAACAATACATTAAAATAATCATAGATCATGATCAAGTGAGATTTGTTTCAGGAATGCAAAAATGATAATTCAAAATCCACAAATTGATTAACATTATACATCATATTAACAAAATGAAGAATAAAAATCATATGATAATTTTTGATATATGCAAAAAAACTCAACATTGATTTATACAAAACAAACAAAACATCTCAATCAAGTTACAGTAGAGGAAATGAACTCTAACACAGTAACAGCAACAGATGGCAAGCCTACATACAGCTAACATCATACTCAGTGGTGAAAAGCTAAAACTTTTTAATGATCAGGGATAAGACAAGGATACTCACTAACCAAGAGCAATTCTGCAGGAAAAATTAATGAAATTTACCCAAATTGAAGGCACCTTGGTGGCCCAGTCAGTTAAGTGTATTATTCTTGATTTCAGCTAAGTTCGTGATCTCAGGGTCATGATCTCAGGGTTGTGAGATCTCAGGTTGTGAGAGTCCTGTATTGAGCTCTGCCCTGGATAAGAAGGCTGCTTAAGTTTCTCCCCCACCCTCCCTCTGTCCCTCCCTCACTTGCTCTCTCTCTCAAAATAAATAAATGAATAAATAATCTTAAAAATTCATCTAAATTGAAAAGAAAGAAGTAAAACTCACCACTTGTAAGTAATGGGACTCTATCTATCATCTATCTATCTATCTATCTATCTATCTATCTATCTATCTATCTATCATCTATCTGTGTATATATGCCAGATATCTATATATATATCTATAGATATCCTTAAACTCCACAAAATACTATTAGAACTAATCAATAAATTTAGTAAAGCTACAGGATACAAAATGAATATGCAAAAATGTGTTGCATTTCTATATACTAATATTGAGCTTTCATAAAAAGAAATTAAGAAAATAATCCCCTTTCCAATTACATCAAAAAGAATAAAATACCTAGGAATAAGTTTAACCAGAGGATGAAAGACATGTACTCTGTAAACTAGAAGACATTGATGAAAAATACTGAAGAGGGATCCCTGGGTGGCGCAGGGGTTTAGCGCCTGCCTTTGGCCCAGGGCGCGATCCTGGAGACCCGGGATCGAATCCCACGTCGGGCTCTCGGTGCATGGAGCCTGCTTCTCCCTCTGCCTATGTCTCTGCCTTTCTCTCTCTCTCTCTCTCTCTCTGTGTGTGTGTGACTATCATAAATAAATAAAAATTAAAAAAAAAATACTGAAGAAAACACAAACAGATATTCCATGCTCATGAATGGAAACAATTTGATATTTTAAAAATAGTCAAACTACCCAAAACAACATACAGATTTAATGCAATCTCTGTCAACATTTCTATGGAATTTTGCACAGAAATAGAACAAACTATCCTAAAGTTTCTATGGAATCACAAAAGACCTTGAATACTGAAAGCAATCTTGAGAAAGGTGAAGCTGGAAGTATCTGACTCCCTGATTTCAAACTTTATTACAAAGCTATAGTAATAAAAAAAAAAAAGTATGGTGTTGGCATAGACATATAAATCAATAGAATATAATAGAGAACCCCAAAATAAGCCCAGGCATTTATGGTCAACTAATTTAGGTCATAGGAACCGAGATAATACAAAGGGGAAAGATAGTTTCTTCAATAGATGATATGGGGAAAACTGAACAGCACATGCAAAAAAAGAAATTGGATCACTCTTTTAAACCTTACATAAACATTAGAATGTATTAAAGAGTTGAATAAAAAACCTGAAACTCCTAGAAGAAAACAGGTAGTAAGCTACTTGACATCAGTGTTCGTAATGATTTTTTTGGATTGACAGCAAAGGCAACAAAAGCAAAAACAATTAGGACTACATCAAACTCAAAAGCTTCTGCTCAGCAAAGAAAACCAGCAACAAAAGGAAAAAAAACAACCTACTGAATGGGTTAAAATATTTGCAAATCATATATCTGCTTAGAGGTTAATATTCAAAATATATAAAGACTCATGCATCTCAATAGCAAACAAACCTAAATAATCTGATTAAATATTAGTAGGAGATCCAAATAGACATTTTCCAAAAAGACAGATGTCAAAGAGGTACTTGAAAAGGTACTTCACATAACCAATCACCATAGAATGTAAATCAAAACTACAATGAGATTATCAACTTGATCTTGCTAAATATCTACTATCCAAAAGAGAAGTTACAAGTGTTGGAGAGGTTGTGGAGAAAAATGAATCCTTGTGCACTGCGCCGGAAATGCAACTAATGCACCCACTATGGAGCACAGTTTAGAGGTTCATAAAAAAATTAAAAAATAAATTACCATATGATCCAGCAATTCAATTTCTGGATATTTATCTGAAGAACACAAAAACACTAACTCAAAAAGATATATGCAGTCCCATGTTCATTGCAACATTTATAATAGCCAAGGTATGAAAACAACCTAAGTGTCCATTAATGGATGAATAGATAAAATGTGGTGTGTGTGTGTGTGTGTGTATGTGTGTGTTATTATTTAGCCATAAAAAAGAAAGAAATGTTGCTATTTGCAACAACATGGATAGACCTTGAAAGTGTTCTACTAAGTAAAATATGTCAGAAAGCAAAAGACAAATATTGTATAATCTCACTTTTTTTTAAGATTTTTATTTATTTATTAATTAGAGACACCCACAGAGAGAGGCAAAAGACACAGGCAGAGGGAGAAGCAGACTCCTCGCAGGAAGCCAGATGTGGGACTTGATCCCTGATCTCCAGGATCACACCATGGGCTGAAGGCGGCGCTAAACCACTGAACCCCTCGGGCTGCCCTGATCTCACTTTTATGTGGGATAAAAAATGAGTTCATTGATGGAGGAAACAGATTGTTGATTGCCAGAGGTGAGGGGCAGGGGGTGAACAAGATGGGTGAAGTGGGTCAAAAGGTATAAACTTTCAGTTATAAAATAAGTCAGTCATGGGGATGTAATGTATAGCAGCTAACTGTAGTTAACACTATATTGCATACCTGAAAATTGCTGAGAGATTTTTAAAGTTCTCATCACAAGGAAGAACAATTTGTAACTATATAGTGATGGATGTTAACTGAATTTATTGTGGTGATTATTTTACAATGTATACAAATATCAAATCATGATGCTGTACACCTAAAAGTAATATAATGTTATATACCAGTTATATATCAATTAAAAAAAAAGCAAGCATCTGAACAGTTCCAAACACTGATTTCATGATCCATAATTAAGTTTCAAAGTAGTAAACGGGGACACCTGGGTGGCTCAGCGGTTTGGCACCTCCCTTCAGCCAAGGGCGTGATCCTGGGGTCCCGGGATCGAGTCCCGCATCGGGCTCCCTGCATGGAGCCTACATCTCCCTCTGCCTGTGTCTCTGCCCCCCTCTCTCTCTGTGTCATGAATAAATAAATTAAAAAAAAAAAAAAGGCACTTAACGGCGAGCCACCCAGGCGTTCCCCATCCTACTACTTTGAATGAGTATATGGATTAATTCTAATATCCTCTTCTCAAAAAAATGTGGCTAATAAAAATTCTCATTACTATCATTTCATTTGATCTAAATATTTAAAATAATCTTATACCCTTTTCATTATTTTACAGCAGGTTCTAAATTATATGTACATTTATGAGAGATTACAATAATAATTGGCTGTTGCTATGCCCTGGAAACAAAGATAAGATAAAATACATCATGAAATCCATGCAGTAGTGTAGATTAAAAAAAAAAAAAAACTATTAAGAACAATATATTTTCTCATGAAAGTTTTGAGATATAGAGTATATTATTATTATTATTATTATTGAAATACTATATGGAAATTTTCACCCTATACATCATTACCAAACATAGCAGACATATTCCTTTCTGGTGAAAAATAAATCCTCATCAAAGATTTCATAGGACTCCTTCTATATCTGTTAGCATCTTGTGATAGAGTATATTGACACTAAATTATGAGTAATATTTTAGGGGTGAGAAATATTTATGATGCTATAAGCAATGTAAAACAAGAAAACATCAAGATTAAGTCAAGTTCACTCTAAAGCAATTAATAAGTATATTATCCGAAAAAAATCTCTGTGAATTATGCCATTTTCAGAACAAAGAATGTTCACATTTTATTAATGCAGTAAAAAACTATAAAATTTTATCTTTGTAATATATAACACAAAATAAATGTATATTTGAAATCCACTGACAATAATTTCTCCATAAAACTTGTAATGAGAGCTTTTTAAATATAATAACTGAATAAGGCATAAGTGCCATAGCCACAAATAGCTACTTGTAGTGACAAATTGAATATTAAATATAAAAACACAGTATAAAATTCTATCTTTTACTAATGAAAACCAAGGTAATGATCAAAAATGGAAAAAATTTGAAGACAGTGAGACTATATTATAGAATATATAGAAAATTACATTATTCTAAAGATTTCTGAGTGTTCTTCAATTTCCACAGCTCAAGAATAACATTGATAAAATTGCAGTTTTATTTAAAGTGGAAGAAATCAATTTCACAGGTAGATTTTTATTGACAACAGCTTAGTAATGAATAAATACATTATCCAAACTCAATACAACTGTTGTACTTTTTAAAAACTGATATTTCGTGCAGATGACTAGGAGTTACTGTTAAGCCTTACAAAATATTATGTATGAGAGCTAAAGGCAAGAATGTTAACTCTAATGTATAATATAATTTCAGAAATATATTTTTAAAAGTTAGTTTATAATTTATTTATTTATTTTTATTTATTTATTTTTTTAGTTTATAATTTAAAAGACCAAAAACACAGTATGATAGAAAACCACGGGATAAAATTGAAGTGGAAAATAGGATTTACATATACTGAAATGTGGTAAAGAAGCAAGTTATTTGAAACATATAAGCAAAACTAATTTCAAAGATATAAAGAATATCTGATATACATAGTGATTATGGGCAAAAATACTATATTATAGACTTCATAATTCCTAAGAGTCCAGAACTTAATTGTTCTCACTACAAAAAAGAAATAGCAATCTTGTGTTAGCTAACACTAAGATAAGTCATATTGCAATATATAAATGTATACTTTAAACCTATGCAATATTATATGTCAATTATATCTCAATAAATAACATTTGAAAAAAGAACATCCCTGAAAACAAAATTATAGAAGAAATTACTAAAGAATAAATAAGATATTAAATTCAGAAATAATTCTTACAGAAGAAATTTGGAAAATAATATCTTTGGTAATTAAGCAAATTAATAAATTAATTAAAATAAGTCAAATTATTTTATTTAAAATATCCATGAGGATAGATTTAAATTTTTGTTTCATTCTCAAAAAAACCTATGTGATTCACACAAATTTTCATTATATTGATTTTAAAATGTAAATTTAAAATATTTAAAAGCATACAAGTATATAAAATACAGAAAGCAAAAACAAAAATCTGTTCAGTTTTCACATTCATAATTTCCTTTTTTCCCCTTAGTATTAATCAAATCCATCTAAAATATTTGCTTAGGCCTAAAGGAAACAATAATGACCAAAACCATCTGGAAAATAATTATTTATAATTTCTTTGTCACTCTGTGCAATAAACAGTACTTTACAGGCTCCGTTTTCAGTTTTATTGCCACATTAAATAAAAATCTATGAACTTTATGTCTTACTACCATTTCCAGGGTGGTCTCTGTTTAGCAAAACAAACAAGTAAGAATATACCCTAGATTCATTACAAAATATGGTAAGATAAAGACCAACTTTTAAAATCTGGCTCTAAACTCTTTCTATGTTAATTTGTAGCAAATCAAGGCAGGCAACTTCTACAAAAACTTTACAAAATATAAATTTAAACTAATTTACATTTAAATGAAACATATCTATCAAGTTAAAATTTGTACAAAATGTGCATTGTCAACAATTTGGTAACTAAGTCCTTTATCAGTCAAACCCTGAACAAGTTTTGAATTCCATTGTCTCTTTCTCCTCAGTATGTCCCTCTTTCTTTCTTCCTCTCTTCCAGCACAGAAACAGTTTTTGTTACTCCTGTCTTTGCCTCCATGGTTAGACTATATAGATTATATTTTGAATGTTTTGTTAAGTGTCTATAAAATTTTGGCATCTGTATGTACTATTTAACCAGTATATCCCTCTTTCTCCCAAACAGCAACAAGAAAATATTAATCTTTATTTATAGCTACCAATATTTTATCAAATTTTGCAGAATATTCCCTTTGAATCTTCTTTTTTACATTCTCTTAAGTTTGTAACTTTAAAACTAATTCCCATTGCAATTCATTATTTCAATTTACCCATTTATTGAACAGTTTCTTTGCTCATACATATTTCTTATAAATCAATGTTGATTTCTGGTTTTAATTTATTTATATTAATAATATACCTAAGATGATAGTCACCCCTTATCTTTTTTAATTTATAAAATATATCTTATTCCTATGTAGCCTTGAATTTCCTTGGGAGATAATCTTGTTTTTAATTTACTGCAGCAACTTTTCTTCATCGATGTTTAGTTTTCTCATATATTTCTATTCTTTTCATCGTCATGATTTTGCCACCTTTATAGTGGTTTTTAAGCATCTGTCAGTGATACAACGATGTCAGTAGTCCTGCAGCACTTTTTATGTTTAATTCCTACTTGCAGTTCCTAAACCATAAGACAGCAAGAAGTAGAAAAGACTGTTTCCATTTCTCTTGAGTATGATAATTTCCCACTCTAAGGACCAACAGAGATATAAACTTCGCCACCACTTGTCTGAACTATTGGAAAATTGTTTTTAGTCTGTGATAACAGTAAGTGTTTTAAGGTGAATTCTAAACAAAAGCTAGAAGTCTATACCCATATATTTCTATTTTCAGTCTACAATCTTTTCACATTTTCACCTCCTTTTAAAGCATTTCTAAACAAATATACATTTCCTCTTTAATTTCAAAGTCTATTTACCAATTTAATAAGCATAGCCAAACAGTATTGTGGTGAATTTAATCCAAAAATAGAAATGCTAGAGACCTTCTTTTGCTATTTTGTCCAAACTACTTTTACATTCATCCAGAGACTTCTTGATCATGGCTTTCTTATATAATAATTATGAATATTCTCATTTACATTTTTGGACAATCATCATCATTCATATTTCTTTTAGAATATTACTTTTCCTTATTATTCTACACAAATGTTTCCTCTAACTTATATTTAACAACTACTATTATTTTCCCATCCTTATTGGGGTAGCCAGCCTTATTTTTCTGACATCCTATAAGGAATATACCTGCCCACCACCGAAGGATTCAGTGAACTCCCTTGAATTCTTCCAATATATACTGAAAACCATATCTCTTATCAAATTCATACATTGATCTCCTACATATAGTTACTTTTTTACTTTTGAATGTTTTCCTATATATCCTCATTGAACTTAGATTTTTTGGTTGATTACCAGGGCCCTTGAATTTTTTTAAAATACAAGTAGAAATAAAATATATATTTATATAAAGAGCCACCATATATATTATATAAGCATAATGATGTTTTTCAGTAAATAATATTTGTAAATATTTGTGGTATTTCTTTCAGATTATTTAATTCACGACGATATAAATAATGCAATTATATTAACATGATCAAATCACTGTAAACAAGGAATTACAGTAGATTCTGTTATATGTGGTAATATGTTCTATAAAGTCACTGCCAACACTTAGTTACCTATAGAGAAAATTAGTTTCCTGAAGACTTCTGTTCAGATTTTCAACAATTGATCTGTACATAATTGTGTTTTATGGTTTGCTTTCTGTTTAAAGACAATTATTTAGCATCTATTGTTAATTCATTAGTATCAAACTCATGGGCCACACAACCATAACTGATGCCTGAGGGGCTGCCCGGTTGGCTCAGCGGTTTAGCGCCACCTTCAGCCCAGGGCGTGATCTTGGAGACCCCGGATTGAGTCCCATGTCAGGCTCTCTGCATGGAGCCTGCTTCTCCCTCTGCCTGTGTCTCTGCCCCTCCCCCCCGTCTCTCATAAACAAATAAATAAAATCTTAAAAAAAAAACCAAAAAACTCATGCCTGAAAGAAGTTTATCTCACACACACAGTTTCTGTATAAGGGACATCACAGTCCTCTTGAGTTTGGGAGCACAGACAGCACTTCTGCTGTTTGGGGGCTATTTTAAATGGTAAAAACACCAACAAAAATTGAAAAATGTAAAAATAGGACAGTATATAGATCACAAACATCACAATTGTTTACATTATAATAGCTAAAACAAGAAGGTAAGGTGTTCTCTTATTTGACTTCAGATGGGAATGTGCAACCAGGTGACTCAAATTTCTTATTACTATGTACATGTTTGCAATGACCATTAAAATACCAGGAGCACTGATTTGAAGTTTGCAAATAAATTTTAGTGTGTAAGCAAATTCACATATATGGACTGTGAATAATGAGGAACAACTGTATTTTTACTTATCTAGTTACCTAAATGCTAATGTTTCTTATTACCTAAATATTTTAATTACATAAAACTAAATAATCAGAAATGAAAATGTTTATTACAGATGCATATTATGAAACATTCAAATGATTTAAAAACAAGTCTCCATAAATATTGATTTGAAATTTCAAAATAAAATAAGATTTTTAATTCTGAAGTTTAAAGAATATGCAGATATGAGAAAAATTCTTTTGCAATCAGCTACCATTCTTCATTGTCTTAACTACTATAGATCTTTAGATATTTTCCTTGATGCTGAAGTTTTTCTTTCCAATTTTACACCAGTTACTATTTGAATATAGCCTATAGCAATTTGCCTATTTGAATTTACCTATAGCAAACTTCTATTCTCTATACTAATGTTTAAATGAAAATAAATTTATTTTCTAACTTTTGTACATTTTCTCCCTTACTCATGAGATTTTCTATGATATTCAGTGCTTAGGATGAAAGTTTAACTATCTTCAATTATAAGAGATATATCACATGACTTCACTTATATGTGGAATTTAAGAAACAAAACAGATGAACATAGGGGAAAGAAAATTCAAAAAGGAGGTAAAACCATTTAAGAGAACTATAGAAAACAAACAGGATTGTTGGAGGGGAAGTAATCAAGGGGATAGGTTAAATGAGAGGTGGGTATTAAGGAGGGCACTTGTTGTGATGAGCACTGACTATTGTATGTAAGTAAAGAATTGCTAAATTCTACTCCTGCAACTAATATTATGTTGTATGTTAACTAACTAGAATTTAAATAAAAACTTGAAACTATAAAAAAAAAGAAAAAAATAACAGAAAATGAAAAAAATTTAAGGACATTTTAAAAAACCACTTATCACTGACAGGTATACACTACAGGAAAAACTAGAGGAAAATTAAGAGCATTCTTCTAGCAGGAAGAGGATAATTCAAAATGGATGTTTGGAAATGACGAAGTAAATGAAGATTAACTGTAGTAATAATGTGGATAAATATAATAAAATGATAACTTATTAAATAAAAGTGATGTCAAATGTACTTGAAATATATTAGTATTAAATCACACCAAAAAGCATAGCATATATATTAGTAGGGAATAAAAATAGTTAAAATGTTAGTTTATTATATAATATGTTAAGAGGAAAAAGTGCTAATTAATGCTAGATTTTATTACTCAGGATAAATATAGTAGTATTTAGAGCAAACTGAAAAATAGTAAAAAAGTAAATGACTTCTGAGTTAATGGTAGAAAATACAGAATAATCAGTCATTTTAATAGAAGAAATGGAACAGGCAGACAAAGCAGAAAGTATGTGCAATGTAGAAGTTTTAAGTTCAACAGATCAGTAATAATAATAACAAATTGACTAAATATTCAACCTAAAAGATAAAGATTACAAGACTATTTTAAAAAAAAGCAAATTCCAGATATAATCTATTTTGTTATTTGCAAGAAACATATCTAAAAATAGGTATCAAATAGTATGATATTTTTTAAAAATTGAAAAAGTTACACAAAAGAAACTCAAAATAAAGAAAATGTAGCTGTATTTTGGAAAAAAAAAAAAGACTTTAGTCCGTATTCCTTATTCAAGATAAGGAGATGATTCAGAATCATAACATTTTCAATTGACCAGGAAGACACAGCATTTCTAAATAAGTATGCACCTGCTGACCCTGTCTTATTTTTATACAACAAAAGTGCACAAAACTATATGGACAAATAGACAAAATTAATAAGATTAAAAAATACATCTCTCCAGAACTATTTAAAGACTTATTTCCAAAATATATTAAATGTATTTTTTAAACTCAAGAAGTAAATTCATCTTAGTAAACAAATACAAAATATGGTACCCACCATGGTAGAATGGACCAAATCTTAAAAAAAAAAAAAAAAAAAAAAAAAAAAAGATCATATATGTTATGTTCTCTGGCCAAAATTCAATTACTCTAGAAAAAAAATAACAAAACACAGTATAAAATATCCCTATATTCAAAATAATTTATAGGACAAAGGAAAAAAAAAACGCTGGCACCAGAAAAATTTTGAATTGATACCAAAAATATTACATGTCACAATTGTGACATTCAGGTGAAGTACAGAATTTATGTCTTTCAATGTGTATATCAGAAAACAAGACAGGTAGAAAACAAATAAATATTTATCTCAGGAAAGTATAAAAAGAACAATAAAATCTAAAGTAAATAGAGAAAAATAATCATAAGAGCAGAAGTTAATGAAATAGACGACAAACAGAATAGAGTATTCACAGAACAAAATATTTATTCTTTGAAAGGCAAAAATAAAGGTAAACATCTTGTAAGAATGATTATTTAAAAAAATAATATGGGATCTCTGGGTGGCGCAGCGGTTTAGCACCTGCCTTTGGCCCAGGGCGCGATCCTGGACACCCGGGATCGAATCCCACATCGGGCTCCCGGTGCATGGAGCCTGCTTCTCCCTCTGCCTGTGTCTCTGCCTCTCTCTCTCTCTCTCTGTGTGACTATCATAAATAATAAATAAAAATTAAAAAATAAATAATATAATGTAAAGAATATAAGGGGTAGTCATTAAAGATCATACTAATATTAAGATGAGAATAAGATGTTACAATCTTATGTTAATAAAATTTAAATTACAGATAAATTTTAATTACATGTACATATATTCCTTAAAAATACTGTATCCTATCTGATAAAAGAGAAGAAAATATGATACAATTTTTGATATTCAAAACTGTATAGATTTTAAATCACTTAAATAAAAATTCTACCAGGGTTTGTCATGCATTTGAAGAGTAAAACTTAAAAAACAAAAAAAGTAAAACTTTAAAAGTATGCTATTTGTGGGTATCACTTTTTGTGGTAAAACTATAAAGAAAAGCAGTCCAGGACAGTGGTTATCTTTGGGTGACAAAGGAAAATATGATTAGTGAAAAGCACAGAGGGGTTTCAAAGATATATGGTTTGTATTAACCACATATTCAATTTTTAAATTATTGCTTTAAAATTGAATATAGATGTTCTATTACATCTTGTATGTAAATTTTGAATACCATTAAATGTATATATTTTTTTTTTTTTTCTTCATAGAACTGGGCAATACTTAGTAAGTGATGAATAAATTCTACTCCAGAAACTAAAATTACACTATATATTAATTAATTACTAGGGTTTAGATAAAAACTTGAAACATTAAAAAAAGAGAAAGACATTATCAAATTGCTCTTTAGTAAGAGTGTATCAAATTAACCTAAACTTTCAGTTTCTATTGATCAAAATCCCCTCTAATGCTCTATATTTGCAAAATTAAAAATATATATCTATCAAATATGTGTGAAAAGTCTTAATTTTTTACCTTCATGATCACTATTCAATTTTAGCATTTCCTAACTGCCAAGTAACTACAAAAGTAGATTTATTTTGAGCAAATATTTCAGATATCGAATTAAATTTTTATGAAGATAAATGTTGATTATGTCATATATATTTACAAAATTGGCAGAAAATGTAAATAAGGATTTTGAATTTTTGGTATCTGATTACTGTATCTATTGCTGTACTGACTATAGGATTTTTCAGATTTATTAGTAATTTTCCTGAGAATGGCATGGTTAAGATTTAGGATTATTTTGTCTCTAATTATATATCAGAATCAACTGAAACAGAGAAGTTTCATCTAAATACTGCCCATGTAAGAACAAATATAATTGTTTTAAATAATGCTCACCTGCATTAGTGAGGATGCTCTTCTTTACTCACTTCTTAGAATAAAGTGCTTATTTCTTCCAGCAACACTGTCACAGACATACCCAGAAATAGTATTTTACTAACTGATTGGGCATCCCCTAGTCCAGCCAAGTTGATATATAAAACGAACATCACAGACTGACTTAGACCAATTGAATTACAAGTTACAAGTTACAGTGTGCCAATTATGAGCATAAGCCTTATGATGTATCACCTATTTCCATTTGCCCTCTTGTGCTTCTATTATCATCATGAAAAGAACATGCTAGCTAGCTTGTCTAAGGATGATGACACATAGACCAAATCTGGACACAATAGATAGTTTGGAGCCAAGAATGGCAAAACGTAGTATAGATCAGAATTATCTGAAATAACCCTTTGATCTCTGGGAATAAATATTAATTGTAGTGAGATACTAAGTTTTGTTGTTGTTGTTGTTTATTCAGTTACTGCTGATGCTTACATCTTATTTTCCAACCCTTTTTAATATAATACCATATATAGCAAGTATACATTTGTAAAAATACTTTCACATCCTTCTCTAAAATACACTTAAAGTGCTCTAAAGTTCTAAAACCATAATTATCAAACTATGGTTCTATTTTCTGACCTCCAGTAACCTCCTATAAGTTGTAAGCCTCAAACCACTGAATGACAAATATGATTCCAACTTATGCATAAACAATTCTGCTGTTAAAGTATTCCCATTTCCCAATGCACATTGTTCTGGATTTTTTAAGGTTTTGCTTTCTGAATTAGTCTTAATTCCATTTTTCTAGTTTGTTTTATTAGAAATTGAAAAGAGTTTAAGGCATTATTCACTGGTTATTCCTGTAAGATTCACTTTGTGTGAGTTCTAAAATTAATATTCTTTTTGTTCCTTATATTTTAATTAACTTGTTTCTAAAGAAGTTTAACAATCAAATAGCAATTTAGGGAAGAATGTAAAGGATCTTTTTTTTAAAAGAAAATATTTCATAGTCTCCAGAAAATGTGTAGTTTATAACATTCAGTATTCCTGAATATATTGCTAATAAGTTGCCTAAAACAGACATTTTGATCCTAATCAAATGTATTATGATAAATAAAACTATTATGGATCCTTTTTTGGTATAATATAGAAAGTAACCTACTTTCTTTTTTTTAAAGATTTTATTTATTTATTCATTAGAGACACAGAGAAGCAGAGACCTAGGCAGAGGGAGGAGCAGGCTACCTATGGGGAGCCCAGTGTGGGGCCAGGATGACACCCTGAGCCCAAGCAGATGCTCAACCACTGAGCCACCTAGGGGCCCCCAATGTCTTCTGATACAGAAGATGGTAACTCCTTTATTAGCATATAAATAGGTCTTTCTTTTTTTTAAGATTTTGTTTATTTGTGAGAGACACAGAAATAGTGGAGAGACATAGGCAGAGGGAGTAGCAGGCTCCCTGCAGGGAGCCCAATGTGGGACTCGATCCCAGGATCCCAGGATCACAATCTGAGCCAAAGGCAACTGCTCAACAACTGAGATACCCAGGTGTCCCAGTCCTTTGGTTCTTATATCAGGCTTTTAATTGTCTACTACTGGCCCTCAGCAATTTATTATTTTTAAGTCCTACACTAAACATACTTATTTTTATTACCATTATTTCCTTTTAATATCTCCATGTCACCTCCATGTTACATGAGTGAATATCCACCTGAGACATTTCAAAATTAATTTTGAAGGGTTAAGTGTCAGCACAATTTAGCTGGAGACATGTTGGGTATATAAGGAAGAAAATATACTATATCCAAAAGAACTGAAGTATACAACCATAATGTGCCAGCAGGTTTTATGAATTGGAAAATTATGCATAGCATTGAAATTTGAATGGCTGATCAAGAGACGGTGGGATGATGGAGCATAATTTTGTTTTAATTATGACAAAATATCAGGATGAATATTGTAAGGACTCCAGGAGATATTATAAACTGGCTACTAGGATTGTTTCCAAAAGGATGGCCTAAGTTGACCAGAATTAAAATTACAGAATTGTTATAAGAAAAGGACCAAAAGTTGAGAAAATTGGCACTCTGTATATGGCCAAAAGACCCCCTAGAGTGTTACATCCTTAGGGAGGCCCAAAGAAGACACAGTAGGATACTGGCATTAAAAGAGACACATATACCAAGAAGCAAAATAGCCCCGAAATAAACTCATGTATGTATGGCTGGTTAATTTATGACAAAGGAGCTAAGAATATACAAAGGTGTTGGGAAACTGGGAAGCCACATGGAAAATAATGAAACTAGACCACTGTCTTACAACGTACACAGAAATAAACTCAAAATGGAGTAAAGACTTGAATGTAAGGCCTAAAACCATAAGATTCTTAGAAGACATAGGCAGTAAGTTCTTGACATCAGTCTTGGTAATGATATTTTGAATCTGATAACAAAACCAAAATCAACAAAAGCAAAAGTTCACAAGTGGGACTATGTCAAACTAAAGAAGTGTCTGAACAGCAAAGAAACCATCAATCAAATGAAAAAGAAACATACCAAATGTGAGAAAATATTTGAAAATTATATATCTGACAAGAGGTTAATATCCAAAGTATATAAAGAATTCATACAACTCAATAGCAAAATCCAAACTATTCTATTTGAAAATGGAAATGTTTAAATATACATTTTTTTCCAAAGATAGATGGCCAGCAGTATGTGAAAAGGTGCTTAACATGACTAATCTTCACATAAATGCAAATCAAAACCACAATGCTGTATCACTTCACATCTGTTAGAATGACTATTATCAAAAAGGCAAGAAATAAGAAGTATTGGTAAGGATGTGGAGAAAAGAGAAAGCTAGTGCACTATTGGTGGAAATATAAATTGGTACAGCCACTTTGGAAAACAGTATGAAGATTTCACAAAGAATTTAAAATAAAACTACCATATGATCCAGAAATTTAACTTCTTGGTATTTACCTGAAGAAAATGAAACATTAATTTGAAAAGATATATGAAACACCATTTTATTGCAGCATTATTATAACATACAAAATCTGGAAACAACCTAAGGGGCCATTGATGTATCGCTGTATGAAATTTCATATATATATGAATATTATATATTCATAAATATATTTCAACTGACTTTGAGGGCATTATGCTAAGAGAAATAAATCAGACAGGAAATATTATTCAAACTTAAAAAAAGAAAAGAATCTTGTCATTAGTGACAACATGGATGATTTTGAGGGCATTATGCTAAGAGAAATAAATCAGAAGAGAAAGGCAAATACCATATGATCTCACTTATATGTGGAATGTAAAACAACAAAACCTAAAAAAACAAGTTCATAGATACATAGAACAGATTTATTATTGCCAGAGGCAGAGAGTGGGGATGGAGATATAAAATTGGTGAATGTGATGAAAAGTTACACAGTTCTAGTTATAAAACAAATAAGTCATGAGTATATAATGTATATAATAGTGACTATAGTTAATACTGTATTGCATATTTGAAAATTGTTAAGATAGTAGATCCTAAAATTTCTCATCACAAAAGGAAAAAAATGTAATTATGAATGGTGACAAATGTTAAGACTTATTTTGGCGATCATTTTGTAAAATATAAAAGTATCATGTCATTATGAAGTATACCTGAAATTAATATAATGTTGTCAATTGTACAATATAAAAAATGGCAGAATTGTTGTTATAGGCAGTCAGGAGGGACTAAAAAGATTGAGAAAATGGGCATTCTGCATATGGCTGGGAAGACCATTAAATGATTACATTCATCAGGATTTCCCAAAGAAGACACCATTTATGGAAGCATTTGGGACTCAGGACTGTGCTGCTGAAAGGAACATCAGCATCACTAAAATGTCAACTGGTGGCTGTCTCCTGTAGACCAGGCTGATGATAGAATGGATTACTATAAAATTTATATTTGCTCATAGAATGGAGATGAAAGCCTCCTTAAGCACTACAAGCCAAGTGGTGGTAGTTAATCATGACAAACTAGGTTAATGCAATTATTCTAATGACTGATAAGGTAACATGAGGAAAAGGATGGGAGAATATCAAAGAATTATCAAGATGGCAATGAGAACACAGCATCAATAGGGACAAACATATGGCTATTTAGCAAGGGTAAACATCATTTTATACCAGCAGAACCAGTTGTAGATGGATGGCCAGGAAACAGAGCTAAAGTCATAGGTGATATGCTTTCTCAGAAATAATATTTTGTGAGGATGAGTTTATGTTCTGATGCAGGGTATGCTTTAAGTCAATGACTTTTATATGATACTCTACTCTCAATAAGGAGAATATATGACACTCAGAACCAAACCAGAGAATTAAGATGGGTCTACTTACCATTACAACCTTTTAGAAACCACTGATGTCAGTACTGTTAAGACTTTACTCTTGGACTAATGAGATATAAAACCTGGAATTTACACCCTGACACTATTCTAGGAACTGAGTCAAGGAAAAAAATATTGGCTTAATTCATTAGGCAAACTTATCCTTAAAATTAATTCCTTTTACATATGTTATTATAACAAAGACTTAACAGGTATGTAACTCAGAATCACCTTAAGGAATTTGGCTTACATCACAAATTTTTATTAATAAAGTGATATAAAATGTATTCGTTGGTAGATAAATTTATTAGTTAGATGACAAAACAACTAATAAATATATTATATAGGGGATCCCTGGGTGGCCCAATAGTTTAACGCCTGCCTTTGGCCCAGGGCGTGATCCTGGGTCTCCAGATCTCTCCTGGCATGGAGTCTGCATCTCCCTCTGCCTGTGTCTCTGCCTTTCTCTCTCTCTATCATGAATAAATAAAAAAATAAAATAAAATCTTTAATATATATATATATAATATATATTATATACATAATATATTATATAAAATACCCAGGATAGCTTATTGAAAAAGAAAAAAATGAGAAGCTATCTAAAACCACAGAAGTCCTCAAATAATAAGAAATTGAAATATCTATGAGAGTGAAGGTAAAAGCATTGGTTAAAGTGTGTTTTTAAGAAAAAAAAATAGAGAAGAACCCTTCCATCCCCTAAATAATTTAGAATATTTGCTATTAGATGCATTTTGGTTTTATTGTATTTATAAATACATTGTCAAATATTTTACACTATGTGTACTTTACAGAAACCCAGAGAGGCCAGTTAGTTTTTTATCTGTTTCTTGCATGATTGATCACAAAATCCTTATAACTAGCATTTTCTAGAACAAGAAAATTTCAGAGAATTCAGGTACATCCTGCTAAAATGGATTCTTTGAATAAGGAATAAGTACATGACACTCATATTTACCACTTATCCATCTGCTTTCTAGGTTCTAAAATTATTCTCTCCTCCTATTCTTTTTATACTTATAGATTTGTCTCATTTATAATATAATTGCTTATAGGTTTAACCCATTCAAAAAGTACATAAATTCACAGCTGGATGAACTAGCATACTATCACAGTCAATTAGTGTTGCCGAGTTTTGAATATACTGTTAATAAAATCAAATTGTAAATACTTTTAACTGTCTAAGTTTGTTTGTCTTTTCAGTATTTTTTAAACTTTTATTTCAGTTTAGTAATGAGTATGCAAATTCTATGCATCCTCTCTAATGATTGGTTGGCTATTATCAAAGCTGTTGTCAACATTTCTGTCATATGTGCTGGTAGACATAGGTACTTTTTGTAATAGTTTGTGGACTTTCTAAGTTATAGAAAAGGCATATATGTAGTTTTATCAGGTTGTAAACTGTTTTCCAAAGTGTTTGTATTTATTTTTAACCACCACCACAACAAAATGGATATTTCTGTTGCTCCATGAATTTACCCTACACCTCATAATCAGCCTTTTTAATTTAGAGGCAATCTGGGGTATATCTAGAGGTTTCATATCATAGTTTACTTTCCATTTCTCCATGACTTACAAATTTTGGTACCATTTCACATTAGTAATAGTTATGTGGAAATCATCTTTCTGATGTTCTCATTCAAGTATTTGTCAGATTTTTCTTTTGGCTTGTCTTTTTTATAAATTATTATTTGCTGCAGTTTCTTATATGCTCTCTATATGAGTCCTTTGCCATTTGTATGTATTAAAATATAACCTGTGGTTTCCCTTAAACTCTCCAAATAATGTCCTTGGAAGAAATGTTTGATTTTCTTACAGTCCAATTAGCAGTGTTTTCTCTTATAATATACTTTTTGTTCCTTGTTTAAGATATATTTGCCTATTTCCAGGGCACCTGGGTGGCTCATTCAGTTGAGTGACTCCTGATTTTGGCTCAGATCAGGACCTCAGAGTCTTGAGATTGAGCCTTACTTTGGGCTTCATGCTCAGCAGGGAGTCTGCTCCAGATTCTCTCCCTCTCCCTCTGCTCCTCACTCTACTTGCATGCACTGTCTCTAAAATAAATTTTTAAAAAATTTTTAAAAAGGTATTTTCCTTTTTCAATATCATGAATAAAATTTTCTTGACTCTATACAGGAAGTTATGAGTATATTTTTCTAGAAGCTCTATTGTCTGCCATCCACAATTACATAAACAATACATCTGTATGCAATTCACATTTTTAAAGGTCAGTAAGATATGAATTGGGAAAGATTTTCTGCATCAATTTTGAGTTTACATATACTATTTTTGAAAGCTACATTTCACCCTTACATTTGTTTTAAGGAAAAATGAGCATCATGTGTAGATTTTTTTCTGGACTGTTTCTATTAAAAAAAACCCATATATTATTATTTGAGTGGATAATTGAGGAGGGAGATAAAGAGTAATATATTTTTTTAACTTTTAAATGGGTGCCTATAAACATTAACATTAGATGAGATTTGGAATTTTTACTAATAAAATGAAATTTCAAAAGTTGGACTGAATCAGTTCATGGAGCAACAGTAATCATTTTTTAAATATTTGTATTTATTTATATATATTTCCTTACTACCCGAGGGTAATTTTGAGTAATGGTCCCTCTTGAAATTTCATTTAAAGAGGAGGACATAAACCTGTGTGCCGACCGATGATAAATGTTGACTTGGCTAGACTATGTCACCCAGTTGTTTGGTAAAACATTAGTATAGATGTTGCTATCAAGGTAGTTTGTACATATAGTTAAATTTTCAATTAGTTGATTTTAAATAAAGAGATCACTCTCAATGACATGTGTAGACCTCAACCAATCAATTAAAGTCTTAAGAGCAAAAACAAGTTTCCCAGAGAAGAAAAAATGGAGCCTCCAGACTATAACACAGAAATATTGCTTGACTTTCACCCACTGAAGACTGCAACTTCAACTCTTGCCTGAGTTTCCAGGATACCAGTCTGCCCTTCAGATTTCAGACTTATCATCTTCCACATGAGCCAATACCTTAAACTCTCTCAACTGTGTGTGTGTGTGTGTGTGTGCATGTGTGTGACATGTTGAAACCACTCTCCAATTTATTATTTAAGTCTGAAATTCAATGGAAAGTACAGTCACCATTTGAATATTAGAATATACCATATGTATTTGTTGCCTAGGGCTGTCACAGATTTGTTATAAACTAGGTTCTATAAACAATAGAAATTTGTATTTCACATTTCTGTCAGATACCTGAAATCAAGGTGTTATAAAAGTTTATTTATACTGAGGACTATGAGGGAAGACTATTGAAGACCTCTGTCCTTAGCTTGTATATGGCTGTGTTCCTGTTCACATGGAGTTCTCTCTGTATGTGTCTTTGACTAAATTTCCTCTTTTTATAAAGACACCAGTCATACTAGATTAGGGCTCACTGTAATGACTTCAGTTTAACTAATCACCTTTAAAATAACCTAAAATCTAAATAACAAGGTATTCATCTCTTAGATGCTTATTCCAGGCAAGCATGAGTATAGTAAAATGTTATATTTTAGCCTTCTGGGTCTTGGACTTCAACATGTGAATTTTGATAGAACACAATTCAACGCATAATATCATGTAAAACTTGGCTGTCTACTCTAATTTAATTTTTAATCTTAAGAAATAAAGTATTTCTTTCTCTAAAGTATTAAATATGTGTCCTTTAAAAATATTACCTTTCTCAAGTCAACCAGGAAATTAAGGAAGAATTAAAAAGATTCATGGAAACTAAGGAGAATGAAGATACAACCGTTCAAAATCTTTGGGATGCAGCAAAAGCAGTCCTAAGGGGGAAATACATCGCAATACTAGCATCCATTCAAAAACTGAAAAGAACTCAAATATAAAAGCTAACCTTACACCTAAAGGAGCTAGAGAAAAACAGCAAATAGATCCTACACCCAGCAGAAGAAGAGAGTTAATAAAGATTCGAGCAGAACTCAACGAAATCGAGACCAGAAGAACTGTGGAACAGATCAACAGAACCAGGAGTTGGTTCTTTGAAAGAATTAATAAGATAGATAAACCATTAGCCAGCCTTATTAAAAAGAAGAGAGAGAAGACTCAAATTAATAAAATCATGAATGAGAAAGGAGAGATCACTACCAACACCAAGGAAATACAAACGATTTTAAAAACATATTATGAACAGCTATACGCTAATAAATTAGGCAATCTAGAAGAAATGGACGCATTCCTGGAAAGCCACAAACTACCAAAACTGGAACAGGAAGAAATAGAAAACCTGAACAGGGCAATAACCAGGGAGGAAATTGAAGCAGTCATCAAAAAACCCCCAAGACACAAAAGTCCAGGGCCAGATGGCTTCCCAGGGGAATTCTATCAAATGTTTAAAGAAGAAACCATACCTATTCTACTAAAGCTGTTAGGAAAGATAGAAAGAGATGGAGTACTTCCAAATTCGTTCTATGAGGCCAGCATCACCTTAATTCCAAAACCAGACAAAGACCCCACCAAAAAGGAGAATTACAGACCAATATCCCTGATGAACATGGATGCAAAAATTCTCAACAAGATACTAGCCAATAGGATCCAACAACACATTAAGAAAATTATTCACCATGACCAAGTAGGATTTATCCCTGGAACACAAGCCTGGTTCAACACTCGTAAAACAATCAGTGTGGTTCATCATATCAGCAAGAGAAAAACGAAGAACCATATGATCCTCTCATTAGATGCAGAGAAAGCATTTGACAAAATACAGCATCCATTCCTGATCAAAACTCTTCAGAGTGTAAGGATAGAGGGAACATTCCTCAACATCTTAAAAGCCATCTATGAAAAGCCCACAGCAAATATCACTCTCAGTGGGGAAGGACTGGGAGCCTTTCCCCTAAGATCAGGAACAAGACAGGGATGTCCACTCTCACCACTGCTATTCAACATAGTACTGGAAGTCCTCGCCTCAGCAATCAGACAACAAAAATAAATAAAAGGCATTCAAATTGGCAAAGAAGTCAAACTCTCCCTCTTCGCTGATGACATGATTCTCTACATAGAAAACCCAAAAGCCTCTACCCCAAGATTGCTAGAACTCATACAGCAATTTGGTAGCATGGCAGTATGCAAAATCAATGCCCAGAAGTCAGTGGCATTTCTATACACTAACAATGAGACTGAAGAAAGAGAAATTAAGGAGTGAATCCCATTTACAATTGCACCCAAAAGTATAAGATACCTAGGAATAAACCTAACCAAAGAGGTAAAGGGTCCATACCCTTAAAACTATAGAACACTTCTGAAAGAAATTGAGGAAGACACAAAGAGAAGGAAAAATATTCCATACTCATGGATTGGCAGAAATAATATTGTGAAAATGTCAATGTTACCCAGGGCAATTTACACGTTTAATGCAATCCCTATCAAAATACCATGGACTTTCTTCAGAGAGTTAGAACAAATTATTTTAAGATTTGTGTGGAACTTTTAGTAAAGACTCTGAATAGCCAGGGGAATTTTAAAAAAGAAAACCATATCTGGGGGCATCACAATGCCAGATTTCAGGTTGGACTACAAAGCTGTGGTCATCAAGACAGTGCGGTACTGGCACAAAAACAGACACATAGATCAATGGAACAGAATAGAGAACCCAGAAGTGGACCCTGAAATGTATGGTCAACTAATATTCAATAAAGGAGGAAAGACTATCCACTGGAAGAAAGACAGTCTCTTCAATAAATGGTGCTGGGAAAATTGGACATCCACATGCAGAAGAATGAAACTAGACCACTCTCTTGTACCATACACAAAGATAAACTCAAAATGGATGAAAGATCTAAATGTGAGACAAGATTCCATCAAAATCCTAGAGGAGAAGACAGGCAACACCCTTTTTGAACTCAGCCACAGTAACTTCTTGCAAGATACATCCACGAAGGCAAAAGAAACAAAAGCAAAAATGAACTTTTGGGATTTCATCAAGATAAGAAGCTTCTTCACAGCAAAGGATACATTCAACAAAACTAACAGACAACCTACAGAATGGGAGAAGATATTTGCAAATGACATATCAGATAAAGGGCTAGTTTCCAAGGTCTTTAAAGAACTTATTAAACTCAACACAAAGAAACAATCCAATCATGAAATGGGCAAAAGACATGAACAGAAATCTCACAGAGGAACACATAGACATGGCCAACACGCACATGAGAAAATGCTCTGCATCACTTGCCATCAGGGAAATACAAATCAAAACCACAATGAGATACCACCTCACACCAGTGAGAATGGGGAAAAATAACAAGGCAGGAAACCACAAATGTTGGAGAGGATGCGGAGAAAAGGGAACCCTCTTACACTGTTGGTGGGAATGTGAACTGGTGCAGCCACTCTGGAAAACTGTGTGGAGGTTCCTCAAAGAGTTAAAAATAGACCTGCCCTAGGACCCAGCAATTGCACTGTTGGGGATTTACCCCAAAGATACGGATGCAATGAAACGCCGGGACACCCGCACCCTGATGTTTCTAGCAGCAATGTCCACAATAGCCAAACTGTGGAAGGAGCCTCGGTGTCCATCGAAAGATGATGGATAAAGAAGATGTAATTTATGTATACAATGGAATATTACTCAGCAATTAGAAACGACAAATACCCACCATTTGCTTCAACGTGGATGGAACTGGAGGGTATTATGCTGAGTGAAATGAGTCAATCGGAGAAGGACAAACATTGTATGTTCTCATTCATTTGGGGAATATAAATAATAGTGAAATGGAATATAAGGGAAGGGAGAAGAAATGTGTGGGAAATATCAGAAAGGGAGACAGAACATAAAGACTCCTGACTCTGGGAAACGAACTAGGGGTGGTGGAAGGGGAGGAAGGCAGGGTGGGGGTGAATAGGTGACGGGCACTGAGGGGGGCACTTGACGGGATGAGCACTGGGTGTTATTCTGTATGTTGGCAAATTGAATACCACTAAAAAATAAATTTATTAAAAAAATTTTACCTTTATCCAGATTATGATCTCCTATGCTAGACTCTCTTTTTCATTAGCTTTATTTTCCTTATTCACAAATATCTCCTCATTCATAAAAATCTGGTTTTGTTTGGATTCTGGCAGCTAATTGCCTGTAAATCATGTCTGCCATCAGATTAATATTATTTTTATTAAAAAATTAAATTCTAAGAAAATTACATTTATATACTTGTATCCAATTCATCTTCACCCTTTCTACATCATATGGCATCAGAACTACTGTACGGTCATTTCCACATATGATTTCCTTTTGTTTCCTTTCTTTTTTTTTTTAAGATTTTACTTATTTATTTATGTGGGACACAGAGATATAGGCAGAGGGAGAAGCAGACTCCCTGTCGGGAGCCCAATGTGGGACTCAATCTGAGGACCCCAGGATCATGCCCTGAGCCTAAGGCTGATGTTCAACCACTGTGCCACCCAGCTGTCCCTATGATTTTCTTTTCTAAAATCTGTTAATGGAAGAATCTACTTTGATTTTTTAAGCTTGATAATAATTATTAAATTATTGTATCTTTGTTGTTTTGTTGTAGATTGTCAGTGAAGAAAAACTAATCTATGTCCACTATGTTTATTCAGGAATAAATTAATGCTTTAGATCTCACATGTTGGAGCAAATGTTTCCATTAGAGAATCCATCTAGAAAACTTCAAGAACACATATAGGCTTTGGATAACCCTGTTCACATACTTTAAGACCTACTTCTGGTATTTCTTTCTATCGTTGCAGTAAAGTTACAAGCTAATTATAGCCATTTTCTTTTATCCTGTATAATCTTAACTGTTCAGTTGTGGAGGGCATAAAATATATTCTAAATTGTGTGTTGCAGGAAGTATTGCCATTCATAGAGAAAGAGTGAACATAAATACTTACTTACATTAAGCAAGCCTTCCCAATGCTGGCATTTATTATACACATTTACATGTTGTAAAAAGCTTTAAAAATACATGTGAGTTTGTGAAAAAAAATAATAACATTGTCAAAATCACTGGTGACTGGAGTACATTGTTTTTATAAGTATACATCTGTGTGTCTTTTTCTTGTAAGTTAAATTCAACCTATATTTGAGGTTATTTTAATAATGAAGCTCACTAATCTAGATGCATTTAAATGTCTATGTTGGGTTATCAAAATGTATGCCTGCTTATTTTGACTTGCTTTTAAAACCTCAATTTATAAAATAATAAACACTAATTAATATGGAGAAATCCAATAAATAATTTAGGAAACAAACACAAGGAAACCAACCTATGTTTTACTTTTTGATGACAAACAATAGAATGGCAGAGTTTTGTATTTTCTAATCATACTGCATTGGAAGTTAGTTCTATAAATCTCCATGCATCCCAGTGCTTGTTAAATAGCACAGAATAAAATCAATGGTCAATGAAATTGTATTTTCAAGCTTCAAAGTGCTATAAACAATAGCATACCATAAAATAGAAAACCATAAAAAAAGCAAAATCTTTTGTAAGGAATATAATTGATTGTTTCTTTTCTGGTGATGATAGTGGTGTAGTGATTTGAATATCAATAAAGATGCTATTATAATAATAGTTACAATATGTTACTTCAGATTCTGAAAATGATTGTCACTTTTATATGGGCTATTTTCTGCCAATTGTCTAAGCATAGTCTGTCTCACTGATAGAGAGAGAAACAATAGAATAGGAGATTTGTAGATACCAATTGTGACCACTATAAGGAAATGTGATCTGGAGGTAGTCACCTTTATTTTAGAAGACAGTCATTTGGTTAAATGGTGCCAGTTCAGACCAAGAAACATTAAGTTGACTTGATGCTTATTAAGAAGGTTAATAAATAGTTACTTAAATTATCCTGTCAGGGGTCAACATCTTTCTTGAAATCAGTATATTAGAGATACTAGAAACCAGGCCTGAAGAAAGAAATATCTCTACAAAGATATATATATATATATATATATATATATATATATATATATATATATATATAAAGAATGACCAATTTACTAATAATCTCATAACTCAGTATTGCTAAAGAATGACAAATGTTTCCTTTAGTCTTCTTCACCCCACCTGAATTTCTGACATATGATGAAAATGCTTGTACTGAAATCTCAAAAAAAAGAAAAACAATATTTACCCTTGAAAGATAAATTAATAGATTGTGCTAAGATGGAGAAAGTTGTTGATTCATAACTAACTCAAATAATATGTAATAAAAGGGAAGATAAATCCAGGCCTCACTTGTGAAAGCTTTTGGGATCACACTTGAAAAAGACCTCCAGGACATTGGCAATTGTCCCAGACACAGATGTTGAGGACTTCCTCCAAACTGAGTTTGTGGTAAAAAAAAAAATATGATTCACTTTAACATAGCTTGAATGCTTATTGTAGGCAAGAGTTGTTTCAGTAAGAGATGTGATTTCAGCAAGATGGCAGGATCTCCTACAAGGAGATCCTCACTCTCAAACAAAAACGATGATCAAGTCAACTATCTACCAAAACATTAGTTCTGGGAGAACCAGGAGTGTAGTTAGGGGGTTGCAGTTACCCAGATGAATGTAATGGTTGAGGATGGCTGCGTAGAAAATGGATAGAAAATATTCTGCCTATATCTTATCATCATCTCTAACACCAGGGAAACACTGTGAGGAATTTTATTGGCTTTGAGTTCCCCAAGGGAGAGACAGAGAGGGAACCTTCAATAGTCTTTGCCAAAAAGATCCCAAAAGTCATAATTATGACCAAGATGATCTCCAATGCCTTTACTGATGTGGACTCCAGCTGCTGGCATTGCCCAGAGCTATACCTCCTATATCTCCTAAAGCTGAAGCTACCACGCACTGCCCCCTCTCTACCCTGTAGTTGAGGACGCTGTATCCCTATAGCCCTGGTGAGACTGGGTATGCCTGAGCCCACAAGCAGACATCTACCACCAAGTGCACAATTGTGTTCTGGTCCTACAACATGCTGACACCACTGTGCAATCTCATGTTTGGGGATCAGTGCTTGCCACAAAGCACTTTTATAAGATCAGACACCTGCCATAATTATAGTTGTAATTGGGGGTTTCCCCCATGCAACCCATGACACTTTCCTAAGACAGTGGTACTATAATCCCACAGAACTCACTTCTTTGTAAGTGGACATGGATGTCACTTAGAGCCATGGAATGTCTCATCTAGCTAATATCCTTGTGCCTACCAGTGAGAGGAGGGTTTTTTTTTTTTTCACTAGGCCAGTTTGTGGCATTTGGAAGAGGTGAAATCAATGAATTCAAAATAATTATCTTAAAGCAGCTCAGATAACAAAGATAGATATTGTAACAAAAATCAGAAAAAAAAAGATATATGAACAAAATTAGAGGTTAAACAGAGGCAGAAATTATATAAAATAAAACACTACACCTGAAAAATATAATGTCTGAAGTGAAAAATATAATAGATAGCTTCAACAATAGACTCAATCAGTTAGAAGAAAGTATACATTAAATGAAAGACAAATTATTTGAAACTATCAAGAGAGAGTAATGAATTAAAAGGAATAAAGAAAACCTACAGGATTTATGGGATACTGTCAAAAGAACCAATAAACATTTAATGGAGTCTAAGAAGGAGAAGAGAAAGAGAAAGAGAAGCAAGGTCATTTTTAAAAGGAATGGCTAAAAATTCCTAAATGTGGGGAAAAAAATCAACATCAGTTTTGTGAAGTTTAAGTTCCTGACCAGCATCTACTCAAATAAGACTATATGGGGACACATTACAATCAATTTTTTAAAAGTCAGAAACAAAAGGAATTTTGGAAGCAGGAAGACATGTAAGGAAACATGACACATGTCTGTTGGTCACCTATATGACTTCTTTGGAAAAGTGTTTATTCATGCCTCCTGCCCATTTTTTATTAGATTATTTATTTTTGAGGTGTTGAATTTTATAAGTTCTTTATACTGGATACTAACCCTTTGTTAGATATGCCATTCCAAATATCTTCTCCCATTCCACAGATTGCCTTTTACTTTTGTTGACTGTTTCCTTTGCTGTGCAGGAACTTTTTATTTTGGGTCAACAGGGTGGCTCACTGGTTGAGCGTATGCCTTTGGTTCAAGGTGTGATCCTGGGATCCTGGGATCCAGTTCCACAACGGGCTCCCAGCATGGAGCCTGCTTCTCCCTCTGCTTATGTCTCTGCCTTTCTCTGTGTTTCTCATGAATAAATAAATAATTTTTTTAAAGGGAAGGTTTTTATTTTGATTAAGTCCTAATCGTTTATTTCTGCTTTTGTTTCCCTTGCCTCAGGAGACATCTCTAGAAAGACATTGTAATGGCTGATATCAAAGAGGTTACTGACTATGTTCTCCTCTAGAATTTCTATGGTTTCAGATCTCATATTTATTTCTTTCATCCATTTTGAATTTATTTTTATTTATGGTATAATAAAATGGTCCAGTTTCATTCATCTGCATTTTGCTGTCAATTTTCCCCCACCATTTGTTGAAGACACTGTCTTTTTTCCATTGAATGTTCTTTCCTACTTTGCTGAAGATTAATTGACCATACAGTTCTGGGTTTATTTCTGGGTTTTCTATTCTAGTTCCATTGACTTATGTGTCTATTTTGGTACCAGTACCTTGCTGTTTGGATTGCTACAAGTTTTGTATTATAACTTGAAGTCCAGATTGTGTAACAAGCTAAACAGCAACATGAAAGCATGTGGAATCTTAAATTTCAAGGGTAAAGGTAAATACATAGTAAACACAGAAATATATTATACCATACATACTATTATAATACTATAATAGTAGTGCATAAATTATTTTTAACCTTGATATAAAATTGACATAAATATTAATAACCATAATTGCAAAAGTGACTAACAGCAATACAATAGGAGACTTTAATGCCCCACTTACAATAATAGACCATAAAGATAGAAAACCAATAAACTATCACCTTGAAAAACACTGTAGATAAACAGACCTAAGGACATGTTTAGAACTTTTCATATAATAGGAGAATACATATTCTTCTAAAGTGTAATCTCAAATAGATCATATGTTAAGCCACAAAACAGGTCTCAATAAATTTAAGAAGGTTGAAATCAGTCGATTTATTTTTTTCTGGTTCACAAAGTAATGAATCTAGGAATTAATATCAATGAGAAAATGGAAAAATTAAAAAATACAGGGAAACCAAAAACCACATTTTTGAATAATCATTGGGTCAAAGAGGAAATCAAAAGGAAATTTTAAAACATCCTAAGATGAGGGCACCTGGGTAGCCCAGTTGGTTAAATGTACAATTCTTGATTTCAGCTCCGGTCATGATCTCAGGGCCCTGAGATTGAGCCTCATGTCAGGCTCCACACTGGGCCTGGAACCTGCTTAAGATTTCCCTCTTCCCCTCCCCCCACTTTCATCCCTCTCTCCCTAAAATAAATCAATAAAATCATTAAAAAAATTATCCTAAGACAAATGAAAACAAAAATATATCAAAAAGATAAGTGCATTCATCATGGTTAACATGGCTTAATATATAGAATTATTGAATTGCTATGTTGTACACTTGAAGTTATATATCTTGTTAAGATTTCCATATTAGCCAAAGCAACATACAGATTCAATGCAATCTCTATGAAAATCTCAAAGCATTCTCCACAGGGGGAAAAAAAAAAAACTAAATTGTGTATGGAACCACAAAAAAACCCTGAATAGCCAAAGCAATTTTGTCATATTATCTACAATAATACATAAGTTATCTACATAGACAGATCTAGATACATATACAGACACATACATAGACAGATCTAGATACATATATACACATACATACAAGACAATATTTTACTATCTTAAGCAGCAAGGATACCTGCAAATTTCAACTACCTGAATGAACCTGGAAGACATATGTTAATTGAAATAAACCAGCCATGGAAAGAAAAATATCCATGATCTCACTTATTTGTGAAATCTAAAATCATTCGTAAATTCTACAGAATTCACAGAAGCAAAAATTAGAATGATGGTTATGAGGAGTGGAGAGTGGAGTAAGTGTTGTGATGTTGGTTAAATGGTACAAAATTTCAGTTACGTAGGATCAATAAAATCCTAGACTTAATGTACAACATAGTGACTAAAGTTATAACATTATACTGTATACTTGAGATTTGCTGAGAGTTAATTTTAAGTTTTCTCACCACCTACACATATAAATGTAATTATGTGAGTCACTGCACGTTAATTAGCTTGACTATAATCACTTCATAGTGGAAACCAAAACATCGTGTGGTGCGCCTTAAGTACATACAATTTTTATTTATAAAAAGAGTGAAGTAAGAATGAGACTCCCTGGAATAAAAGAGTAATGCCTTCTATTACTACTATTCTCTGCCCTTAATATTAGCAGTTGCTATATTTCTGAGCTACCAGAATAGACTTGTAGAAAATATTACCTTAGCTCTTTATTCCCTTTTCATATGAGCATAAAATATTCCAAGAAGGATCTCCAAAAGTCTCAACCATTTTCCAATAAGAGGTACATTGGTCCTTCAGGATGGACAATTACTAAAAAGTGAAAGATAAACCAACAAAAAAAGCCACCTAAGTAAAGAAATACCCTGGGTGAATTAAAAAGAAAAGGAAACAAATAAAAAATGTGAACAGAAGTAAAACTATGTACAGTTATTGTTATAAGCCTCTGAAATTTTTAGAATTGTTAAGCAGCATGATTGAAGTACAGTGGTTAATATAAAACAAAATAACCAATTAGCTGGTAGGGTTAATTCAATCACAATCATACTACTGAGATGATTTTTTAAATATCTAATTATAAATACATTAGTACGATTAGTATTTTTTAAGGATTTATTTATTTGAGAGAGAGAGAGGGCACAGGTGGGAGAGAATCTCCAGCAGACTCCCCACTAAGCATGTAGCCCCACATAGGGCTCTAGATCACCACCCTGAGATCATGACCCGAGCCAAAACCAAGAGTCAGATGCTTAACCATCTGCACCACCCAGGAACCCTGATATTTTTTAAGCGTTTTACTAAGTCTAGTACTTGATTAAGTGCTATTTTTTCCATAAAATAATCTAAACCTAAAAAGACTGTTTAGTACTAAAAAAACAGATTAAAAAAAAAACAGATAAATCAATGTACAATTTGCAAAAATTTAAGAAAAGTTTCAAATCTTTGTCTATATTTCATTTATTACTGAAAGTTGAATTTCAAAATAGTAAAGAAATTTTGATAATCCAATTGTTTATTTATTTAAGGATAAGTTCTTACTTTATGAAAATATTATAGTGCAAGTTGATATTATTTAAGATATAACATAAAATGTCATGAGATAAATATACTGAAAAGAAATATTTAATTTGAACCAATTTTCACAGCTTAAAATATTTGAAATTTAATATATAATACCAATACACATTAACTTCCTTGAGTTTTTTTAAAATGTTCCAGGTCTAAGAGCAAGATTAATAAAATAGAGATATGCAAAACCTCTGAATTAATACATTATTTTAGCATATTTTCTAATTATACATTAAAAATAAATGAAATATCTGTCAATAAATAATAAAAATAACTTAAGGATATATAAATAACTAGAAGACACTGGACAAAGTATATTTAATATGGAACTGGTAGAGTCATGGTTTTAAGTAAATATAATTGTCACAGCATGATAAATTTAAAAATGGGACATATATATACAAAGTTTCCAGTTTCATAAATAGAAATTTTAAGAGGAATTTTCTATGCCAGAAGAGTTATTAGTTTATTTTAGTTATAACTTTATTTTATAGCTGTATGTATTCAAATATTCTATAAAAATATTACTTCATAATCAATGAAAACCTATTAATAAAATGTTTAATTTATTCTTGATTAGATGTTTCTGCAACTAAAATGTAATGTGGCACAATTTTCTTTAAAATTTTCATAAAATAATAAATTGCTTTGAACTTTATAAGCTTCAATAATCTACAATTTAACACTTTCACAAAGAATCTTTTTGCCTAGATTTCAGTTATTATTGAATAATTATTAGAATATACTTTGACCTTCAGAAGCCCGTGAAGAAGAGATGATGATATAATCATTATTCCTTTTCTAAATTTAAGCAACCATAATTATATAATCTGGGTTTTCAGCATATGAAAATGAAAGAATTAGAGACTATGGTTACAGATCGATTGATTTTTTTTATTTTAAAGATTTATTTACTTGAGAGAGACAGCACAAGCATCATGGGTAGAGGAAGAGGAAGAGATAATCCAAAGCAGACTCTGTGCTCAGTATGGAGCCTGATAGGGGGCTTGATTTCAGGACCCTGAGGTCACAACCTGAGCTGAAACCAAGAGTTGGATGGTTAACCAACTGTGCCACCCAAACACCCCTAGATACAGACTTAAAATAACATGCAATTTAATGACAGTTTAGAAACCAAGAAAACCCAGGCAATGAGTTTCTAGTTCTAAGATGCAAAGCCTTTTGTAGAATTGTCCTTTTCCTTTTACCTCAGTGGGTTAGGCACATAGGTAATGTGGAAGGGTTGACTTTTGAGGAAAAAATAATAAATTTGCACACACCAAATCACTGGAATAATGATAATCACCTTTCCTTTATACTGGGACTCTCACAAAGCAATATGTTTCTTTAAATATTCTTTTCTTGACAAGTTATTTTCTTTTGATTATTTGTTTTTAAATGGGAGCATACATATTATAACTTGAATTGGTAATGAATTGGTAATAATATCACACATACACATTTCTTTAATCATGTGACATAACTTAGAAATACTAATAAAGAAAATTTAAACATATTGCCTAATCAACATTCTAAATAAACATACTTTCCAAGACTAATTGGTAGCAAAGAAATAATCATCAGAAATAAGGCAAAGTAAAAAAAAAAAAAAAGAAAGAAAAAGAAGGAAAAGAAAAAAAAAAAGCAAAGTATCAAAGTTATGGGATGTTTTCAACCTAAATTATTTCAGTAGGAAGGAGATTCAGAGATAAACAGGTAAGAGCTCATCATTAACAGTATACAAGTAACTAGAGTTATTCTACTTTCTTTTAATGAAACATTCTCCCTGTCCAGAATGCTATAGTTACTCAATAAATGTTAGAAATCAGTTGGATTGTGAGTACGTTGAAAGATAAGTAAATAAACAAATAAAGTTAGGCTGCAAAACGTTTGACTATTCTGAGAGAAATGGAAGAGATCTGTCTCCATGCTATTTTATTCTTATAAAGAAGACACCCTTTTGGTCCCCAGTGGTGAATATTATTTGTCACACTGGCTGAAAATTTTGTTTTATGTTATGGTAATCTAAAGTGGTGAAAAACATTGTTCTTAAAAAATGGGACTACAGAAAAACAAAAAGCATTTGAAAATTTGAGACAAGAAAAATTCACATACTTACCATTCTTATGACATGCATATCTGAAACTTCAAATAAGAAGATATATATTGTACTCTGAATTGGGTGCCTCTTCAAATAAATAGTTCATGACACTATTTCTTTAAAAAAATATTTCTTTTGTTTTATTTTTGCTTTCATAGATAAAATTTTTCTTTAGTGTGGAGTGTAGAGAAAAACTATTTCTTCCCGGGTAAAACACAAAGGAAGTTATCTATTAATATGAATCATTGTGAACTGTCAATTCACATAGTTGGACCAAAAAAGAAAAAAAAAAAAAGACCATGTAAAATATCCTGAGTAATAAGATTATATTTTTTTATCTCTTGAGAAATTTGCCTACATTATTTTCAGATATATTAATTTGGTTTTAATTTTTCAGATTTTAATTTGGCTTATTTTGATAGACAATTCATCTGTTTTGTAACCCTTTAAATTTTTAAAATAAACAAATTATAAATTTATAAGTCTTAATAAATGTTAAAGTAATCATGATCAATTTAGAGTAAGCTAACCTAGAGATTTTATAAAATTAAAACGTACATAGCAGGAAATCATATTTTTAATATTTGCAAACTGAGAACATTTGCACAGTCTTAAATATTTGCACTAAGAACATATGTGCATTAAAAACATTTAACTTTATTTTCTTTTCTCTCCATATGCAAAAGAACTAGTTTCTTAATCTGGCTTTTATTTTTCTTTTTCAAATTTTGTCAAATAAAATATTCAGAAACATTAATAGAATTTATGGTTTAAAAAGTAATGGGAGAATAATGTACAACTATCCAAATTTTACCTTGAAATATGGACTGTTTATTATTTTTTTTTAATAAAATAGCCAAGGAAACTCAGTCTTTACTGAACCAAAGAAAAACTACAACCTTATGCCACAGATTGATATATGTTATAAAAATACAGAGAAAATCAATAGTAATAGAGGGAAGATACTTAATTGTATGGTTGATACTTGTGTTGGAGAGATCAAGCCCCGCATTGGGCTTCATACTCAGTAGGGGATCTGTTTGAGATTTTCTCTCTCCCTTTCTTTCTGTCCCTCCCTCAACTGGTGTTCTCCCCCCCCCAAAAAAATGAATAAATAAATCTATAATAATAATGAATGAATAAATCTATAATAATAATAATTAATTAATAAAAAAGAAACAACTTGATTAAGATGCTAATTTTGTTTTAAAAACACCAGAAATAATTCTCATGATATAATAGATACACAATAGAATATTACTCCACCATAAAAAAGAATGAGATCTTGCCATTTGTGACAACATAGATGGACCTGAGGTAAGTAAAGTAAGTCAGACAGAGAAACACAAATATCGTAATAATTTCAGATCTAGGTGAAACCTAAAAGAACAAAGAAGTGAACAAACAAATGAATAACCAGAGTTTTGAATAGGACAAACTGATGGTTACCAGAGGAGAGGTGGGCGGGGGGGATGACTCAAGGGGGTTAAGAGATACAAACTATCAGTTATAAAATAAATAAGTCACAGAGATGAAAAGTACAGAATAGAGAATATAGTCAATAATATTGTATTAACATTGGGTGACAGATGGCTCCTACATTTATCATGGTGAGCACTGAATAATGTGTAGAATTGTTAATTCAATTTGTTGTGCACCTTGAAATAACATTGTATGTTAAGTATAAATCATTGAAAACTGAATTTTAAAAATATGATACAAGTTTAAAGATGTGAGATAAGAAAAGGTTAAGCCAAGGATCTCTAATTCAACCTAATAATGTCTATAAATTTGAGGGTTTATGGAATAGAGCATGTCTCACATTTTAATAATAATAAAAGAAAAACTTGATGACCAGTAAATTATATGAAATATAAATCAATGTAAGATGCCAAAATATTAAAACTGAATTAAACAAAATATAAAATTAATAAATTTGGAAATTCTGAAAGAATAGATTGGTAACTATGATATAAAATTAATGTAACTAAAATATACAAAAGTGAATGGGGCATATAGGTATGGAAATTAAGGCACAATTTTTTTATTGAGAATCAATGATTACTGCATATAAAGAATAGATTATTTGCTATTAATCAGAATGATAAAAGTAAGCCAGAGAGGAAGTTAAAATATCCATATAACTTATAAATATATTTGCACCTATAATACACAGATAACCACAGATCATAAAAAAAGGAAGGGAATCAAAGGAAGGATTAGAAATAGATAATGTGACAAATAGAAAATGACACAATCAAGTATAACTATATCTCCTTTTATAATAAATATAAGTAAATCTATTAAATAAACATTTCAAAATTTAGATCACAAAAAACCTTTAGTTTTTTGAATGAAAATTAAGTTATGGTTTAATTTAAATTCAATTAATTGACATATTATATATTATTAGTTTCAGAGGTAGAGGTCAGTGATTCATCAGTCTTATATAACACCCAGTGCTCATTACATGATGTATCCTCCTTAATGTCAGTCACCCAATTATTCCATACTCTCACCACCTCCCCTCCAGCAACCTTCAGTTTGTTTCCCATAATTAACAGTCTCTTAAGTTTTGTCTCCCTCTCTGATTTCATCTTATTTTTTCCTCTCTTCCTCTATGATCCTGTTTCTTAAATTCCACATATGAGATCATATGATAATTGTCTTTCTCTGATTGACTTATTTCACATAGCATAATACACTCTAGTCTTGTCCACATTGTTGCAAATGGTTAGATTTCATTTTTTTAAGATTTTATTTATTTACTTATTCATGAGAGACAGAGAGAGTCAGAGAGAGAGTCAGAGACACAGGCAGAGGGGGAAGCAGGCTCCACGCAGGGAGCCTGATGTGGGACTCTATTCTGGGTCTCCAAGATCACGCCCTGAGCCAAAGGCAGGTGCTGAAGTTCTAAGACACTCATATTTAGCAAAGGAAAAGAAAAAAGATATTAAGGTATGCATGTGAATATTACTAGATGAGTAAGACATCACTTTTTTCTTTTTTATTCACCACTTTTCTTATAAATAAAACATACATCTCACCAAACAATTGTGTTTCTTTTTTTTTTTTTTAATTTTACTTATTTATTCATGGATGACACAGAGAGTGAGACAGAGACACAGGCAGAGGGAGAAGCATGCTCCATGCAGGGAGCCCAACGTGGGATTCGATCCCGGGTCTCCAAGATCAGGCCCTGGGCTGAAGGGAGACGCTCAAATGCTAAGACACCCAGGTGTCCCCCAAACAATTGTTATACAGCAACTGAAAATCAATCAACATGCTGTGACAACAAAAAAAATCAAATCCAGAAAATTCCACGGTATCTTCCTAAGTGTGTTATAAAGCCATTAAGAAAAAGATGATGATGATACTGTTTTCAATTTATAGAGCTTGTAAAAAATAATAATAAGCTTAAAAATGTTTTCTTAATATGGCTGATAACTGGGGTGCCTGGGTGACTCAGTTAAGCACTTGACTTTGACTCATGTCATGATCTGAGGATCCTGGGGAATCAGACTCCCTGCTCAGTGAGGAGTGTCCTCCTCTCTCTGCCTCTCTTCCTGCTCATGCTTTCTCTCATTCTCTCTCTCTCTCCCATAAATAATCTTTATGATTTAAAGATTTAAAAATGTTTTTAAAAATATGGCCAATAATTTGAACCCTAATAAAACCAAGGACTTTTGTTTTCATGAAAAAGAAGAGTAAAAATACAACCAAAAAGAGGTTAATCACTACCTATTTCTGAAAAGAAATGGCAGCATTTTTTTTTAATCCATGAAGATGGTGATATAGGTCATTCCCAACTTCTAGTCCCCCTCAGAACACCAACTAGTGAATATCCAGCGACAGATGCCATTGTGAAAATCCCAGAGACCAGTGGTGGTGCTGAAGCACTCCAGTGGGTAAGAAAGACTGAGAAGGACAAAATTAGAATAAGAAAAGCAGCTATATTCTGACCACATCACCCTTCCCTATGCAATGCCTCTCTAAGAAGGCCTTGCTAGGGAAAAAGAGTGCCAAAGATGGATCCAGCCTCCCCAACATTTTAAAACATTTCCCAAAGTTGCACTCAGGTCTCGCCTCAGTGTGATCACTGGATGAATTTTCAGGATCTGACCACTGGAGATCAGATAGAGAATGCAGGAAGCAACAATTTTTGTGGATACGAAGCCCAAAGCACAAGAAACAAAAGTATAAAAGAAGTGAGACTACATCAAACCAAAAAGTTTCTGCACAGCAAAAGTAACAATCAAAAAAATGAAAAGGCAAGATGTGGAATGGGAGAAAATCTTTGCAAACTACATATCTCATAAAGGATTTATATCTAAAATATCTAAGGAACTCATTTAACACAGCAGCAAAAATAATCTGATTAAAAATGGGCAAGGACGAGAAGAGACATTTTTCCAAGGATTCAAATGGCCAAAAGGAACATGAAAAGATGCTCAATATCATTAATCTTCAGGGAGATGCAAATCAAAACACAGTGAGAAACCATCTCCCACCTGTTACAATGGCCTTCATCAAAACGATAAGCTAAGAAGTGTCAGTGAGGAAGTGTCAGTGAGTATGTGGAGAAAACAGAACCCTGCGCACTACTGTAGAGATTGTAAATCGATGAAACCACTATTGAAAATAGTATGGTGGTGCCTCAAAAAATTAAAACTAGCCCTACTATATGATTCAGCAATTCTACTTCTGGGTATGTATCTGAAAGAAATAAAATCACAATCTTAAAGTTTTATCTGCGCCACAACCCCCATGTTCATTGTAGCATTATTTACAAAAGCAAAGACATAAACACAAATGTTGATCTATGGACAAAATACATACACATATATACACACAGGAATATTGTTCAGCCAAAACAACAACAAAAAGGAAGTCTGACATTTATGACAGCATGGATGTACCTCAAAAGCATTGTATTAAGTGAAATAAGTCAGAAAAACTCAATTATTGGTGATCTCACTTAAATGTGGAAAAAAAAACCTCATAAATGCAAAGAACAGGGTGGTACTTGACTGGGATGGAAAGTGAGGGTTTGTGGGAAATGGGTAAAATAGTCAAAGGGTATAAACTGCCAATTATAAGATTAATAAATTCTGGGGATGTGATATACAGCATGATGACTATAGTATACAGTGTGTATTGCATATTTGAAGGTTGCTAAAAGAGTAGATCTCAAAAGTTCAAACCATACACAAAAATACTTTATGTGAAGTGACAGATATGTTAAGTATCCTTATTGTGATAATAAGTTTGCAATATATACATACATCAAATCATTATGATATGCTTCTTAAACTTAAAAAATGTTAATTGTCAATTATATCTCAATAGAAACAGAAAAAATAAAACCTCTAAAAAAAACTTTATATATTTTTTAAAATATACTAACCCTAAGGTACCAAATTTATTTTAGCAACCCTGGGAAACTCCGTATTTCTTTGATTTATATCATATTTTGTAACAAAGCTTTCTCTAGATCTCTAATATGTTTTAACTTTGAGAATAGTACTTAAAAATAATTCATTTTTTAGTATACATAGTATGCATGTTACGTGCTAATTTTTAAAGAAAATTTAAAATTCTATAAGATACATTCATAAAAAATATGTAGAGACAAAGGAAGTTACAATGCAACACATAAGATATCATTTACCTTTCAAGGTGTTGTACTTTATATCTGAGAAACTAAATCTAATTTCATTTAATATTTTCAAGATCATGAAAGGTTCTATGCCATTCAAAAGCATAGAAAAGTGGAAGATAAAAATACATATTAGGTAACTTTTATTAAACATTTTAAGAACACTTTCTATTTGCATTAAACAAAATAAAATGTAAAACAAAAGAAGAAAAATATATACACATACACAAAAATAGTCTGTAACCTTAAGATGATTTGGCAACAAGAAACTTTGTCTGTCATTCCAAAAGTAAATAATGTGCTAAAATGACTGATTACTTTCTAATCATTGGTGGCAACAATCTCTGGTTAAGGCTATCGGTCAGTAATCCTTTGAGCCTAGACAGCAGTTTTCAATTTTTTTCTCCATTTATAATACCTGGGTTATTATAGACAATGTACTAAGCATGTTTTGCAAACCTATTTTCTGCGCTTTCCAGCACTAAAAAAGCTTACTTCATTGATTGAATAAGAATGCATATATTATACAAAATATTTTCATGTTTTAATTATTCTGAAGAAATAAGTTAGAATATAACAATAAAATCTATATCTCTATATCCCTTCAAATATCTAGTGATTGTAGAATGATTTGAGTTTTAATAAAATCATAGCAAATTTGGTATTGCTTTTATCTATAGTAATGCTGTGAGAAATTTTTAGAAAAAATTATCTTAGATAAATTATAGATTGTAAATAAGTCTTGTATCTTAAACTAATTAATTCATTAATTATTGTCATTAGTTACTAGCCTGTAGTGGGAAATACTATACTTGGATGCTATTGCTACATAATTAATGTTGAAGAGAATGAAATATACTCTATTTGGTCATGTCAAAACTTATATACTTCCAGTATTTCATCATTTTGATCTACAAAATGTAACTTCCTTATGTTTCAACTAATATACCCATAAATTACAAAACACGTATTTCTATTGAATAACACACTTAGAAAACCTCTCTCCATATTTAGTGCAAAGTAAAGTGTTCAAATAAATTTATATGAATTTGTAATTGGGTTTGTGGTTAACCATTTATACTTAAAGGGAAAACTTATCAGTCATTATTTAGTATGAAAAAATGATACAGGACCCCAAGCACTGAAAATAATATAGTTCCCTAAATAATCAGACATTGAATAGTATAAAAAAATAACTACTGACAAGTGAATCATGCAATAAGTAAAGGTCATTGTAGAAAATGATTATTACTTAAAGTCCTCACCACTTTTTAAGGAAAATAATGGCATCTTATCAAGGCTTTAAATTATAGTTTTAATTTCAAAAACCTTAAACATATTTCACTATGTTTTTTTTTATAATTTATTATTCCACCTCTAGAAACTATTTGTACAGAATTTTTTTCATGAAAGTTAGATGCAAAGACTAGACCAAATGCACACAGTCTCCTAAGCTCCCATCAGTCCACAGTGAAGTGTACTTGCCTTGAGCATGGCTGGTTACACCATGGGAAGGGCTCCAGGACAACTAATCTCTTCCCATGCTTCTGTATCATTTTAAAAGGCAGTTAGTAGGAGCATAGGTGTAAAAAAAAAAAGCAAATTCTCTCACAAAGTTATTGGCTCTAAGACGTTAGTTGGGGGAACTCATATCAGATAGGGTCTTGTATATTTTCCTCAACAAGTGCTCAACATCACTAATCATTAGGGAAATACAAATCAAAACCTCAATGAAACACCACCTTACACCTAGGCTAGTCAGAAAGGCTAGACTAGGGAGGATAAGAAACAAGTGTTGCTGAGAATGTAAAGAAAAGGAAATCTTCATGCACCATTGTTGGGAGTGTACTGGTACAGCCACTGTGCAAAACAGTATACGAGTTTTCCTTCAAAAAATTAAAAACAGAAATGCCACACAACGTGGTAGTTCCACTCATGGTTATTTACCCAAAGAAAATGAAAACACTAATTTGAAAAGATATGCACACCTATGTGTATTGCAGCATTATTTACAATAGTTAAGCTATGGAAACAACCCAAAGCGCAACGATAGATGGATAAAGAAGTAGGATATGTACACAATGGAATATTAGCCATAAAATGGATGAGATCTTAACATTTGCGATCATATGGATAGACCTAGAGGATATTATGCTAAGTGAAATGTCAGACAGAGAAAGGCAAATACCATATTATTTCACTTATGTGTGGATTCTATAAAGCAAAATGAACAAACAAAAAAACCAAAATACAAAAAAAGACTTATACAGACAGCAAACTAGTAGCTGTCAAAGGGGAAAGGAGTTGAGAGAGTGAAAGAAAAAAATAAAGGAGATTAAGAGGTACAAATTTCCAATTATAAAATAATTTAGATCTGGGATGAAGGTACAGCATAGGGAATTTAGTGAATAATATTGTAATAACTTTGGAGACAAGGAGTAACTATGTTTATCTGTTTCATATGTATGTGAGTTGAATCACTATTTTGTATACCTGAAACTAATGTAATATTAGTTGTCAACTATATGTCAGAAAAGTAAAGCACAAAACCTTAAAAGACAAAAATGATTAGACCAATAACTACGGAAGCTTTAGAAAAAAACTTTCAATATAGTCAAAAATTCATTTTTATAAAATACTTCTGATAAATTCTATATTTTAAAAAACTTAAAAGAATAAAAGGGTGTAAAAGATATGATGTTGTAAGAGCCTAGCTTTCCTCTGCTTGACTAAAAAAAAACAAAAAACAAAAAAAAACTATTGAGGTGTTTCAAATATGAACATTAACATAAAATGAGAAACAAAATAATAAATCAATCAATAAATAACTATTAATGGTAAACTATTAATGTGCATCCCACAGTGCAAATAGAGCTTAATATAGCAATAGAATTGTTTACAAACATGAAAACTTTTAACAAAATTTATCACATCATCTACTCATAGGAGAATTAAAATGAATTTCATTGTATTCTTTTTTGTTTTTTAATAAGTCTGGAAGATTTTTTTTTCTTTTATTTATTTATGATAGTCACACAGAGAGAGAGAGAGAGAGAGAGAGACAGACAGACAGAGGGAGAAGCAGGCTCCATGCACCGGGAACCTGACGTGGGATTCGATCCCGGGTCTCCAGGATCGACGCCCTGGGCCAAAGGCAGGCGCCAAACCACTGCACCACCCAGGGATCCCAATTTCATTGTATTCTAAATAGGAATTGCTTCTATTTACATATGTGTTAACCTTATCTCTGGAAATGTTTTTTACATATTTTGCAAATCCTAATACATATGTAAGTTCTTTGCAACAGAAATTCTTTTTTTCTAGAAATTTATTCTAAATAATTAAATATATTCTAAAAGCCTCCCATCAATTCATAATTAAGGAAAGCTAATATTGAACAAATGACCTGTGATGAAAAATAATATACGTATTATTTTGGTATCCTGTTTGCAACAGAATTGTATGAAGCCGTTAAGTGTTATAGCCATATTGTAAAAGAAGATTCAATGCCTAAGGAATATTTTTAGTTTATACAGCATAGAGATAGGGGCAGATTGGGAAAGAGTAGATGAGGCTATATTCCTAAAAAAAGTTAAAAAGTGATGAATTGTCTGCTGTAGAGAAGTACATTAGTCAAAAAAATATATATCAGTTTAATGGTATTCTTTTCCCTCAAAAGTTGATTGGACAATTTTATTTACTTATCTGTTTTCAAAAGATGATATATACTATTTCTAAGTTAGACACATTTAAATGTGTATTTTGAATCCTTTGATAATCAAGGATATCAGCACAGTTATAAGAATAATACAAAATGACAGACAGAAATTCAAAGTAAACAGCTATGTTACATTATTAGTATCACTGATTTCTTTCTTCCTCAAGACCATAATTATTAGTTTCTACAAAGCTGAATACATCTTACTTTATTATCTCCCTCCATGGCTTTTCCCCTCAACTTCACTTACAGTACTACAAACCCTCACAACCTAGTATAAAGAAAAACTACGTATATAGAAACAAAGCAGAATGCTAGAAGTTCTTCAGAAGCTTTGCTGTGTATAGCAATGTATATACTTTACAGAGATCTGATATAATACCAACAACAGAAGTGTGTTTACCAATATTAATAGTAATATAATTTGTTACATGATTTTAGTATTTTGCATGCCATGCTCCAAATTTGTCATTTGACAATACACCCTTCTTGAATATTCACACTGTGACTGAGAAATTGGGATGTTTTCAGTTCTTCAGAATAAAGTTGCATGTTTGACATGTTATAATTATCCCTCATTTCTCCTTTACTTTAATTTTAAATGCTTCATTTTAGAAATAGGCTAGCAGTAAAATAGACTATTGTTTGTATAATAACCGCCAGTATTTAATTCTCATTTTATTTCTCTTGGGATTAAATTCTCATAGACCCTGTCACAGTTTAAATCCAAATTAAACACTTTTATTTGAATTGGTGTTTTCTTCATTTGTTCTGATCCGTAAAGCACTTTAAAGTGTGAACAAGAGGTGTGTTATATAAATGCGAATGATTGAAAGTGAGATTGTTAAATATTAGTCAGTGTACAGGAAGTCAACAGAATTATTAACATGAACTATGTTACCAACACAAGAAAAGCTTCATAGAAAATTATAAAAATAAAATATATCAAGACTTTTCTAAATAAAAAAATATAGTTACTAAAACATTCACCAAATTGTTTATATTTGAAAGATAACAACAACACAAATTATAAATAAAGGCAAAGTTTCAGAAAATTTAAAGATATTTAACCTAAGTATCTTGTTTTGAAAAAAATCACAGAGCAACAAATATCTTGAATCTAGTTACCCTCCTATATACCAGCAGAATAGATTTAAACTGGCCATTACACTTTCTGATTCAATCTTTTTTAGACAAAATATACCTTTTTCTTTTAAAGATTTCATTTGTTTATTTTAGAGACAGAAGAGAGACAGTAGAGAGAGTGTGAAGGGCAGAGGGAGAAAGAGAGAGAGACTTTCAAGCAGACTCCATGCTGAGGGAAGAGTCTGATGTGGAGCTTGATCCCAGGACCCTGAGATCATGACCTGGGCTGACACCAAGAGTCAGACACTTAACCAACTGTGCCATCCCGACACCCCTAGACAAAACAGATTGTAATTTAAATAGAATATGAGATAAATAATTGAAATACTAATTTTTATGTATTTTTTAAAAACTCAGATATTATCAATGATATGAAAAAGAGATACTGAGATTTTTTTCTTTAAAAATTATTGCTGCAAAAAAATGTTCTTTTTTTTTTTGAAGATTTTATTTATTTATTCATGAGAGACACAGAGAGAGAGAGAGAGAGAGAGAGGCAGAGACATAGGCAGAGGGAGAAGCAGCCTCCATGCAGGGATTCTGATGTGGGACTTGATCCCAGGACTCCAGGATCATGCCCTGGGTCATTAAACCACTGAGCCACCCAGGGATCCCCTGAAATGTTCTTGTATGTATTTATACATGCACGTACACACAACATACATATATATACTCTGGGTTTTTATTGGATGGGACTGAGTGCAAAAGGAAAAAAAAAGGTTTGAAATGTTGATATTCAACATTTTCATTAAAATAGCAGGAGGCACAAATCGTTTCCTCATTGAAAGCTAGGATCAGAAGACATAAACATTTGAAATAGATTGGTAATCTTAAGCATAATCTATGAAAATATTTCTAATATAAATGTATCAACAGTACTTAATTAAAACTAAGAGAACACTTTCTCCCCCAATTAGCCTGTAGTATACACATTGCTAATGTTAGACTAGAATAAAATGTTTTTTCCTTAGGAGAAAAAATTCATATTTTATGTATGCACAAAACATTCAACATTGTGCTTCTGCTTTAGAGTTAAGGTTAGTCTAGATTTTTCTCAACTAAAGGATTTGCATTCAATAGCCTTCTTTCATTGCCTATTTATCTCTACTAATGTTTTCATTTTTAGAGGTTTGGGAATGCTGAAATATGAACTTAACTGAAATATTCATTTCAACTGATTTTGGACAAACTGCTACTCTGTTTTAAGAAATTAGACTAGCTCAGCATGCTTTTCCTGCCACTTTTCTCAATCCGGCATATTAGGTTAGATTAGGAAGTGCATATTATAAGTCACTAAAGCATTTAATTTTTCAAACAAAATTATATTGCAGTTATATTTAAGGGTTTTTTCTACAGTGTTATTAAACACAGTATGATACAGTAAGCTTTCTTTATTATTCTAATAATATTTTCCTTTCCTTACACTTAAAAAATGGTATGGCAGCAGAGATGCTCATCCTATCTGAAGGACAACATGACAAAGCATCATTCTAACACCAAATTCTACAACGTGCAGCAAAAGGGAAGAGATGAAATTATAAGAATGTTCAGTTGGTTTCTACTGAAGTGTGTTAGATTGCAGAATGGTAGCCCATGGGAAGTAATGGAAGTTCTCGTACTTGAATCACTTGAAATCTCTCCCAGACAGAATATGTAAGAATATATTGCCTGGAACAATCTCATATTGGAACTGAGAGAGACACGATGACCTAGAAGTCTTTTCCTTCTCTAGCTTCTAATATTTTATGATTCTGTACATAGAAAAAAATACATTAAAGTCTAAGGTGCAGTTTTAGACAGCATTGAATTATTTGTATAGTTTTATAATTGTGTACAGAAATTTCAGGTAGTGGTCTATAGACAGAAATATTGCAGAAAAATACGCTGAAATTTACAAATGGATTATGTTAATGTACCAGTGCAAGTTTCTCTGGAACTGTACCATGGTTTATATTCATGCAATCTAATGTGATCCTCTAAAAGAAGTTACTGAAATTCATAGTGTTTTGTGTTAAGTGTACTGAACATATAAAATATGCTGATATAATTTCTATTGAAAATCTAACCTAAGGAATAAAAACCAAGTAAACTATAGTTTCTCTTACTGATACATGTCTTCTAAAAATAAGAAGTGTCTTGGAAATATATTTTTAAACGAGAATAAATGCATTAGAAATTCTAAATTACTTATACTTTTGAAAATTAATATAATAATGTCATTTTAAATATAGTTAACTCTAAAAATAGTGTGAAACTCTGCATGTCTACTTCAAACTATCTTAAATATGTACTTACTTAGCTATAGAGAATGAACTGACCGGACAAAAATATCCCTTGATATTGTTCTTAGAAACTTTATAAGATGATCACAGCTTGACAAAATCTAAAAAAAGAAAAAAAAAATGAAGGTTTGAGTGGAAAGTTTACCTTAAGAAATGACACTCTTTTTAAATAGTACATTTTAGACAGAAGTATTGGTTATCTTTAGCAGTTTTTAAGCATTTTTTAATGTAATATTAACTTTTTTTTCCCCAAAAAAAACTAACATTATAAAGGTGACAAGATAGAAATGGTGGACATGCTATAGATAAAAAGAGAGCCATAGGACATATAGACAAATGTAATAACTGAGGCTCATTTGTATTCAAATTTAAAATAAAAAATATTTTCTGATAAGCAGTGAAATTTAAACACAAACCAGATATTGAATATTATTAGATATTTATCAAAAAATGACATAATTTTTGTGATTACCTCTAACTAATTTGCAGGTAGGCAATAGCAGGCATATATGTGAAACAGTGTTTTAAAGTAGGTGTCATTGGTGAAGCTGCAGGATTCAAAGTTCATGATCATCTTCTCTCTACATTTGCATATGCTTAGAAACTTCCATAAAGCTTCTTCTCTCTACATTTGCATATGCTTAGAAACTTCCATAAAGTTTCTTCTCTCTACATTTGCATATGCTTAGAAACTTCCATAAAGCTTCCATAAACTTACCTAAAGCTTCTGTATTTCTGCAAAACTTACCTAAAGTGTTTGTTGCTGTGTTTTTCTAAATGTAATTTACTATATTGATGCTTGAATTAATATAGCACCAGTACAAACAACTTTTCCTTTATTTGCAATATGAAAATAATATAGAAAAGCACAAAAAACAGGTTTATTATCTCTATAGATGTTAATTCTTTTCCTTTCTGGAGATTCTGCATGACACGCATTTTAGTCATTTTTATAATCCTGTTTCTTCCTTGGATTTTGTCATCAGTAATTGTGGATATTATTCACAAAAGTGTAATGCGTATTCAGTTAAGGATGGCTTTTCAGGCTGTTTAAATCATTTAACAAAATTTCAATGATTGTTTCAAAACCCATTTTACACAAGCCAATCCCAGGTGCTCTGATGTATAGTTAGTCAAATTGGGTTGATACTGTAAGCTCACAAGGAAAAAAGGTTCACAATCTTATGCCTATACACAAAAACTTAAGACCTTGAATCTGTAGAAGGTGAATTATCAGTGAAGAAATCACCTGCCAGAAATATTAATGTCGTTATTTTAGTCTCTCTCTAAGAGTCTCTGAGTATCATTTTTGCTTATAGATCTACCTATGCCATCTTAAAAAAAAAAAATCCCTGACAATAAGAACTCAAAGTCAAAGCTTCAGGCACTTATCAATTTCTATTCTTTTTGAAATCTTGCAAAATAAAGTAAGTTGTCTGTAAATTCAGTTTATAGAAGGCATTAGATATTTTTCTAAACAGAATCTGATAGAATTATTGTTTATCACACTTACATTTTATGTATTTTCCAAGAAGAAATATTTCAGCAAACTCATCTACTGGGGCCTACAATGAGACTTTTAATTATCTTAAAATTCTAAAATTTCTTAAAATTCTTAAATTGAAAAATAAACTGATGGCTGATATTCTTAATATCTCTAGTATGTTAAATATTTATCAATAAGTTTACACATATGGACATATTTTCTCTTAAGGATAATTAAGAATAAAGGCATGAGTGAAATATTAAATCTTGTGAAGAATAATGCTATTGAGACAGTCTCAAATTTATATAGAGGGAGCATAAGGAGAGGAAAGACATTCTTACACAATTCAGGAAAGCACTTCTCAAAGAGAGGGGATAGATTTGCTTAGAGCATTTAATATCAAAACTTAATCAACTTCACAATTGGGTAAGTGGTCCACATAATATTTCTAATTCTCCTTCAGTTCCTTGGAGGAAGATAAGTAAAATCTTAAAGTTCACATGCCCGCTGTAATAATCCACCTATGGGACAAAATGCTGTCTATTAATAATTTCAGTAGTGTTCAGTATCAAATTCACTGAAAATAGTGATATATGGATGTCAAATTTATCAAAGAAATGTAACAAATCATTACTAGAAAATACAGAAGAATAGCACATTTAAAATTGTTTTAAAATCTTGATTATATTCCTTTCTTATGCAAGAAAAAACTTTGCGTTTTTGTAAAGTCTTTCCAAGTAAATTTTACTGAAACTTGTCACCTGCTCAAAAATAAAAACCTAAGAGTTTGTGAGTACTTAGCTCAACTAATTATTAGTTTGTGACTAACATCCCTGGACTTATGTTTACATTTCAATAGTAGGCAAATCACCCTAATTCTGATTTATAAATTTGCTGATATTAGTACCATCTCTCTCTCTCCTAAAAAAAATTATTTACATTCCAAAGGGTTTAAGAACCCCAAATCCTTCCCATTATATTTCTGAAGAGATTCTCTGTGAAGGGGAAGAGAGACAGCTAAATCTCCTATATAACTCTCCACACTTACTTTTTTGAGATGCTTCATTTACAGTAGACTCCACCATTTATAGGATGACATTTGATTCTCCTTGTTTCACTCCAGAGTGAAGAACTGGGACAAAGAAGAAAGGCATGCTTATTTTCTGTACCTAGTTAATTGTTCCTTTTAATATACCTCGTGTTGGCAATCAGGGTAATATTTATACATATAGATATTACAATTAAATCCTCATATTGTGGGAATTTACGGGGGTTGGGTAACAACACAAATGTATACCTTTTTTTAAATAAAGTCATCCAATGCTGTCCAGAATTCCACAATTCGATAATTCAAGGACTCAAGAAGATAATTTTTTTTAAAAAACCTTTGAGGTATTTATAGATTTCATAGAAACTTGTGTCTCATGAGCACTTCCTCCAGTTTAAACCAATGTTAACACCTTGATTAACTATAGTGCAGTGTGAAAACCAGGAAATAGATACTCATGCAAACCATAGATATTATTCAGATATTACCAATTGTAAATGCACGTATTTGTGTGTGTGTAGCTCTATGCTATGTTATTACAAGTGACATAACTATATTTGGCCAAAATCAAGTAACCATGATAACCGAAATCAAATTACTTACTGCACCTTGATTCCAAGATTCCAATATTTTACTCTTATAAAGCCATGTCTTTCCTCCATCTAAAACGCCTAACAACCACTAGTTTTTCATCTTTATAATGCTATATATACTCACTACTAGTATATATATGAAATCACGAAAAATGTATTCTTTTAGCTTTATTCCATTCAGCATGATTTCTTTGAAGTCCCAAAAAGTCATTTTATGCATCAATTTATTCATTTGTATTGTTGATTAGTGTCCCATGGTATGGATGTGCCACAAATTGCTTTTTCATCATTGAAGGACCTTGGGTAATGTCCAGTTTCTGGCTATTCTTAATAAAACTGTCCTGAACATTCATTTACAAATTTTAATATGAAAATATTTTCAGTTTTCTAGGATATCTTCCCAAGGAAGTAACTGCCAGGGCATATGTAAGTCCTTTATTTTTTTTATTTTTTTATTTTATTTTTTTTTTTTAAGTTTTAAGAGAAACTGCCAAACTCTTTTCCAGAGTAGCTGTACACTTTCATACTCCTACCAACAATGTGTGAGTGGTTCAGTTTCTCCTCCTTCTCATCCACATTTGGTGGGAACACTAATTTTATGTTTTAGCTGTTCTGTTAGGAATGTAGTGATATTTGCTGGTAATTCTAATGTGCCTTTTTCTTATAGCTAATGATTGACCTTTTTTCATCTTGTCATTTCTATATTCTCTTCACTACAATGTCTGTTTAATGTCCTTTGAACATTGTTATTGTATTTTTTTTTACTGTTGAACTTTGGGAGTTCTTTATATACTCTAGATACAAATTCTTTGTCATATATATGATTTGTAAATATTTTCTTCCGCATTAAAATCTATCTTTGCATCCTCTTGACAGGATCTTTCACAGAGCAAACGTTAATTTGATGAGGTCAAATTTATAAAATCTTTTCATGTATCGGATTTTTTATAAGTCTAAGAAATATTTTCCTCTCAGGTAATTCATGTTGTCTGTGACCAAGAAGAAATAACATAGACACGGATTGTCAATATGCTTCAGAAGAAAATATCACAGATGTAGCCCGTCTTTTGCAAGTACCCTCACTGGATTTGTCAATATTTCATGTTGATAACAAACGGGATGAGGATGAGATTTGGTCAGATTTGTTAAGTCTTACTTGAGGAACTGGAACACAGCAGTTATCTGTTAAAATTGCTAATTAGCTGAAAATACTCTAAGATGTTCTGAAACCTTCGAAAACAGACTTTTACAGTTATGATACTATGGATAGTAAAGAAACTTACACATATGTAAATCTTTATACTCATTCACTTAGGAAATGTAAAATGATTAGTCAAGTAAAGATACTTTTCATGATTTAAATAAGTAGCTATTGTCTTGGAAATATGAATTATTGAATAGAGCTCTTCCTTGACTTATGATGGGATTATGACCCAATAAACCCTTCATAATTTTAAAATATCATTGTTGAAAATGCATTTAATATACTTGATCTGCTGAACATCACAGCATAGCTTAGCCTACTTGAAATGTGCTCAGAACACTTACATTAGCCTACAGTTGGGCAAAATCATCTAGATGATAGAATTTATTTTACTTACACATGAGTCCAGTTGAGCAACTGAATATAAATGTTTGCTAATTTCTAAGCAAAACTCTGAAATTTTAACCTCAAACATAAAATTTTGTATCTTTGAACCAAATAAAATATTTTTTTTCAAAAGGGTATTAATTTTAATACATAATATTGTTTTGTAATTAACAATACTATTGGTTTCTATATTTGCATAACTGATCTTTACACTGCTTATCCTTTTGCAACTTTTCTTTTTACTTAAGAGTTTTGTGATTTCTCTGTATTTGTGAAAATAAAATGGACTCATTTATTTCTAAGTGTTTTTATTGGTCTTTGTGTTATATCATGTTTTAAATGTCCTTTTTAAGTTTTTATTCAATACTTTTATTACAGCAAACAGTTCTAACCATGAATACTCTTGTTCATGTCTTTGTTATACATGTGAGGCTTCTGTGGCAGTGTTTTGATTGATTGATGATTGATTATTGTTGTCTTGGCACAAATACAAAAAATAGATCATATATTTATATTGCATTTGCAAATTGTTTTTGGAAACTTCTTCTCTAAGATTCATATACTCAGAAGTGGGATATCTGAGCCCTAGATGCTACACCATGGTTATAACAATCTAAAAATTAATTAAGAATACCTACTTAGCTAATTCGTGTACTTGGTATATTGACTACAATACTTCTGAGTGCTTTCTTGCCCAGTTCCTTGTCTAGGCTTCAGTATACTTTGTTTATTTACTAAAATTCCCAATGGATACCATCTAGGAGATTCCACACTCAGAAAAATAATGTCCTTCTTCTCCCCTCAGACCTAGTGAGAATTGAATTTTTCTTGCTAACTCCCAGATGATTCTGAAGTAAAATCTTACAAAGTCCTTGGCTCATTCTTCATGAGCCACTATTACCAGTGAGTAGAGTTCCAATGTTCCCATTTGTTTTCCTCTCTCCATCCAAGGGGGCTGATCTATCATAAGAATACTAATTGAAACTTTTTTATTCAGGAGAAGGAAGTTTTGCAGATTAAACAACGATCATTCAACAAAATGTAAATGATGCTTTGTAATATTTTGAGGCTTGCTGTTACTTTTTTAATTTATTTTTTTCAGGTAGAAGTGAGGACACTGCCAGTGGCTATTCTTTTTGTGAATGACTTCTTGCAATCTCCCTTTAGTGAAAAAGCAGAACTGGTGGTTGATTTCGTTATACTCTGCAAACCAAAACACCTTCAGGACCTACTAAGGTCAGTGGTTCTCAAAGTTCAGTCTTCAGATGAGTCAAGCAAGAGAACTATTTAGACAATGAATTGTCTGATTGTCTCACCTTCAACAACACCTTCCTCCTTCCCCATCCTCACTTATTTAATGTTATGAAAGAAAACCTGAGTATGGGAGCCAACATGTGCTCTAGTAAGTATTGTCAGCACTACTGATGTATGTGCAAGATAGAGAACCACTGAGTTCAGTAAACTGGAAAATTCCTCACATAACTAACATGATGTGGAGACTGTAACAAACTAGAGAATGTGTATCCTGTTTTGTAATTTTTTTGTTCTAACACTGCTAATTGGAAAAATAAAACCAGAAAAAAAAAAACACTAGTCTGTAGGTTGGCTTCTTCCAATTCTGCCTGCTAGCTGCCTGTTTTTAACGCCTTGAAGCATACTCTATGTTGTTCTTCTTTCCACTTACAGACTCATTTTGAGTGATAATTGTGTCACATTTTCTTGTTTCTCAGTTTTATTTTCATATCACTTGAGGTATGTGGTTCAGGCCTAACTGTATTAATTAGCAATTTTCACAAAGTGCTACATAATATAATATTAAATTCTTATTCAAAAAATGATAAAATCATTATTACCTCCAAAGAGTCCTATTCTGGTAAGTAATCAAATAACAATGTAATAAAGCATTTTTAAAAATCAATTACATGAGGGATGCCTGGTGGCTCAGGAAGTGATCCCAGGATCCTGGGATTGAGTCCCACATCGGGTTCCCTGCGGGGAGCCTGCTTCTCCCTCTGCCTGTGTCTTTGCCTCTCTGTCTCAGTCTCCCACTCTCTCTGTGTCTCTCATGAATAAATAAATAAAATCCTTGAAATACGAGAGAAAAACACTAATCATTCAGTAGTTGATGGGTAGTTCTTCCGGATTTTTGAACTCTCACAAAAAAGACAAAGTCAACTGCAACTTTGACTTTTTAAAATAGCTAATAATGTTCTAATAGTTCATAATTCTTTCCTTTTACTTTAAGTGTCCATCCTAAATTTTATATATGGAATTTTAAGATGATTTTAATTTCTATAGTAAAGTAATTATTTTCACTTTATAGGAAATAGAAACTAGAGGGTTTTTTTCCCCCATTACTACTTTTTAAATTTTTAATTCATCATTAACATACAGGGTTATATTACCTTCAAGCGTAGAATACAGTGACTCGAAAATTTTATACATCCTCAGTGCTCATCATGGTAAGTACACTTTTAATCCCCTTTCCCTTTCACCCACTTGCCTCCCCTGCCATCCACATCCCCTCTGGTAACCATCAATTTGTTCTTTATAGTTAAGAGTCTGAGTTTTGGTTTGTCCTTTTTTTCCCTTTGTTCATTTCGTTTGTTTCTGAAATTCCACATAACTGAAATTATACAGTATTCACCTTTCTCTGATTTATTTCACATAGCATTATACCCTCTAGCTCCCTCTGTTGCTGCAAATGGAAAGATTTTATTCTTTTTATGGCTAAATAATATTCTACCACATGTATACACTACGTCTTCTTTATTCATTCATCTATCAATGGACACTTGGGTTGCTTCCACATCTTGGGTATTGTAATAATGCTGCAATAAATATAAAGGTGCACAAAGCTTTTCAAATTAGTGCTTTTGTTTTCTTTGGATAAATACCAGTTGGAATTACTGGAATTACTGGATCATATGATAATTCTATTTTTAATTTTTTGAGAAACCTCAATACCATTTTCCACAGTGGCTGCACCAGTTTGCATTCTCACCAATAGTGTACTAGAGTTCCTTTTTCTCAACATCATTACCAACACTTGTCTTGTATTTTTTATTTTAGTCATTCTGACACGTGTGAAGAGATACCTCACTGTGGTTTTGATTTGCATTTCCCTGATGATGAGTGATGTTGAGCACCTTTCCATGTGTTCATTGGCTATTTGTATGTCTTTTTTTGAGAAATGCCTGTTCATGTCATCTGCCCATTTTTAGCTGGATTATTTGTTTCTTTTTGTTTTTGTTTTTTGGTGTTGAGTTGTGAAACTAGAGTTTCTTGCAAGTATTTTCTGGCATTCTCATTTTTTTTTTAATGCAGAAAAGAATTTTCCAAGAACTCCTAATTTTTGGTGGGTATAACATACAAGTAATGAATTACTCATAAGATAATTTGACCAAGGGCCCTCAAACAAAATTTTAAATCTTCCAAAGTTTGTTTTTGTTTTTTTTTTTTCTCAGAATGCAAGAAAATATCATTTACAATAAATGAAATGTATGAACTCAAATTCAGGAATATTAAAAAAAACTCTCTAGTTTATGTCCCAAGTTCCATGTATATAGAATATCATGGAGGGACGCCTGGGTGGCTCAGCTGTTGAGCATCTGCCTTTGGCTCAGGGCTTAATCCCGGGGTCCCATATCAGGCTCCCTGCATGGAGCCCGCTTCTCCCTCTGCCTGTGTCTCTGCCTCTAAATATCAGGGATATTTAGTCAAACTACAATGCACTGCTTTATGAATTTAAACATATTCTTTAATGGCAACATTTTTTGGATGATAAGGATAACTAAGGGCTGAAACTGCCATAATTCACTAACATTGTAAAAAACTTAAATACCCTGAAAGTGTAATTCTATCATAAAATTAGAGCCTCTAACCTTTTGCAATATCATCTAAACAATCTATCTTCTAGGACATACAATTTAATTTTAAATGTAAGAACAATACAAATGTTATTACATTTGATGAAGTCACTGAGTTACCTAAGTCTAGTTTTGTGATCCCAATTTTTTTTTTATCTCTTTTGTTCATCATTGTTATTTTAAATAATTCTATATGTTCCTGTTTCTGCCATACTTGTGGTCATTATATCAAGTTAGTTTCAAATCTCAGTTGATTTTTTTTTTATTTCAGCCTGATTATTTTTTAACTTTATCATCTCTATGGTAATTGTTGCCAGATGTCTTCCATGTTTTTAAGCCCAATTAGTATCCTTATGATTCTTGCTTTATATCCTAGATCAGGTATATTACTTATATCTGTTTCATTTAGATCCCTGGCCATGATCTTTTCTTGTTCTTTTTTGGGGGGGATGAATTCCTCCATCTTGGCATTTTGTCTAGGTCTCTGCCATCTTCTCTGTGCTACAAAAGCATGTTATGCTTCCTCTTCCTTCTTTATGAAAAAGAGGTCATGTAATGTCTAGGGCTGGTGCTTCAGGATGTGCCTTTAATGGCCGCATGCACTTTGTGGGTTTGTTTTGGCTGCTGTATCCCTCATGTCAATCGTATGCATAGCTCCTTGCCTGCAGTGAACAGTGTTTGGACCTTGGCCAGACTGTGTTGAATTTTAACTAGATGTGGTCTTCTGATCGTTAAAAGAGACTTGATACTATTTCAACTACAGCTGAGATTTGCACAACGCTGTGGTCAGTAGACATGATGTATGCAGGGATTTGTGTTTGTCTCCTGAGGAAGGGGCTCACTGCCTTGGTCCTTAGGCATGCTTGCTCAAGGAAAGCAGTACCAGCAAAGTACAATGGGGTGGGATTTTGTGTAAGCAGTTTAGGCAACTAGTATTGGCACTACAATTTTTACCGAAGTTGGTTTATTCTGAGAAGCAGGGGAGGAAAATGGTGCTGCTCCTTTCTTTGTCCCCAGAGAGGGGTGTCTGTGCTTGCCGCTCTCAGGGAAGGACTTTTAGAGGAGCAAATAATTTCTCCTCGTGCATCATCATAGACATTTTTCAGATCACTGATTTCACTCAATCTCTGGCTGCTTGCCTTCCTGGAGCAGCACAGTGCATCTTGGCTACTACTCTAGCCAGGCCTGCTGATTTTTTTAATTTCCAAACTTCAGGAATATAATGTGGCAGGAACTTGTGCTGGTCCTTTGGGAAAGAGTCTTCCCATGCTGGGATTGATGCAGGTTTCATCCAGATTGCAGTTCCCCAGAGCACAGGGGCATGGGATTTGGAGCAAGCAGACTAAATAGTCAGTGCCCTGGTTAGCTGCCCTCAGCAGATGTCTCTGCACATATACTGAAGTGTGGGGGAGGGAATTGGTGCCCATTCTTTTTTTTTTTTGTTTGTTTTTTTGTCCCCAGAGAGGCAATGCCACTTCTCACAGATGCATTCCAAGATGTACAGTCTCTTCCCATGCTCCTGAGGATCCTCAGATGGAGAAGTTTGCCCTGGAGTTGTTTTACTGCCTCTTCTTCAGGAGTAGGGTAGCACCCTCAGGCACAACCAAGACTAAAACTCCAGTCTTTGAGCCCCACTGATTGCAAAAACTCACAAAATTCAGCTGCTCTCCTTTTCCCAGTCAATAGTTTTGGGAAAGTGTTATCTATATATGAAACCTTGAGTGCTCCATTCTCTACTGCCTTTCTCTGCAGCCAGGGCTCCCTCCCATCTGAAGAACCCATGACTCAATTCTCCCCTAAGCCATGTCTCCACACTTTCTACCTTCTATGATGTAGCTTCTTCTCTTCCTCTGTGCAGATTATTCCAGCAGTCCTCTGGTCAATTTCTTGAGTATTCAGAATGATTAGATAGTTATCCAGCTGTGTGTGAGGGATGAGGAAAGCCTAGGGTCCTCCTATTATGCCATCATCTTAGCTCCACACATGGTCCACATCTTCTAAATCATCAATTTTAAAAACAAAAATTTTCATGTTATTTTCTTGTCTTTTTTATGGCAGTAAGATCTATTGTGAAATTATGTTTTTCCTGACCTTGGTGATTTTAACTTCTTCCTTTTTATCTTTATAAATCTCACTGAAAATTAATCAATTTATTTTATTGATTATTTTTTTACTGTTCTTCTTTGAGTTTATTGATTATTTATGCTCTGATTTTTATTCATTGCTTCAAGTTCATTTTACTCATTTTTCCTCTTGGTTCTTGAGGTGAGAAATTACTAATTTGAGATTTATACTCTTTATTAATGAATGAATTTAAGGCTCTAAATATTCCTTTAAGGACTGTTTATTCTGCATCTTACAAATTTTGCTGTATTGTGTTTCCACTTTTATTCAGTGCTATGTATTGCACTTTATGTTTATATCCCTATTACCTATGAATAATTTATAAGTTTATTAATTGTGTTTGAACATTTATCTGTCTTTATGTTATTTTTAGTTTTATTCCATTATTGTCAGAAAAATACTCTGTATAATTTTAATTGTTTTAAATATGTCAAGCATTATTTCATGGCACAGTATATTGTCAATTTTGTTCAATATTCCATGGGCTCTTGAAAAGGATATCTATTTTGTTGATGGATGGAATGTCCTATAATGTCAGATGCTGCTGCTGGTAAGTTCTATATCTTTATTGATGTTGTGTCTAGTATTTCTCATGTGCTGAGGGATTGCTGTTGAAGTCCTTAACTCTAAATGTGGTATTGTCTATATTTTAAGTGTACCAGTTTTTGTTACATATATTTTGAATCTTTGATCTTTGATTCACACAAATTTAGAATTGTTATTTCCTTTTTCATAAATAGATCCTTTATCATTACCTATATCCTATATTGTCTCTAGTAATATTTCATCTGAAATTTTCTTTATCTGACATTTATATAGTTATTTTTACTCCTATTAAATTAATTTTTGCATGATATAATTTTTTAAATTCTTTTTTTACCAAGCAATCTGTATTGTTAAGTTTGGAGTAGGTTTCTTATAGACAGAATATGGTTGGTTACTTTTTAAAAATATTCTCTGCTCATTGCTATCTTTTTTGGTGTATTTAGACACTTATATTTAAAGTAATATATTATTATTTTAGGGGATCCCTGGGTGGTTCAGTGGTTTAACAATGTTTTTAGTATATAATTTTGTAGTTTTCTTATGAGTTGTTAAAGATATTGCCACATACATACATTTATTATCAATATATTGGTGTTAATATTTTACCAGTTTGAGTAAAGAGTAGAAAACTTACTTCCATTTAGGTCTCTTTACCATCATAATTTTCAAAATGCATTTCTTAAATATTTCCTCTATATCCATTTAGTAACACATCTGATGTTCTTTAACTTCTTGTTCAATTGAAAAATATAATTTAGAAAACTCATGAGGTAAAAATACTCTTTCTTATGTTAACGCTATTTTTAAAAATTCTATTGTTCTACTTTAAATTCTGAAGGGTCCAGACTTATTGTGTTAACATTTTCTTTCAGTTTTGAAAGCTACTTTCAGGTATTCTATTGTATGATCTGCTAGGAAAAGATTATTTTAGCTTTCCTTTGTCTGGGAATACTTTTACTTCTCCTTTGTTCCTAGAAGATATTATTGAGTAGTTTTGGGTTTGACAGTTCTCCTTGACCACTTGAAAATGTTAAGACAGATCTTAAAAATTTTCATGATCAGAAAAAAAATTATAACTGTGGTGATGGATATTAACTAGAAAAACAAAATTTTTCAAAGTAAAAAAAAAAAAGAAGGGGCACCTGGGTGGGTGGTTCAGTGGTTGAGAGTCTGCATTTGGCTGAGGTCATGATCTCGGGGTCCTGGGATCGAGTCTTGTATCAGGTTCCCCTCAGGGAGCCTGTTTCTCCCACTGCCTATGTCTCTGCCTCTCTTTCTGTGTGTCCCATGATAAATAATTTAAAAAAAAATCTTAAAAAAAAAAAAAAGGAAAGGAAAATGCTATTGTCTTCTGGCCTCTGTGGAGTCACATAAAATTTTTTTTTTCTCTATAAGGTATTCTCTATAAGGGATGCATCATCATTTTTCTTTGCTGTTTTTAAGAGTTCCACTTCCCCCTTTGGTTTTTCAAAATTTGATTATCTTTCTTGGTATGTATTAATTTGGATTATCCCTCATTAGGATTTATTCAGCTTCTCAAGTTGATTTTTGCAACACTTTTATGAAGTCACTTTAAAATCTTTGTCAAATAATTCCAACATCTGATTCATCTGAATATTGGCACCAGTTGATCTTCTTTTCTTTTTATTTTTTTTAACTTAAATTCTAGTTGCTGGCATTTTGCTATGTTAAATGATTTTTAATTGTATTCTGAACATTTTGGTTATTATCTTGGGAAAATTTATTTACTTTTATTATCATTTAGCCATTTTGTTCAGATTTGGCATATATGTACTTTCTTATTTTGATTATGGTTTAGTGTTTTGAGTCCTTGCCAAGAATATTTTGGCCTACTTTATTTTTCTAGTAGTATAAACACTTCTCTTGAATCTTAGCTAATAATATTTACCAAGGTAGAAGGAGCTTCCCTGGATCACTTGCTTTTGCTGGGCAGCCTTCAAGGGAATTTAGATCAAACCCACTGATCCTGAGTCACATTATTCTGCTGGTTGGAGTGTCAAGAGATACCAGGGATCATACCAATCTTGCTGTGGACAGATTAGGCCAACTATCAAGGGAAAAGTTGTGGAGCAGAAATTATAACAGCCTGAATCTTAACTGCTCCCTCTGTTACCTCTGGGTAGAACTTCCTGATAGAACCTTAGTTTGAGGTGTGTTTTAAGGTTCACAACTAAGTTGCTATTAGGCTACCTGGTTCCAAATCGTTTTGCCAGAAATAGAAGGCATTTTGGAGATATTTTATTTGTGTCAACTGGCATTACCAGGTTGTAGGCCCCTTTGACATACAATTTGGGATTATATGGGAAACAAAAAACCCAAGAAACTCCTTACATTTTTATTACTTAAGCCTTAAAGTCTCTTATTAGCCCAACTTCTTTTCAGCTTTCAGAATCTTTTTACCATTATTTGTTAAATACCTTTCAGAGTATTTACTTGTATTTTGTGAGAAAACCAGGAAAAAATGAATATATCATCTTGTTCTGAAAACATGTTATATTATTTTTTTTAAATATATCTTTAGTCTTATCTGTGTTTTTTATACTGTCTGTGCTATACTCTGAGTAATACCACAGTTATATAGTAACTCATCTTAACCAACTCCCCTTTCTCTCTTCTCCAAAGTATCCAATTTTACATATTTATATTATTTTAGTATTAATTTGTGTCCTTTTATATAAGCTTAAATTCCTCACTTCAATTTGTTAATTTTAATTATTTAATAGCAAGGAGCCAATGGTCAAATATACTTTTATTAGACTACAGATTTTATTAGAATTTCAATATAGCTCTCTTCTTCTCCTATATCATGCTAGTTGTAATAATTCTCTATTGCCATATAGTCTCCACAGTATTTTATTATTTTAACTGTGTTCTTGTTCTTCACTCTGTAACTATATTTAATGTTCAAAAATAATCATTTTTACTCTAGTATATTTCTACTCAAAGTTTGACCTTTGGAAGATAACCAGTACAGAAAATTTTTTTTTTTACTGGTTTAAAAATGAGATAAATACAGAAAGTGAAAAAGTATTTTTAGACTTTTATAAAAATATCAAGATACATCAAGACCAGTATTTTACCTACATATTGGCTCATAAAAGATTGGAAAAAGAAACATTTCTGATTCCTTCATGTCATACCTAGGTAGTTGGCTTAGCACAATGCCATCTCGGTTCACAGAAAAGCAATTGTCAGCTACAGGCTTCTAACCTCAGTGACACATTTAATTTCAAAGATAGAATTTGTCAAAAGACCAAAGGAGAACCAATGTAAGAAATATAACTAAGAAAACGTGAGAATTCTAATCCATTATAATAAAGTTGACTTTTCAGAGAATATTGATTTTATTTCTTCAAATCACCCCATGTAGAGACCTTTAGTAAATCTTGTATTTTGGTTCAATTCTATTCTTCTTCCTAGGAGTAAAACAAATAAAAAAAAATAGCAATATAAAAAAAACTGCTTGGAAATTTTCTTTTAGGATTTATAATGAAAGAAGTAGCTGAGTATTATTCTCCTTCTCTAAAATATTATCTCAGGAAAAGGAGGATGGCATTTTCCCCTTTATTATTACCTATTTATATGCACACATTTTATCCTCAATTTTCCCCTTCTTTTTCTTTGTTAAATGTCTCATTGTACACTGGACCTCCCCAGGAAGTTTTGTTTTAGCCAAAATACCCAACCATAGGAGAGAACACAAACTTGCCAAAGCCTCAATTTTTGTTATTTCTTGGAAGAGTGAAAGAGAAAATAATAATGAAACTGGAGCTATTACAATCACTACTATTTTAACCATATGAAATAAATTCCTGATCAAGTCTATTGTTCCTTTAGGAATGTGCAAAAAAAAAAAAAAAAAAGGAATGTGCACAAATTCAGAGGAATTAAAATTCTCCACTAAGCATCAATGTATTTTTTTGCCTGATATGTGACTATAATTATATACCTGGTACAACTTACTTTCTGGTAAGATAAAGGATATATTGCATGAAAGAAAATATAGTTTTAAGTGATTGCAGTATTTAAACATTCATTTCACAAACCTTTCCAGAAGAGTTATCATTTTACAATCACATTCAGATGAAATATATTAATTAAGCAAGTCAGCCAATAATGTCCTTATCACCCCTTTCTCCACTTTTTACTAATAAGTGTTTTAATTCATAATAGTTACAACAATTATGAATCAAAGAACAACTTTTAAGTTTTAAGGAATATCATAAGTACAAAACATGGAGTGCTTTTTAGCTCAATTATGTAATTGCCATAATGAAAGAAATAATCTGATTCATTGTGGAACAAACTACAAACTAATTCATAGTTCCAAGAAAGTAATATATTTTTAGTCAAAATGGAACACTTCCTTGAACACTCAAGATTATTTGAAATCCCTAAAGGTACTACTAAGTCTCTATGGTAGACATACATTTATGTAGTCCTTTGTTCTTTGTTCATATCCATAAATATGTTGCTAAGGCCAATGTCCTAGAGATTACTGTTTTTGTTTTCTTTAGAAGTTTTATGCTTCCAGGTCTCACATTTAGGTCTTTAATCCATTTAAAATTCATTTTTGTGTATGGTTTAAGAAAGTAGACCTTTTTCATTCTTTTGCACAATTTATTGAACACTGTCTTTTCCCCTTTGGGTATTTTTGTCTACTTTGTCACAGACTAATTAACCACATAAGCACAAGTTTATTTCACTATCCTATTCTATAGGCTCTTTATCCTATTTCATTGATCTATGTGGTCATTTCCGTGCCAATACCATACTTTTGATTACTGTAGCTTTGTAGTGTAGCTTGAAATCTGCAACTGTGATACCTCCAAGTTTTTCTTCTTTCTCAAGGTTTCTTTGACTGCAATTTTATTATTTTATTGGTTTCAATTTTTTAGAGATGTTTTAGTTTTACAGCAAAATTGAGAAGGTAGAAAAGTTTCCCACATATCCCCTGCCTCCACCTTTGCATAGCTCCCCATTGTCAACATCCCCCACCAGAGTGACACATTATTTATAACTGGTGAACTTCTATAACACATCATAATCATCCAAATCCCATGGTTTAGAGTTTGCTCTTGTATATTTTACAGACTTCAACAAATGTAAATGATATTCATGTAAAGTATTCATCACTATAGTATCACATAGAATATTTTCATTACTCTAAAAATATTCTGCTCTATTACACACTTCCTATAGGCCTATCACAACTGCTAATCCGTTTATTGTCTTCATAGTTTTGTCTTTTCTACATTGTCATATAGTTGGAATTATACAGGATATAACCTCAGATTGGTTTCTTTCAGTTAGTAATTATGCATTTAAATTTCTTCCATGTTTTCTTGATGGCTTGGTGGCCCATTATTTTTTTGTGTTGAATAATATTTCATTGTCTCAATGTATCACAGTCTATTTATTTATTCGCCTACTTAATAACATTTTGGTTATTTCCAAATTCTGGGCAATTATAAGTAAAGCTATTCTAAACTTAATTTTTAGGTCTTTGTGAGGAGATAAGTTTCAGATCTTTTAGGAAAATATGAAGGAGCAACATTAATCAGTTTTCTGGTAATAGCATATTTAGAATTGTTAAAAAAAAAAAAAAAGAACACCAAAATATCTTCCAGAGTGGTTATTACATTTTGCACTTGAACTAGCAATAAATGAGGTTTTCTGTTCCACACAAAGAGAGCATTTGGTGTTATTTTGTGTTGTCAATGTTTTGCATTTTGGCTATTCTAATAGATATGTAATTGTATTTAATCTTTGTTTTAATTCATGTTTCTCTGATGTTATATAATATGAGGTATCTTTTTACTTATTTGCTATATGTAAATATCTTTTGATGTGGTGTCTACAAACATCTTTGGTCTAGTTTTTAACTAGGTTGTCTGTTTTCATATTGTTGAGTTTTGGGAGTTCTTCATTCTGTTCTTTGTATAACAGCCCTTTATCAGATGAGGTTTTGGCAAATATATGCTCCTAGTGTGTGGCTTGTCTTCTCTTGACATTGAATTTCACAGTGTTGAAGTTTTCAATTTTAAATCTTTTTTAAATTTATTTATTTATTTATTCATGAGAGAAACAGAGAGACAGGCAGAGACAGGCAGAGGGAGAAGCAGGCTCCATGCTGGGAGCTTGATGTGGGCCTTGATCCTGGGTCTCCAGGATTATGCCCTAGGCTGAAGGTGGCGCTAAACCATTGAGCCACCGTGTGTGCCCCAAAGTTTTCAATTTTAATGAAGTCCAGCTTATCAATATTTTATTTCATGAATTCTCCCTTTGCTATAGTATCTAAAAAGACATCACCATACCCAAGGTCATCTAGGTTTTCTCTTTTGTTAAATCTAGGATTTTAATAAATTTGCATTTTACTTTTAGGCCTTTTATACATTTTGAGTTAGTTTTTGATAAAAAGTGTAATGTCTATCTAGATTCCTGTCTTATATGCGGATGCTTAGTTGTTCCAGGACCGTTTGTTAAGGAGACTATATTTGTTTTATTATGTTACCCTTGTTCCTCTGTCAAAGATCAGTGAAGAATATTTATATGGGTCAGTTTTTGGGTTCCACTAATCTATTTGTCTATTAGTTCTCTAATTTCACACTGTATTGATTATTGTTGCTCTGTAGTAAGTCTTGACAGAATAGGGTAGGTCCTCCCACTCTTGTTCTTCAGTATTATGTTGGCTCTTCCAAATATTTTGCCACTCTAAATAATTTTAGAGTCAGTTTTTCAGTAACCACAATAGCTTAATGGAATTTTATTTGGATTGTATTAAATCTATAGATCAAGTTGGGAAAGACATACCTTTTGACAATATTGAGGTTTTGGGTTTACGAGTATGGAACATTTCCCCATTACTTAGTTCTACTTTGGTCTTGAGATTTATAGTTTTCCTCATAAAGATTTTGCACGTATATATAAGAATCATACCTAAGTATTTCATTTTTGAGTGCTAATGTAAATGATATTGTGTTACTAATTTCAAATTCCATTTGTTCAGTGTGAATATATGGGAAATTGACTTTTCTATATTAACTTTGCATCCTGCAGCCCTATTTGATTCCAATAGTCTTTGTTCTTTTCTTTCTGTCATATTTTTTACATAGATTGTCATGTAATCTGCAAGACCATTTAATTTCTTCCTTCCTAATTGGTGTACCTTTTATTTGGCATATTTGTCTTATTGCATTAGCTAAAACTTCCAGGATGATGTTGTAAAGGAGATTAATAAGTACATTTGTTGTGATAAGCACCTAAGTAACTAAAAAAGAAACTAGAAAAAAGAAGGGGAAGAGACACAAAGACATATCTTTCTCCCCCATGTGAGAATGCAGCAAGAGAGCAACCATTTGTGAGCTGGGAAATAATTCTTTCTAGAAACAAAACCTGATGGCACCTTGATCTTAAGCTTCTATCTTGTGGAACTGTGAGAAAATGAATTGAGTTGAAGAAGGAAGGAAGGAAGGAGGAGGAGGAGGAGGAGGAGGAGGAGGAGTTGGAGAAAGAGTATTGGTCTATTTACCAATAAATTCCAGATATATGAATAAGAAGTAACAGCATCACTCACATAATCACAACAGCAACAAAATCTAGAGATCTCTATTGCCCAAACTGATCATACTACTTCACCATTCAATATTTTTTCACTTGCTAGGTGGCACCACATTCAGAACTAACACTTAATATTAACAGATGCAGAAGCTAAATAAGATTTAATAATTGTAATAACATGTGTAACCTTTTTGAGATTGGCCATAGCAACTTTTTTTCTAGATAGGTCTCCTGAGGCAAAGAAAAAAAATCAAAAATGAACTATTGGGACTTCATCAAGATAAAAAAAAAATCTGCACAGTGAAGGAAACAATTAAAACTAAAAGGCACCGTCTGAATGAGAAGATATTTGCAAATCACCTACCTGATAAAGGGTTAGTATCTAAAATATATAAAGAACTTATAAAATTCAGTACCTCCAAAATGAATAATCTTGTTTAAAAATGACCGAAGGCATGAATACACATTTTCCCAAAGACAACAACAGATTTATGAAAAAATGCTCAACATCTCTCATCATCAGGGATGTACAAATCAAAACTATAATATTATAGCACCTCACACCTGTCAGAATGGCTAAAATTAACAACACAGGAAACAATAGGTTTTGGCAAGGATGCAGAAAAAGGGGAACTTTCTTAATTGTTGGTGGGAATGCAAACTTGTGCAGCCCTTCTGAAAAGCAATATGGAAATTCCTTAAAAAGTTAAAAAAAATTGTTGTCCTCAGCAATTGCACTACTACGTATTTACTCAAAGGATACAAAAATACTTATTTGAAAGAATACATGTACCCCAATGTTTATCAATAATAGCCAGGTTATGGAAAGAATTAAAATGTCCATCATCTAGTGTATGGATAAAGAAGTGGGATAGATGATAGATAGATAGATAGATAGATGATAGATAGATAGATAGATGATAGATAGATAGATAGATAGATGATAGATAGATAGATAGATGATAGATAGATAGATAGATAGATGATAGATAGATAGATAGATAGATAGATAGATAGATAGATAGATATTGTAATATTACTCAACCATCAAAAATAATGAATTCTTGCCATTTGCAACAATGTAGATGGAGCTACAGAATACTATGCTAACTGAAATAAATCAGTCAGAAAGGCCAAATAGCATATTATTTCATTCAACATTGAATTTAAGAAAGAAAACAGATGAAAATGTGGGGGGAAAAAAGAGGAGCTAACCATAAAACAGACTCTTAACTATAGAGAAAAAATTGGGGGTTGCTGGAGGGATGTGAGAGGGGGAACAGGTCAGTGGTTGATGGGTATTATTAAGCAGTGCATTTACTGTGATGAGCACTGGGTGCTTTATGTAACTGATGAATCACTAGATTATACATCCGAAACTAATGTTATACTGCATGTTAACTAACTGGAATTTAAATAAAAACTTGAAGAAATTAAAGACATAGACCAATTCCTCAAAAACAAAACAAAACAAAACACAATGACAATAACTCTGTTGAGATGAAAAATATAACTTGAGTAGTTCCATATTTATGAAAAACATTGGATTTGTAAATTAAAGTTTTCAAAAGAGAAAACTTCAGGCCCAAATGTTTTCAGTAGGTAGTTTTACCAAACAATCAAAGAAAGACTTAGAGCAGCTTTACAAGAATTCTTCTAGAAAGAGACTAAACAGTTTGTTGATTTTATGAGGCTAATATGATGCAGATACAGGAATGGAAGGAAGGAAAGAAGGAAAGAAGGAAGGAAGGAAGGAAGGAAGGAAGGAAGGAAGGAAGGAAAGGAACAGTGAGGGGAGGGGATGGAAGGGAGGGAAGAGGAAAGGGAGAGGAGAGAAAGGAAGGGAGGGGGAGAAAAGGAAAGGAAAGTTAAAAGACTGATTCACATCATTACTTCTTCTTGACATGTTTGGATAAAAACTCAGACTTTTTAATTGAATTACCATTCTGTCATGATTTTTTAAAGTCATACTCTACCAGTGGTTTAAATGGCACTCATGAAGATAATGGAATCCTTTTTATTAGCCTTGTGTGATTCTTTTTATGCATGTAGTTAGGATGCAATAATGTCACAGAATCATGTACACTAATTTAATAATATTACAAGGTAAGGGTGAAGCAACTCATTGATGGTAGTGGTTTAAATTTTAGAATATGTATTTATCCTTTATTTAATTTCTTTTAAATATTGAAATACTTTATAAATGTTAAATCTCCTTGATTTATTTACAGTTTCTATCTAGATACAAAATAACCTAAAACGTCAAGGATTGTAATATCATCTATAATAAACATACTATAAAACTCAAAAGTAAAATATGTCATCCAACCTTTTTAAAGTAAAATGTCAATGAAATATAGATGAAGAAGTTTTGTTTTTCCTTGGTGAGGAGAGAGTAAATGAAAATGAATGACATGGAAAACGTGTAAGAAATTGTACATTTTGCTTGTGTCATGATAAAAAAATAAATCAATGACAGCTTTTCTTTAGAACAATTTTCTGTTTTCTCTGGAGTACATAATTCTGATGAAATTGATTTTTCTCAATCATTGTCAGGGTTGTTCTGTGTATTTCACTAACAACAGTAGCTTTTCTCATAGGGCAAAATTTATGAAATATTCCCAGGTGAAAATGATGTGACATGTAATATAGGTATATGAGCAAAGACATCCTTACTTAAAAATACTAAAAGTAACTAAAAATATGAACATGTATAAATGTGATAATATATCTTCATACCATTAATACCAAATTGCTCATTTTCTGTAATACACAAATGCTGAAGCACAAAATAAATGCATGTTGAAATGACGCTATCATCAGTATGGGTTCTTGGGTAACTATAATAAATATGGCCCCAACACATCCTTAAGTGAAATAAAAAAATGAAGGAGAAAATTGCACTGGTTTTGGACACTAAGGTGTTGAACTTGTTTAACAGCAGCATATGTTACACTATCTCTCTCATAGAATAACTTCACAAAATGGGGTTTCATCAAGAATAAAGCTTGTTTTCTCAGCCATGTAATATTTTTTCCTACATGGAATTATCACTAAAATTATAATAATATACTATTGAATATGTATATAAATGATAAATCATCAGATTATTATTACTTTGTTGTCTATAGCTTGAGCATTGCCTAAACACAATTTTGGGAACACTCCTGCTCTGCATTGTACATGTAATATGGTGGAAAAATTAATTTTTGCTGTGTCAAGCCATTAAAGTTTGAGATTGAATGTTACTGTAGCATTTGTTAGCTTTTCCTAACTTTCAAACTTAATATTTATTTTAAACTATATTCAATTATTATATTCTACAATTCTATAGTTGTACTATATTATATATTATATATCATATTCTATCATTATGCAATAATTATTTCCCAACTTTACATATTTTTGCTGTGTTTAGTCTTCTGGAAAATGTTAAGATTTTTGAATTGGGTCCCTTCAATGTTTTTGGATTTTTTGTTTGTTTTGTTTTTACATTAGATGTGGTTTTCTATGCTTTCTTTATTACCATAAATGGATAGTATATTTATTTTTAACTCCCTTGAAGAAATTTTTAACGGTTTCACACTATTCATATTGCATTCACACACACACACACACACACACACATTGAGTCAAATACTGTATGATCAGATATATATATATACATACTGTGTATACTATATATATATATCTTATCCATATATATATATCTCCATATATATATATATGGAGATAAAGATAACTGAATTTTATTTTTAATTTTTTATAAAATGTCATTTATCAAAAGCTGCAATAAATTTTACACTTTGGAAATAAATTATAAGCATTCATGACAACTAAATAACATACAAAATGCATATCTTCCCTTGAGTATTCTTCCTCAAGTGGAAAAACAGTGTTGAAATACTTTAGCTCTGGCCACAGATAACATTCTGAAAAGATGTGTTGTCAGTAATGATCCATCTCAAGGATATTTAAAGAAAACATAATAGAACTACTGCTCAGAGGGCATGGCAATAACAGAATGCCACAAATTGTACCTAATAAAGAACAAGAGATTATTAAAATCCTTGAAATGTTATACACAGAGTAAGTTATAAAAACCCTCCCTAGATTTTCATACTGTGGTGTTACTAAGCAACCAACAAAATGTATATGCCTTGTAAAATTTCTGCACTGAGCTTAAGATATCTATCTAAACTCAATGTAAATCTTTTTTTTTTTTACTTCCTAAAAATGAATATTTGAGAAATTTAATTTCCTGGAAAGATTTAATATAAATAGAATTGTCAACTAAACTTCCAGAGTAATGAAGCATTTATTTACAAAGATTATACGTGCCCCTTTAAATTATAATTTAAAAAATAAAACTAGAAAACACTGACTGGTCCTAGACAATGCATTCTCTATGTAATTTTCTTCTATTCCTTTTTCAAATAACCTAAAATTTGAACATTTCAAACAGTAGTAATGATTGGTATACATTTATTATTCTCACTAGTATTAAAATATTGTATAAATAACTATTAATGTCTATGAAGGCAAATATACCTTCAAACCAAGTATTCAATTAACAGCCTTACTCAAAATCTTTTTTAAAAAATGAAAAACATTTAACAGGTAAAAGTCTTTATTTTATAGGAATTGAATATTCTTATAGGAAAATTCTTAGCAGGATCTTTGTTTCCTCAAATACTATCAGGAAACATCAGTGTTACTGGTATATAGTATTTAACATTTTATTTTCCTTCGCAGTAGAACCATAGGTGGGTCTTGGATTAATAAATTCAAAATATAACATGACTGATTTTAAGAATAAAACTGCTAAGTCAGTCACTGTTTGGGGGAAATATCTCTGATACTCATGATACTTTCAACAGTTTAGCTTAACAAGAATAACTTGCTAGTTTATTGCTTTATTTCAAAAGTGACTGTTGAAATTATTTCCCAGCAGCTCACAAATTTCCTGTTTTGCCATATACTTAAATTTATTTTTATATTTTTTAAGATTTTATTTTTTTATTCATGAGAGAGAGAGAGAGAGAGAGAGAGGCAGAGGGAGAAGCAAACTCCATGCAGGGAGCCTGATGTGGGACTCGATCCAGGACTCAAGGATCACGCCCTGGGTGAAAGGCAGGCGCTAAACCATTGAGCCACCCAGGAATCCCTATATACTTAAATTTCTACTTCTTTCCAAACTTCTCACAATTTATTTGTTTACCTCACCATACAATAAATGTACAATAAATGTCTGGGAAATCTGTTGTTTTAATTTATCTGATGTAGTTCTATTAATGCAGTTCTATTAATCATGCATGGATTTCATTAATTCATTTTTACAAAGTCTATCTTACTTACTGTCCAAGTAAGCAGTGGACAAGAAGGCAGCTGGAGCTGGCAAAGTCACCAAGTCTGCCCAGAAAGCTCAGAAGGCTAAATGAATATTATCCCCAATACCTGCCACCCCAGTCTTAATCAGTGGTGGAAGAACGGTCTCAGAACTGTTTGTGTCAATTGGCCATTTAAGTTTAATAGTAAAAGACTGGTTAATGATAACAATGCATTGTAAAACCTTCAGAAGGAAAGGAGAATGTTTTGTGGACCATTTGTTTTTGTTTTTTGTTTTTTTTGTTTTTTTTTTGTGCGTGTGTGGCAGTTTTAAGTTATTAGTTTTTAAAATCAGTACTTTTTAATGGAAACAACTTGACCAAAAATCTCACAGAATTTTGAGACCCATTAAAACTAAAGTTTAATGAGAAAAAAAAAATCTTACTCATTAAAACTAAAGTTTAATGAGAAAAAAAAATCTTACTCATAAGTGAGACTGATTAATCTGAGAGATTTTGCCTACAGCAAGCACAAGTGTAATGTTGATGTTAATGGCCTGTGGGGTTTCAAATCATAGTTTCAGAAAGAAACATTCATAGTTTATGCAAACAAAAAGAGCTCAAATTTACAAGTTAGTAGGTCCACCTAGAACTTCCCTAAGGCAGATGCACTTATCTCGTTTTTCAATCAGTCATTACCAGACAGATTTTTTTTTTATTTCCATGGATTCTAGCCTTGATTTCTCCCTTTTCGTTGTTCCTTATACCAATAATCCAATTCAAACAGTACATACACATCTTCCTACGCTAGTTTCCCAAAGAACCACTGTTAGAATGTGAATGTGTGTCACATTTTATTACAATTCTGTAAGTAACATAGATGTAAAGTACTACAAATAACACGAACCTAAATAATGTGACTAATCTTTAAATTATTCTAGTTTATTGATATAACAGCGACTTTCTCAATAGCTATTGCTTTGAGCATTAGCTGTTTTTTTCCCCAAAGGCCTTTCACTCCTACCATCCAATTCAAATAGCTCTGTCACATTGAAGAAAATTTAACCTCCAAAACTTTCCCTCAAAATTTTTTTTTACATCAAAATATCTCATCAAGGTATTTTCCCAAAATATAAAACAGGTTTCCTTTTTTTTTTTTTTAATTTTATTTATTTATTCATGAGAAAGAGAGAGGTGGAAGGAGAAGCAGGCTCCATGCAGGGGGTCCTGACGTGGGACTCAATCCCGGGTCTCCAGGATCACAACCTGGGTGGAAGGTGGCACTAAACCACTGAGCCACCCAAGATGTCTTCCTTTTGTTTTTTTAGTAGTGATGTTCATTTAAAATATTTACCTGTTGCATGTATTTTGAGGATTTGCAAACAGTAATTGACAACACTTTTTTTTGTGTAGATGTTCTCTTTTATACATCCCATATTTGTTAATTCCATAAATTCTGTGTTGGTATTCAAAAAAATCTTACTTTTTCTATCCTATGAATTTCACCAGGAAACTTTTTATAAGAAAAAGGTTGATAGAGAAATAGTTGACAGATGCTACAAAAAGCAAGAGAGAATATGTCCTTGCCATGCAGTTCACTCAAAAGATTCTTTTATCAAAAGCATCCTCCTTTGCAAGAGCTGAAATGCATTTTATGGATTGTTTCCAAGAAATAATATGTATTCACTTTATAAATAGAAAGTAAGAAGGCAAAACTGCCCTAACAAATGACTGTGGAGATACTCAAGTAGTCTACTTTATAAGAAGTAGTCAGTTGATAATGCTGATTGAGAAGTGTGAGCAGATCTATAGCAGCTAAAAACTGTCAACTAGAAAAAATAAACACAAAGAATTAAAGACACAGGGGTACACACCCTGCAAAACATGTACACACAGAAATACAGAGACGAAAATCACCCACATCAAAACTAGTATTGCTTTGAATCAGTGGGAATCCTAGCTATAATATTATCATCATCCCTTCACATAAAAACACCCTAAAAATTTATACCTGATTGAAAGATAATTTTATTTGATAGAAACTAGCATAGACTCTCCATAAAGACAAAACAAGAAAAGATAATAACAAATACAGAAAAGAACAGAAAACAAGATATATAAAAATAAGACTCATGATCCAATATGTAATCATGAAAGAAAAGACCATAAAGATAAAACTGAACTTTAAAATGTTTAGAAAATTGAGATAGAAATATCTGACAACAAAACAGGAAGCAATAAAAATAATTTAAGCTGAATGGAGGTTTAAACCTTAAAAATCAGATAATTAATGGTCTTGTTAGAATTGGCATAAAGAAAAATATTTTGGATAAAAGGATGGTAAGGATAGTATGTCAAGATTGAGAATACAAGCAAATTAAAGAAAATAACATCACAAATACATATAGATTATAAAATAAACATTTTAAAAATATTTTATTTATTTGTTCATGAGAGACACACACACAGAGAGAGAGAGAGAGAGAGAGAGAGGCAGAGGGAGAAGCAGGCTTCATGTAGGAAGCTAGAGGTGGAACTGGATCCTGGGTCTCCAGGATCACACCCTGGGCTGAAGGCGGCACTAAACCGCTGAGCCATCCGGGCTGCGGTTAAATAAACATTTATAAAAATAAGTGAATCAAACATCAATCATCAAAATTAATAATTTAGATGTGTTCTTCTTCCTGAAATGGTTTAGCTGATCTTAGACAAATTATTTCCTTGAGACTAATTTAATAAATTGGAAAAAATGCAAATTTAACATTTTTGATGGTTTTGAAGAGCTAAAAGGCAATGCTTAAATAGGTACTGAAACAATCAACATTGAACATTTAGGCAACTTTCCCTTCCAAGGTCTATTCTGAAATGGAATTTGAAAGGTAATGAAGCTAAGTGGTCATACAGACAGACCTAGGAGGATAGGAGGCATAACTTGGAATTCAAGGTCTGCCAAAGAGAAAGAAGTTATAAAACAGCTTCAGAATTCTGTTGTGACACAAGGAACATAAATCTGAAGGTACAATTAACTAGCCATCCAGGACTGAAGCTTGATTTTGAGTTTTGTCTACCCTTTAAATATTAAGATTTATTAACATCTCTAATGAACTCTAGCTAGCTGTTATCTAATAGCAAAAATATAACGTCCATAAAGATTGCACATTACATATAATTGGTACAATATTTTATATTCAACTCCAACTTTCAATAAGAAAAATATTAGAAAAAAAAGATTAACATTAGAGACAACAAAGTGCTACAAAAACTAGGAGAAAATTCAGTCCTTTAAAGCAGTTTGGGTAGCATAAATAGGCTTTAAAATTAATGTAATTATTATTTCATGAAAGCACAAAAGCTAAATAGAAGAAAAAGATGAGAATATTATGGGACCTCTGAGAAATTAAGTCTACTAACATTTATTAGCATAGTAGGGGTCCCATAAAGAGAAGAAAGCCAGGGTTAGAAAACTTATTTGAAGAAATAATAGCTGAAAACTAACCTGGGGAAAGAAACAAACATCTAGGTCCAGGATGTACAGAGAGAAATAAATAAATAACCCAAGAAGGCCCAGATAAAGACACAGCAATTAAAATGTCAAAGATTAAAGGTAAGGAGAGACTTTTAAAAGCAACAAGAGAAAGCATATAAAGCTCTTAGTTAATTTTTTCAGCAGAAAATTTGCAGGGCTGAAGGGAATGCCATGCAATATATCCAAAGTGCTAAAAGGAAAAACCTAAAACCAGTAATACTCGATCAAGCAAGGTTATCACTCAGAATTGAAAAAAGAGTTTTTTAGTAAAACAAAACTAAAAAAGTGCATCACCCCTAAATCAGCTTTAAAAGAAATGTTAGAGACTTTAAGCAGAAAAGACCACAACTAGAAGTCAGAAAATTATGAAAGAAAAATTGTTAACAGATAAAACAAACATATATGTAGTTAGATAAATCACTTATAAAGCTAGTATAAAGGTTAAAAGACAAAAGTAATAAAATCCATTATATCTAAAAAAATAATTTGGGGACTCACAAAATAAAAAGATATGAAATAGGACAACATATACATAAAACATGGAGGAGGAGTAAAAATGTGGTGATTGTAGGGTGTGTTAGAGCTTAAACAACCACCATTTTAATATAGAGTCCTATTTATGTGGAGTGTTTTATATGAATCTCAGGGTAATCATAAGCCACAAACCCATAAAAGATACACAAAAAATAAAGAGGAATCCAAGCATAGTATTAAACAGTCATAAATAACATAAGAAGAAAGCAAGAGGAGAAGAAAAGAAGAGAACTACAAAAAGAAAGAAGAAAGAAAGAGAAAGAAAGAAAGAAAGAAAGAAAGAAAGAAAGAAGAAAGAAAAAAAAGAAAGAAAAAAAGAAAGAAAGAAAAGAAGAAAGAAAGAAAGAAAGAAAGAAAGAAAGAAAGAAAGAAAGAAAGATTGAATAAAATGAAGATAAGTATATGCCTATCAATAGTCTAAATGTACCAATCAAAAGGCATAGGAGACTGCATGGATTAAAAAAATCAAGACCTACCTACATGCTGCCTATAAGAAACTCATTTCAGACCTTAAAACACAAAGACTAAATATAAAGGGATATATAAAGATATTCCATGCAAATGGAAGTACATAAAAGAACCTGGGGTAGAAATATGTATATTAAAACAAATAGACTTTAAAACAATGTCTGTAACAAGAGGTAAAAAAGGCATTAGATAATGATACAGGGAATCAATCCAAGAAGAGTATATAACAATCCTTAGTATCTCTGTACCCAACATAGGAGTGCCTAAATACATAAAGCAAGTATTAACAGACATGAAAGGAGAAATTGGCATTAGTACACTAATAGCAAGGGACTTTAACACCACAAAAACATTAATAGATAGATGATCCAGTCAG